>NC_089251.1:133815820-134140856 GCF_963930625.1 Muntiacus reevesi
GTCAGACATGACTGAATGACTAAGAATAACACAACATTTGTTTGGGGCTTCGCTAGTGACTAGACTGAAAGAATCTTCGGGAGATCCAGGTTTGATCCCTGAGTCAGGAAGATCCCCTGGAGAAGGAAATGGCCACCCACTCCAGTATTCTTGCCTGGAGAACCCATGGACAAAGGAGCCTGGTGGGCTACAGTCCACGGGGTCACAGAGAGTTGGACACAACTGAGAAATTAACACAACAACAGCTTTTGTTTGAGATCATTTAATCCAAGATTAAATGATAATTGTCTATGATATATGTAATTTGGTCAAGCGATCTGGTTCTTATAGATCAGCTGTGAAAAGTGGAGTCTTGCACTTGGGTAGACCAGGCCGTGAGTGAGAGAACAGCAATAGTGAAGGTAGCCGTGCAACATCACGATCCCCCTACAAGGAGGTAAGTTAGGTATGGGCAGGGACCCTGTGCTGTGTGCACCATCGTAATCTGGTACTTAATGCTGAGCCTGGCACATGGCAGTGTATTTAGTCATACTTGTGGAATGAATATAATGGAGCCTAGAATCAGAACAATTTTCACTGTATTGCCAAAAATGTTCCGGGAATGCTCCTGGCTTAATCCTTTCATTTATAATATATGAGAAAACCTAGGCTCTAACTCAGACTTAAGGGAGAAAATTTCTCAGAACTTGGTTGAGATCTAAGAATTTAACAAAAAGTAGAAGCTCTTGGAAAAAGAATTTCCAGAACCAGGTCTGGTTACCTTTAGAAAACTGAGATAAGTTCTTTCTAGTGTTAAGATGACATTATGTGGTTGAACTTCAGCATTTAACAACTGAGAATAACTTGGAATGCTAGAACCAGGAAGAGGGGGCCAATATAACCTGAATTTAACCCTGTTAGACGATACAACATATATTATAATTTGCTTTTTAAAAATTGCTCTGTATAACAGGATGTGGTATGGTTCAATCTGTTTGAGATTTTCTTTTTATTTGTGTTCTCGTGTAATGAATAGACAATGAGTTTCTTCATTTTCCTGTCCAAGTTAACCTTAAATCATTCCATCCACCATGCTTTCCTTCATATATGTTAGTTGCTCAGTCATGTTTGTGACCACATGGACTGTAGCCTGCCAGGCTCCTTTGTCCATGGAATTCTTCAAGCAAGAATACTGGGGTGGGTAGCCAGTCATTCCCTTCTCTAGGGAATCTTCGTAACCCAGTGACTGAATCCAGGCCTGTTGCATTGCAGGTAGATTCCTTACCATCTGAGGCACCAGGGCAGCTGGTGGCTGCCTTCCTTCACAGGCATAGTTAATCCCAGGAAGTAGCTATTACCAGTAATGACAGACAATTTGGCCAAACTTGAGTCTTTTTAAGACTTTAACAATAATTTCATATTTATTTCTCTTTGGTTTCTCAAATTATTTCTTTTCTGTCTTTGAAAAAATGATCCATTTCTCAATTAAAGTAAGTATGCATTAGGATTTCTAAAATACTTTTCTAATGAGGAATCCTCACATTTACAATGCAAAAGACACAGGCAAATTAGAAGCTTTATCAAACTATTATAAATGTGTTGGACATCTTAAGGAAATAGGAAAAGCAAAAACAAATCAGATTCCTAGCCTTTAACTGGTTCTTTGGAAAACAAGAAATTGGGAACTCAGACCAATTAAAAAAAAAAAAGAAAAGAAAATAGGTAACTCAGTGGCACTTG
The DNA here is from genome assembly GCF_963930625.1 of Muntiacus reevesi. Taxonomy (NCBI): domain Eukaryota; kingdom Metazoa; phylum Chordata; class Mammalia; order Artiodactyla; family Cervidae; genus Muntiacus; species Muntiacus reevesi. The sequence goes on from NC_089251.1 coordinate 133,817,540, forward strand.
TCTCAAAAATGTGACTGTCCCAAAGGCTTCTGTGTTTTGATTCCTGTTGTCATAGAGGTCAAACAGTTGGGGCATGACTGAACTTGAGATGATGCTGTGGGGTCAGAGGAACAAGGCCTGGACACTATAGTCTTAGAAGTCACTACTAAATAATAGAATTATGATGAAGTTTTTTTTTTTTCTGATAAAAGTCAACAGAAGGATTTTCACCTGGCTTCTTTCACCTGAATATTTACCAACAAAGTCTGATTTCTTCATGCTTATTTTTAAATGAATATATTGTCTGACAGTGTGTCTAGTGTATATTGCATTTACAAGCAATGTGTTTCTTGAATATTAAAATATTAGTTTTAGGACTTTACCTTGCATACGAATATTCTTTATTTCTTATTCATTGTTCCATGTATTGTATTGTTAATATGAATATTTAACATATCAAGATTTAATAAAAAACAGAGATAACGTTTGGAAGAGTAGCTCCTTTTCTATAAAATAGCCATTGTATTCATTTATGTGTAAGCTTGTATTTTCATAGCTCATAACTATCATTAAGTAGTATGTTTTTAAAAATGTACTCAAGTGTATCTTTAAAAGACAAATTAGAATGACTCCTTTGTAGTTATGACAGAGTTTTTTGTTTTTGTTTGTTCTTTTAGGTAGGTAATATATATTTAAAAAATTGTATGCATTGTATGCATGTTTAGGAGAAGGAAATGGCAACCCACTCCAGTACTCTTGCCTAGAGAATCCCAGGGACAGAGGAGCCTGGTGGGCTGCCGTCTATGGGGTCGCACAGAGTCAAACACGACTGAAGCGCCTTAGCAGCAGCAGCATGCATGCTTGAGGACTACAATAAAAAGTGTTTAGCTGTTATCTGGATTTTAATAGAAATAGAAGCAAACTTGTCATTTATACACATATTTGTTGCTTGGTTGCTAAGTCATGTCCGACTCTTTGCGATCCCATGGACTGTAGCACACCAGGCTTCCCTGCCCTTCACTGTTTCCTGGATTTTGCTCAAACTCATGTCCACTTAGTCGATGATGCCATCCAACCATCCTTTATTGCCCCCTTCTCCTCCTGCCCTCAATCTTCCCCAGCATCAAGTTCTTTTCCAGTGAATCGGCTCTTGGCATCAGGTGGCCAAACTATTGAGAACGTATCATATTTACATTATAACTTCTTGTCTATCTTCTTGAAAATTATTAAAATCAATACAATACAGGGAAAGTGCAGTTATCCTATTAATGCAGGAAGGTCTACAGTTTGGGTGCTGACTTGTCTTCTCTCCAGAGGTGGCATTTTTCATGAACAGAGCACAAAGTTACAAGCCAAGGCCCAGTTAATGTTTATTGGGATAAGCAACTTCCTAGGCAGTATAGTTTTGGCGTGCTAGGAAGTGATACTTCAAGCAATAGTAGTGTGATCCCTTGCATTTGGGCAGCCCATGGTCATTGTGGGACATCAAAAGTTATCTCATATCTGTATCTTCTTGAGTTCAATAAAATTTGTTTCCAGGGAAATTGATCAAGACAACAGTCTTAGTAAAAAACCCTTTTATTTGAGAACGACTTAAAAAAACATTCACTGCTTTTTATGATTTTTAAGAGGTTATTTAAAATTAAATTTTATTGGAGTATAGTTGATTTACATGTTGTGTTTCTACTGTATAGCGAAGAGAATTAGTTATACATATACATGTATCCACTTTTTAAGATTCTTTTCCCAAATAGCTTATTACAGAGTATCCAGTACATTTCCCTGTGCTATACGATAGGTACTTATTAGTTATCTATTTTATATATAGTAATATGCATGTCAATCCCAATCTCCCAGTAAATTCCTCCTCTCCCTTCCTACCTTGATAACTACAAGTTTGTTTTCTATATATGTGACTTTATTTCTGTTTTGTAAATAAGTTCATTTGTAGAATATTTTTAGATTCCACATATAGCAATATCATGATATTTGTCTTTCTCTGTCTTGCTTCATTCAGTATGACAATCTCTAGCTCCATCCATATCGCTGCCAATGCTCATTGAACAAATACTCATTAACAAACATCCAAAAATATGGTAAAGTAGGAGAAAGAAGAGGAAAAACAGCATCTGTGGAATTAGTTCAGCTTGGGTTAAATCCTGGTTTGGCATCTCTCTAGTCTTCTGGTCATACTCTTCCGTAAATGGCATATTAAAAGTCTGTACAGTTCTGGGGATTAAATGACATGCTGCATGTCAATTACCTGGCATGCTTCCTGAAACAAGGAAGCTTTTGAATAAATAGTACATATAAAGAGCCAACTCGTTGGAAAAGACTCTGATGCTGGGAATGATTGAGTGCAGGATGTGAAGGGGATGACAAGGACGAGATGGTTGGATGACTCAGTGACTCGATGGACATGAGTTTAAGCAAGCTCCAGGAGATGGTGAATGGCAGGGAATCCCCATGTCCATGAGGTTGCAAAGAGTCAGACACAACTTAGGGACTGAGCAACAACAACCTTGTTACATGAAAATAGCTGTCATTTAATATTCTACCACCAAGTGCTAAACATTCTAACATTTTCATGTATTTCCTTCTATTCATTTTTTTAGGCATACATTTACATTGTTGAGATCATACTGTATAGATACTTTTTTATGCTTAATTTTATTTAACACAATATAGCATTAAAATGGATAATTCTTCATGTATCAAATTGGCAATGCTGATAAAAAGATAATGCACAAGATTGAGAGTTACAAGCACGGTTGTTTATTACTGGTGAGAGTATAAACCTATCTGGAAAGCAATTTAGGAAATATATTTCAAGAGCATTAAAAACCATTTACCTTATGACCTGATAATTTTATTTTCATATAGCCAGTCTGAGGAAATAAGTGAATATATGAACAGAGACTTATGGTCAAAGAAGTTCATTGAAGAGTCATTTAATACAGGAAGACAAAACTCATTACTGCCTACCATAAGGAAACTGCTACATAAATTATGCTATATTCAAAATATAAAAATAAAATGGACAAAGAATAATTAAGAATATGGAAAGAGGTTCTTGATATGACGGTGCATGGAATGTGCATAATGCATGTTGCAAAACTCCAGTAGTTCAATTTAGTTTTTAAAAAAGCAAGAATGTGTGGAGAATGGCCTGAAAAAATATAAGCCTAAATATTAGTACTCATTATCTCTGGCTGTTGGGATTATGTATGATATTTATTGCAGTATTTAGTTGTTTATTTGTATCTCTCAAATTTTTTGCTTGGAATGTGGGCTTATGCAAACATAAATGGTGAATAGATATGTATCATATATACATACACATATACATACATGTATATATACACATGCATACATATACACACAACTTTTATGTTTACAGGTGTTCAATGCAGAAAATTTGGGAAATAAAAATACACATACATACACACATATATTTATATATTTAAATGCCCAGAAACATATGAGAGTTGGACCGTAAAGAAGGCTGAGTGCTGAAGAATTGATGCTTTCAAATTATTTTGTTGGAGAAGACTCTTGAGAGTCCCTTGGACTAGAAAGAGATCAAACTACTTAATTCTAAAGGAAAGCAACCCTGAATATTCCTTGGAAGGACTGATGCTGAAGCTGAAGCTCCAATACTTTAGCCACCTGATGCGAAGAATCAACTCATTGGAAAAGACCCAGATGCTGGGAATGATTGAAGGTAAGGAAAAGCGGGTGGCAGAGGATGAGATAGTTAGATGGAATCACTGACTCAATGGACATGAGTTTGAGCAAATGCTGGGAGATAGTGGAGGACAGAGGAGCTTGGGGTGCTGCAGTTCATGGGGTTGTGGAGTTGGACACGACTTAGCAACTGAATGACAAGGAACAGCACATATGAAACAGAAGCGAACATTATATCCTGAAAATTTACCCGTGCCATTAAATAGTCTTAAAATTTCAAAACTGTGTATTTTTAATAGCTTTACAGTATTTCATTTTGAGGCTATACCACAATGTCTTTAACCTTTTTTTTTTTTTTTTTTTGGTATTGTTTAAAATGTATGGATAATTGCAGTGTACATCTTTGCACATAAATATTTTTGCATTTCTAGACCATTTCCTTTCTGGTGCAAAGGCATGGTTGGGTCATGTAAGCAAACCTGGGTAGGTGTGTCTGGGTGTGTGAATACACTCACCTGGCCATGCACCTCCAGGAACAGGAGAGAGAAAATGAGACCATCTCTTCAGAGAGTGGAGAGAAACGATGTGGCATTTCTGGGAAGGAAGGAAAAGGCTTTTCTAATTGGAAACCAGTATGTTCTGATGATGACTTACTGCTTGAGAGAGAATTTAATCATTATGCTGCTATGGCCACTTCACACTGTTGTTGCTGGGGTTTGTTTGTTTGTTTGTTTTTATCTTGAATTCTCCTTGCAGATTTCTTTGCCTGGCTAGGTTCTTTTCTTTCAAGACACCCTTGTGCTCTAATGGTTTCCAACATGGGCTGAGAGCAATACTCTCACAGCATCCTGCACCTATTTCCATCTTTGTAATTTCTCTTCTATGTCGAACTGATCTACACACTCAATTTTATGTCTCTGGCGCCATGAAAGGCTTTTGGCACATGGTGGGTGTTCCATACATTTTTTGTGGGGGAACCAGAAATACATTAGTTCTGACAGTGGTTGTTGCTGTTCAGTTGCCAAGTCATGACCAATTCTTTGTGGCCCCATGGATTGCAGCAGATCTGGCTTCTCTGTCCCTCACCATCTCCCAGAATTTGTGCAAGTTCATGTCCATTGAATCAGTGATAGCACCCAACCATCTCATCTTCTATTGCCCTCTTCTCCTTCTGCCTTCAATCTTTCCCAACATCAGGGTCTTTTCCAATGAGTTGGTTGTTTGCATCAAGCAGCTAAACTATTGGAACTTCAGCTTCTGACAGTGCACAGGTTTGTAATTCTGACACAGGTAGCCCTGTATTTCCTCTCTTCCCTTTGCTCCCTAATCACACTGATTAGGCATAAATCAGCATGATTTTCTTGTTAAGCCTTTTTAAAAGAACAGAAACTTTCTGAAGCTACCTGAAAACCCACTGGATTGCAACAATGCTCACTGCGTCTCATTACAGTCAAGTCTTTTTTATTTTTTTCTATAAGCTTGGATTAAGGTGCTGCTAGTAAGGAACTTTCTGCCTTCCAGAAAGATCTAGTATTCTCTTTGCTGGGCTTGTGGCAAATAATGTAGGATATTCCCCTGAGGAACTCAAGGGTATTGTAGAAGTAAGTTATCCAAAGTGAAGGTTAATATTTATATTGCAATTTATAAATTAAAGTGATTTCATCTACATTGTCTCACTTAATTTGCTGATTGCTAACATTCCTATGAGAATGAAGCTGTTCATTCCACAGTTTCAGATAAAGCTTTAAGATAGAGTCCTACTGAGAAAAGTAATCCCCGTAATGGTACTGTTATCAGATCATTTTCTTCTGGAAGGTATTTGCAAGTGGAAAAATCCTGGTCCTGAAGGACAGGAAGCAGGGAAATGACATGAAGGAGAATAAATACAACAACTAGTGATAAGTTTTTCGTGATTCACAATATTCCTTTTGCCAGTTCAGATTGGAAGAATAAAACCCAATATCATGTGTGCTAAATTGCTTCAGTTGTGTCCAACTCTTTTCAACCCCCACCAGGTTCTTTTGTCCGTGGGATTCTCCAGGCAAGAATATTGGAGTGGGTTGCCATGCCCTCCTCCATGGTATCTTCCTGACCCAGGGATCGAACCTGTGTCTCTTACTTCTCCTGCATTGGCAAGCAGGTTCTTTACCACTAGCACCACCTGGGAAACCCCAGCATCTATCATGGTTCTCTTAAAATTGAAAATTCCTAGGGGTGTCCTTGGTGGTCCAGTGGGTTAAGACTTTGCCTTCCAATGCAAGGAGTGTGGGTTCAATCCCTGGTGGAGGAGCTAGGAGCCCACATGCCTCGTGGCCAAAAACCAAAAAACCAAAACAGAAGCAGTCTTGTAACAAGTTCTTGAAGTCTTTAAAAATGGTTTAAAAAAAAAAAAACCCTAAAAAAAGTTGAAAACCTAATCATAGGCCAACTTATTAATTCCCCTAACTTTTTTCAAAGGCCTATATCATCATCATCATCATGATGTAATGAGTATTTGCTGCTCTAAGAGTCATATATGAATTATCTAAATTAATCTTCCAAGAAATTTATGTTTATTGTTATGTACATAATAGACAAGAGTAAACTGAGGCAATTTGCCCAGAGTCAAAGAAAGTGTTGAAACAGGAATTTAAATTTAGCCAATCTCACTCCAGTTGCCTTCTCAATGGACACTTAGCGCTACTTCCAATTTTTATCTTTATGTTTATCTTTAGCCCAAATCATCTCTATTTGCTCTGAATCTTTTAAGGACTCATACTTTTATAAGTACATACTTATGATATCTTTCAAATAATATTCTGTTTTATAGCCATTGGTGTACTAATATTGTGGTCTCCTTTCTTTGCTCTAGCATCATTAACCTTTCTCATCGTTGGCATTTACTCACCTGCTACCTTCCCCATGGAGTCTTTCTATACACTTCTTCCTCATCTTGGGATCTGCTTTTACTTCTCCTTCATCTAAATCAGTGTTTCTCCCTGTTGGTTGTACATGTACTCACTCAGGGGTCCTTAAATAATACCAATGCCTTGGTCTTACCCCAGAGATTCTAGTTTACTTGGCATGGCCAGCATATCAAGATTCCCAAAAGCTCCCCAAATTATTTAAATCTGCAACCATAATTGGAAAACACTGGTCTGAACTTTTCCTACTTATTTTTCATGTTTCTTCTGCCACATTTTCACTTCCTTCACTAGAGTTCAATGTCCCTATTTCCTATTACAATCTGTCATAACATGCAGCTATAGCTTATAGACTCCTGGAATTGGTAGTGGCCATGGAGAGGAGGAGAGCCCAGGAGAGCCTCTGGGGTACTGAAAGCCAAGTGAAGAAAATATATGAGGAGGAGTTGATAAGCTGTGTCATATGCTGTCATGTAAAATGGATTTATTAATAGTAATAGGGACAACACTGGTAGCTTTGAGATCAATAGAAGTCATTGGAATGGTGGGAAATAAAACCCTGAGTAGAAAACAAAAAATTGATGACACAGGAGAGAGGGCAAGACAATCACCAGGGCAAAATTCTTGGGTACATAAAAGGGATGGATTTTAGTGCACTTCATCTCATTTAATCCTTGCCATGATCCTAAGAGGCAGGTATTATTTTTATTTCCATTTTACATATGAAGAAAGTGAAGCTTGGAGAGGTTGCTAACTTGTCCAAGGTCACAGAGCTCACAGTTGTCAGAGCTGAGGTCAAATGTAAGTCTACCTGCCCTTAGCAACTATATTCCTTTGTTGCTTGTTGGTAAGAAATATCCTTTCATTTGTAGTTAAATCATCTGTATGCATTTTTTTCCTGAACTTATTTTTGTATTTTTAAGAACCTGTGTCTTCTACAGCAAAATTGTGCTTAATGATAAACTATATAATCTACATAACCCAGGTACAAATGCACTCCAGATTAAAAGAAACCTTTGGGATCTGAAGCTCTGATGAATTTATTGAGCATACTAGCTTTCTCTCAGTCAATGAAAAGACTGTCTGTTCTGGCATCTCCTGGCTTCAGGAGTCCTGGTAGAGCTCTAATGCCCCTCACACAAGTAATTCTCGAGATGTCTTACACTCTTGAAGGAGCTTCATAGCAGCTCCCCACAAGCTGGGCTATAAATGACTAAGAGTTGATAGCTGGAGACTAGTGGTAGAGGATGAATCTTGGTAGGTGAGAACAGTATTATACCTGATACCTGGTGAGCTAACTGCCTAAGTGATGCAGTAAGAGCAGCAACGTGTTATAATGTTTAAAAACCAGCTCAAGGAAAAAGAAGAAGCCTGATTTGTAGTATTTGCCCACTTCTGTGATGTGAATACTCTCAACACGGCTGATTTCAGGCTATCAGCTTGAAGTCACTAAATGGAGAGTCAGAAAGAGATGAGAACAGTAAATCCTCAAGTCTGCAAAACTGGCTCCAGTGCACCATCACATAAGAAAAATATCCCCTCCCTTCTCAATGGATATTCTCACTTCCTGAAGTGACACAACGTGAAGCAGCATGAAGGGGTAGCAAGCACACTGTATTCGAATTCCAGAGAATGACAGTCTGGTTCTGATTATTTAATGATTAGCCATGTGGCTTTTGCCAACTCACTTAGCTTCTTTGCACTCTGATTGAGAAATGAGGCAGCTGGCCCTTTAAGGTTCTGGAGAGTTTGAAGCTGCTGTGATGCAGTAGCATACAGGATGCTAGATGTCAGTCCTCCTCCATGGGGGTGGAGAAAATCACCTGTAAAACTGTGGGCAACATTGTGCTTTCGAGTTTCAGGTGAAAACATTGTCTTTCCTCAGTGCTTGCCCATGCTGTTCTCTATCACTGTGGCCTTTGAGATTTCTCAAAGAAACCAGCAGGGATGTTTGAGGCTGTTCACATATAATGTTCCCAAAGAGGCTGTCTAAATAATGAAAAAGAGTATGCAATCACACCAGAAAACTTCTTATTCTGGGGATAGATAGAACTGCAGTCTTAACCTTTAATTTTACAGCTTTGCCATCTTTTGGTAACCCTTAACATTATATTAACAAAAGATGGGCTGGGCAGGAGCAGGGAGGGGCTTGATGCTCTTTATGATCTATTTGAACATTTTTATCTCTCTTAAAAAAATAAATTTGCTGTAAAAAATTAAAACTGTATTTTATCCTTTTAAATGCAGCCCTAGATGATGTATGTAACTGTGCTGGCAGCCAGTCAAGTCTACACAAAGCCCAAATTGAATCTTCCTTCTGACTACAGCCGTGCATGATATTTTACACAATTTTTTATGCTGGTCATAAATGAGGTGGAAACTGTGATTATGCCAATTTTGGAATAACACATCTCCACAAAAAAAGGAACTGCCATTTTTCAGACATGTGTATGTATTTACAGGATTCAACCCTCCTATTCTCATCACTAGATTGCATGTTGTTGACCTGATAAAAGATTTCTAGGTGAAGTGCTGTATGCACTTAATATTCTATTGCTATGGAACCTAGGATTGAAAAAAAGCATCACAATTTCCTCTTACAACACTATCTGTTTGGAAAAATGCAGCCCCTAAGCTACTGAGTATTCTGAAGTGGGGGGTGAGATCTTATTGTAAAAACAATATATCCATTATATATGTAAATAGGTCAATCTCTCTAACTAGACAAAGATCAACAATGAATGGGAAAGGAGGTTTAAAAATACAGAAATTTTCCTTGATATTCAAATATCATATTTCACTGTTACATGAAATGGTATTGAGAAAAAAATATCTAAAAATCAGAAATTGATGCTTTTCTGATTTTCTTGCCTCTGCTTGACACAATACAGATGCTTTCTGTCTACATCTAGTATTAACATAGAGATTGTCTTTCGACGATTTAAGTTGAAAAGCTTGAGATGGAAAAATTAAAATGTTAAGTAAATAATTACAGAAAAAATAAACCTTTGATATGAACCTTAACAACCATTTATCCAAATTAACATATTACATTTAGGGCTGTAAAGATGAAGCTATTAGCATGAGTGCGTGTGTATGGGCTGAACCATCAATCAGTTCTCACAGATAAATAAAACCCAGAGCCAAAGATATCTGCTCTACCAGCACCCTGCTGTCATCTGGAAGAGCACATCTGGCAGAATGGCAGCCCTTCAGGTTGCTGACTGAGCTGAGTCTGCCATATGACCAGCATAGATCATTGTACCTGCAGCCAATCATATTAGGGGACAGATCTCCTACATCTGAGAATTTGTCTTGAAGGCTTTTAGGAAGGTTTTAGCCAGAGACTGGATGACCACTTGCTAGGTGTACTGAAGATGACAATACTGCATTGGATACAGATTTCTGTTGTGCAACTTATATGTATTTCCCCCCAACTTGGTACTTTATTCTGTGAATAAGAAAGAATGTGTCTCATTGGGACCATCAATAGCAACTTTTGTTTGGCACTGAGCAGCTGTCCAAAGCTATGTGTTGAGTATTTGAATAAATGAATGAATGAATGAATGAATGGCAGATTCAGCCAGATACATTGTTGAATTCCATGCTGCTATGTCATACTTCTGAGGAGCATAAAGTGAGGAGCTTCTCTACCACATTATAAGTGTTCATATGTAATTCTTGCACATAGATGATATCAGGTGATAAGGACCCTCCTCCCTCTCATATTGGCCTAATGAAAAAAAAAAAAGAATTGAATTTTGCACATCTTCAGAAACATTACTCAGGGTTGTAATTTTGGCATCTTAGGCATCATTTAATAATCAATCCATAAACACATTATCTTGGCTTGCATAATGTCAGATGTTCCTGACTGGGAAGGCTGATTGATTACATTTCAAGATGAGGATATTAAAGCCTGATGAGGAGGTTAAAGTTCCAGTGTATTTAATGATTGGGGAGATATTGCTGGCTTTCCTTGACCTTCAGACAATCACTTGTCTGACCAAAATGACAATCATTTCTAAGATCAGTTCTAGCACAGTTCATTTCTAAGATTTCCCTTGTTTGCAGTTGTGAAATAATCTTTTACCTAACTGAGCTGAATGACCAAGATGCAGGCTTCTTTCTTCAAAGAGTTTTGCTTCTTTTGTCCACACATTATAATGGAATTACCACTAGAGTGAATTCCAGAAGCATTCAACCTTAAAAATCACGTATCAGTAGGTTCTGTAAGAAGTCAGACTTGAAAACCACTGATGTTTCAGGAAGAACTTTCTAGCACATATTTTTCTTAGATACTGTAGTTTATGTGATCATCTTGCTTCCATCTATAATTCATCTTGCCAACTTCAATACATAAAGTCACAAGCAGTTCAGTTTCCAGTTGTATTCACATTATATATTCTTCTTGTGGTCTATCACTGTTGTTTGGGGAAACTACCTCTCTTAACAGCCCTTAGATTTGAAATTCTTGGGTGTTGGATTTACTGCATTTCCTTTTGAATTTTACATTTTGACCTGATGGCACTGGGTTTTGACTTGTAGCATAAACCCTGTTATTCACCAACAGGTACCTGTCACATTGAGAAAAGAATTTTTAGAAAGGGATAGTGATTGATTTTGAAGTGCATATGACTCTTATGACATTACAATAGTAGGGGTGCCATAAAGATGGAATAACATGGCAAACAAAAGACCTGCTGACCTATTTTTGCTTGAACAGGTAGCAGATGGTTTCTTCCCAGGTAATTTGTTATAAAAAAGAAAAATTCATTTCAGTGACTCTTATGTGTATTACACGAAACCATAATCAAATGAGATCAAGGCTATAATCAAATGAGGTGAAGACTATAATCAAATGAGAACAGATGAAATGGATGGTCCATTTGTGAGAGAGGGATAGTTTGTAAATTTGTTGTTTTTGTTTAGTTGCTAATTTGTGTTTGACTTTTTGCTACCTAGTGGACTGCAGCATGCCAGACTCCTTGGTCTGTCACTGTCTCCCAGAATTTGCTCAAATTCATGCCCATTGAGTTGTTGATACCATCCAACCATGTCATCCTCTGCCACCCCCTTCTCCTTTTGCTTCAGTCTTTCCCAGTATCAGGGTCTTTTCCAATGAGTCAGCTCCTTGCATGAAGTAGCCAAAGTATTGGAGTTCCAGCATCAATCCTTCCAATGAATATTTAGGATTGATTTCTTTTAGGATTGACTGGTTGGATCTCCTTGCAGTCCAATGGACTCTCAAGAGTCTTCTCCAACACCTGAGTTAAAAAGCACCAATTCTTTGGCACTCAGCCTCCTTTATGGTCCAACTCTCACATCCATACACGACTACTGGAAAAACCATAGCTTTAACTAGATGGGCCTTTGTTGGCAAAGTGATGTCTCTGCTTTTTAATATGCTGTCTAGGTTTGTTATAGCTTTCCTTCTAAGGAACAAACATCTTTTAATTTCATGGCTGCAGTCTGTAAATAATGTATCTCAAAAAGAGAAGTACAAATGACAAGGATAAAGATTAAGTTCATCACCCCTTGGGAGCAAGAGCAAAGCCAGCATATATATATCTTTTGTTTTATCCAATTTAACATCCTTACATCTTTAGTTTAAATTATGCAAGATTTCTTGAGATTATATACATCTTATAGAGAAATGCAGTGTGATATCTTTTTTAGGTGTGCTATCTTTTCTGGAATTGCCATGACAAAATGCCATTGATGGGGTTACTTAAACAACAGCAATTTATTTCTCACAGTTCTAGAGCCAATAAGTTTGAGATCAAAGTGCTGGCAGAGGTTTCTGGTGAGAGTTCTCCTCCTGGCTTCTAATAGTGTCCTCATGAGGCAGAGAGAGATCTCTTCTATTTATAAAGCCACTGTCCTATCAGATTAACGTCCCACCCTTATGACCTCAGGCTTCTCTGATGGCTCAGTTGGTCAAGAATCTGCCTGCAATGAAGGAAACCCTGGTTCAAATCCTGGATCTGGAAGATCCCCTGGAGAAGGGATAGGCTACCCACTCCAGTATTCTTGGGCTTCCCTTGTGGCTCAGCTGGTAAATAATCCGCCCATAATGCAGGAAACCTGGGTTCGATCCCTGGCTTGCAAAGATTCCCTGGAGAAGGGAAAGGCTACTCACTCCAGTATTCTGGCCTAGAGAATTCCATAGACTGCATAGTCCATGGAGTCGCAAAGAGTCAGGCACGACTGAGAGACTTTCACTTTCACCTATGACCTCAGTTAATTAAACAACCTCCCAAGGACCCTTATCTCCAGTCCCACTGAACGTCAAGGCTTTGATGTAAAAGAATTCAGTCCACAGCAACATAGTTATGGGTTTCCATTTCCTGGCCACTTTAACAAATATTTACATATAGGTTCAAGGTGTTATGTTGATGGATGATGATATAAGTAAGACAAGATTCTTAACCTCTAGGATCTTAAAGTAAAGCTTACTGGTTTCTTGCTTTGAGGGACTCAATGCAAAAACAGGTAAGAGACACAAAAGAAACATCAAAATAGGTAATAGAAGTTTATAAAAAGGAAAGACCAATTCATTTGGGGAGGAGGAGACATGAAGGGTTTCATGTGGAAGTAACATTTATGATGGGTACTAGAGGATTTATAGACTTTTTGACAGGCAGAAGCAAAACTGAAGATATTTCAGGCATTGAGGGCAAAGACATGTGCTTTCCTATTCCTGCTGAAACAAAGACCGTAAACGTAGTGACAAGAGCACACATGCATTAGCTCCCAGTTTTGTAGGTCAGAAGTCTGCCGCGCTAGGCTAAAATCAAGGTGTCAGCCGGGCTACATTTCTCTCTGGAAACTTTAGGGGGAGACTCCATTTCTTGTCTTTTCTGCCTTCTAGAGGTCACCAAGGGCTTCCCTGAAAGCTCAGTTGGTCAAGAATCTGCCTGAAATGCAGAGGTCACCAGAATCACTTGGCTTATGGCCCCATCTTCCATCTTTGAAATTCGGCAACCTTAGTTGGGAAAAGCTTTCTCCGCTTTTAAGGACTGATACAAATATATTGCATCAAAATCAGGGTAGTCTTCCTATCTCAAGGTCAATGCCCTTAATTACATCAGTAAAGCTCCATTTGCTTTGTAAGGTAATATGTTCATAGGTTCCGGGGATTAGGATATGGCTATCTTTGGGGGAGCTATTATTCTGCCTACCATATGGGCCTAGAGTGGAGCTATTCTAGGATTAATTATTTTATTCAGTAATTATCTGTTAGGGAGTGAGTGTCTGCCAGGCAATACACTCAGTGGGTGCATGGTTAAATGGCTGAGGATCTATTCCACCTGAGTAGAGGAACCATTAGAATGTGTCTGCAAGGGTCAGTAAAAATCTCAGGTAAGATTAACCTTTCTTTCAGTGTTTTACATTACATTAAGTAGTCCTGCCCACAATTATACCAGCGGAACTAGAAGTTAATTTACTACATAATATCTCCTTTTATATAATGGGAGAAAAATATCAGAATCATGAATACTTTGTCTGTTTTAAGACAGAAGGATAAATTGAAGCATAAGATGTGGAGGAGAAACTGGAAATAATGTCGTTTTCTCAGAAGATTTTCTAGAACTAACACAAAGCAGGTGCAAAAAGAGGAGTTAGATAAATGTGAGTGAATTAAATACTTAATGCATAGGAGGAATAAATGATCATTTCTAAACATTTCAACAGAGTCATAAAGAGAACCCAGAAGTATAAACATAATTGATCATTAAAATCTCTGATAGTCAATTCAGTTTACATCTGGATCCCATTAATGAGTTATTAGGAGTCTAACATTTCCAGAATGACTGTCAAATGGTTTCCTAGTTCCGAAGAAAGAGAGAAAAAATTATAATAGAGTTTGGAATATAATACAGATTTATTTAAAAAGTAAGGCCCATCAAAATTGAGCCAGGTGCTTTCTGCACCAAAATTGTATGTATTTTATGATCCTCTAGCCATGAATGGGCTCTTATTTTAATAGTTCATAGTTATAGAAGGTATAACATATTTTGCTGCTAAGTTTGTTAATAAAAAGAAAACAGCTAGCATCTATCTTAATAGGGCACTCTGATCACATGCATCCATTTCCTTCCCTGCAAGAGGCCAGCCTTAAATTGATCTTAAAGTGATTGATAGAAAAATGTATAAGTCTACAATCATGAGAATAGAAAAAAGTCATCATCAGTAGGAAATTTCAGCAATGATCTGGAAGGAGAATAAATGAGCTTTAAAGTGGAGCAGAGAAAGCTATTGCTGAAATTCTGCACTAATGGGTTATAGCCAAGAAGAGGATCACTATGCCCTGCAGAACCCCGAAGCAATTCAGCTCTCAGATACACCAAGCAGAGTGGAGGAGACATGAGAAAATGGATAACAAGGTTGTCCTCAAATCAATTGTATCCTCCTTACCACCCCTGACCCCCGCCAGCCCCACCATCCAAATATGCGATATCCAGGAGTGAAAACATTTACCTCCCTGGCAAACTCAACATCAATAGCAAACAATTTTTTTCTTTTAAACTTCTAATTTTCTTTGGGGTATAACTGATTACAGTTTTGTGATAGTTTCTGGTGAGCAGCAAAGGGACACAGCCATTCAGGGGCATGTATCCATTCTCCCCGAAAAACCCCTCAAACAAAAATTTTTTAAGTGGTAAATATTTCCTTTTAAAGAAAAAACACTCAACTGGCTTGGGGGTGTATGGGCAATGCTTTAGGAACTAGAGGCTATGACAGGTAGTAAAAGTATTCACGCTTAAGAGCAAAAAAGTCTACACTGTCTAAGTAGGAATCTTCCTATAAAATGAACGCCTTATGACCATTCACTCAGTTACTTCACACTTGATATGAATGAACAGTCAAAAACCTAACACACTTTAGAAGTTACTGTCTTTGTTTCAATGCAGGCACAGTCAGGCCTTCATAACTGCGGCTTCTGCATCCACTTTGGGTGAATCCAAGGATGTGGGACCCGCAGATGCTCAAGGCCAACTGTACCATGCCATTCTAGGTAAGGAACTTGAGCACATGCACATTTTGGTGCCTGGATCCAATCCCCTGCACATATGGAGGGAAGACTATTTGACAGGTTATCTCTAGAAACTCTAGTGGGAGATTAAGGGAGTGAGATTAGGAAGGTAAGAGGCGACAAATGCCTGTGTACAGTTGGGACTCAGGCTCTCTGAGGACCTCCGGGACACTGAAAACTTGCTACAGAGTGATTCGGAGAAGAGCAGGGATCCTGTGAGCCGTCACGCCCAGAAAATGAAAGAGAAAGACCAGAGAGGGAGGTGGGGAGGAAGGAAGGGAAGGAAAGGGTCACGACTTCATGAAGGCTCATGATTTCATGTCTTCAAGGCTGTTCAATGCAAAAAAGTTAGAACTCCCAAAATAAAGTTCAGGTTAAGTTCTTAAGTGGATCTGAGGAAAAAAGAAGCTTCATTAGTAAAAGAAAAAGAGTGTGTTATCTAAAATGTAAAATCAGGACGATCTCTTGGAAGTTAAGAATGATTATGGTTGGAAAAAATAATCCATAAAAGTATTAGAAGAAAAGCCAAAAATTTTTATGAGAATAAGGAAAAATAGAAGAAAAAGAAGGGAAACTCCTGGTCAAAATGAACATATACTAGTTATATAGGTAAGGAAGAGTGATTATAGTAAACTACTTGGTTATTAGTGAAAAAATGTTATCAGTTATATTATTATCCATCATTTAAAATCATCCTATAGGCAAAGCTTGACAGATGGTAAATGTTACCAATTCTGATCGTGTAAGAGGAGAGATGGCAGTTATGTGAAGAAGAAGAGAGAGAAAGGTGGGGTGAAGGAAATGGGGAGAGGCATTGATGATCTTAATTACCAAATGAGAAATCCACAGGTCAGACGTTTGGAAAAAGAAATAAAAGTGAATATGTCACTTAAAAGTTCAAAAAATAGTGATAATTTAAGCCCTCACATGAATTGGCTTTTTTTAAAACAATGTGAATGTAAATATTTGTTAAGATTTTGATGACGTTTAGAAATGTGGCAAGTTGCTGCAAATTCTTTGAAACCCATTCATCAGGCGAGAGCAGGCTGTGCGCCATCTAGTGGGAATTTGCACCCACTTCAAGCTCATGACTATCTCCAAGACCATTCAATACGAACGTGTTCTTCATCAGACTGGTTACAGATGATGATATAATTAACTTTAAGAGCAAACATTTTTGATAGAATAACATGTATGGATGAAAGAATTGTTATTTTTCAGTGCCAATAAGGAACATCAGCACAAACTCTGGACTTTGGCCCAGAATTAGAAATCAGGGGTATAAAGTTAAAGCTTCGTTCTATCACTGATTTCCCAAGAGACTTTGGACAACTTCCTTAATTTTCCTCTAACAAATTTCTTCATGTCTCTAAGCAGGAAAATCACTATTCCTGTTTGTAAATATAAGGGTGAAATATAGTAATATAGATGAACATGGTTGTTAGTGGCTATTAACCTTTCTATGATTATTTTATACCTGCCATTATTCTATCTGATTCACTAATTAGTAGACTTCCAAATTATTTAGCACAAAATTAAGAGCTGAAAATAGAGTTCAAGTTGAAACTAAACTTTATCTGATTATGTTTGTTAGATAATGACATTTGCTGTTTTAAACTTATGAGAGAATTTGTTAAAATGTTAAAATAGCTATAATTTGAATATTGAATCTTTTAAGGCCCTTAGATACACAAATTAAATATTATAAATATTTTCAGTTACATTTAATTGTAGGAGGTTTAATTTTAAAAATATGTTTCTGCTTTAGTACTTTTTGCTTCAAACAAACATTAATCCTTACCTTTTTAATAAAATAAATTTTTTTACTTTGTAATCATAAAATGGAACATTTTCTTTGCAGAGAATTGTACAAAAATTAGAGAAGAAAATTTAAATAAAAATTATAAAGTGCCAAAAATTAGAGAAGAAAATTTCTGGTAGTTTCAACTACCTAGATATAACTTTTGTAAATATTTTAAGTTACTTCTATTCTTCTGTCTACATGTGCTGTGCTTAGTTGCTGAGCTGTGTCCGACTCTTTGCCACACCATGGACCTGCCAGGCTCCTCGTCCATGGGGATTCTCCAGGAAGGAATACTGGAATGGGTTTCCATGTTCTCCTCCAGGGGGTCTTCCCAACCCAGGGATCACACCCATGTCTCCTGCATTGCAGGCAGATTTTTTACCGTCTGAGTCATCAGGGAAGCCCTCTTTATAGATACTTAAACATAATTAAAAATAAAAAATTTGGACAATAAAGTTTGATATTTTATTTTCCACAAAACATATCATAAATCTTTTCCCATGCTATATAGTATTCAGAAATATTATATTGGCATCTGTTGCTATTCAGTTGCTCATTTGGGTCCAACTCTTTGTGACTCCATGGACTGCAGCATGCCAGGCTTCCCTGTTCCCTATCTCCCGGAGTTTGGGCAAATACATGTCCATTGAGTCAATGATGCCATCCAACCATCTCATCCTCTGTTGCCCCCCTTCCCCTCCTGCCCTCAATCTTCCCCAGCATCAGGGTCTTTACTATTGAGTTGGCTCTGGGACTAAAGTTTTGGAGCTTCAGCTTCAGCATTGGTCCTTCCAATGAATATTCAGAGTTGATTTCCTTTAGGGTTGACTGGTTTGATCTCCTTGCTATTCAGGGGACTCTCAGGAGTCTTCTCCAGGACCACAGTTCAAAAATATCAATTCTTTGGTGCTCAGCCTCCTTTATGGTCCAACTGTCACATCCATATATGACTACTGGAAAAACCATAGCTTTGACTATATAGATCTTTGTCAGAAATGTGATGTCTCTGCTTTTTAATAAGCTGTCTAGTTTTGTCATAGCTTTTCTTCGAAGGAGCAAGTATCTTTTAGTTTCATGGCTGCAGTCACTGTCTGCAGTGATTTTTGGAGCCCAGGAAAATAAAATCCATCACTGTTTCCACTGTTTCCACATCTATTTGCCATAAAGTGATGAGACTGGATGTGTTTATTGGCATACTATTCTAGTAACTAAGCAATCAATATACTTAAATTTTTACTGTGGACATTAGATTACTTCTATTTGTTTGATTTTAGAACCTTACTATATTCGTTATGATGAATAAGTTATTATATATCTTTTACTTCATCATTGAAAATATTTTTAGAAAAATCCTTAGAGGTAAAATTTCTAAATCAAAGCATATTCTCATTTCTAAACATCAATTTTACCCTCATTTCTCCAAACACTGGGCATTATGATTTTTAAGGTATTCTTAATGATATGGAAGTTAAGGGTTATTTCATTTTTTGATTGAAGTATAGTTGTTATGCAATACTATATAAGTTACAGGCATACAAGGTAGGGATTCACAATTTTTAAAGGGTATACTGCATTTATAGTTACTATAAAAAACTTGCTATGAAATATTGACTATATTCCCAACTTTGTGCAATATATTTTTATAGCTTATTTTATACCTAATAGTTTGTACCTCTTAATTTCCTTTTCCTATATTGCCACTACCCCCTTTCCTCACTGTCTGGTAACCAATAGTTTCTTCTCTATATCTGTAAGTCTACTTCTTATTTTGTTATTTTCACTATTGCGTTGTATTTTTAGATTCCATATGTGAGTAATGTCATAAAAGTGAAGTGAAGTCGCTCAGTCGTGTCTGTCTCTTTGCGACTCTGTGTACTGTAGCCTACCAGGTTCCTCCATCCATGGGATTCCCCAGGCAAAGATACTGGAGTGGGTTGCCATTGTCATACAGAATTTATATTTCTCTGTCTGACTTATTTCACTTAGCATAATGCCCTCCAAGTCCACCCATGTTGCTCCAAATGGCATTATTTCATTCTTTGTTGTGGCTGAGTGATATTCCAGTGTGTGTGTGTGTGTGCTTATCTGCATGTATATACACATATATCCCATTTTCTTTTTCATTCATCTGTTGATGGACCCATAGGTTGCTTCCATATCTTGGCAATTATAAATAATGCTGCTATGAACACTGGGGTGCCTTTATCTATCAAATTAGTATTTTTGTTTTCTCTGGATATATACCCAGGAATGGAATTTCTGTAGTCATGTAGTAGTCCTAGTTTTAGTTTTTTGAGAAACTAAGTTGTTTTCCCCTGTGACTGTGCCAACACTGTGACTTTTTGCCAACAGTGTCCAATGGTCCCCTTCTCTCCACAACCTCGCCAACATTTGTTATTTGTGTTCTTTTGGATGATGGCCTTTATGACAGCTATGAAGTGCTATCTCATTGTGGTTGATTTTCACTTCCCTGAGGCCTAGCAATGTGGAGCATCTTTTCATGTGCCTGTTGGCTATCTGCATATTCTTTTTGGAAAAATGTCTGTTGAGGTTTCTCAATTTTTAATCAGGTTGTTTGCTTTGATGTTGAGCTGTATGAACTGTTTATCTATTTTGCATATTATCTCCTGTTGATCATATCATTTGCAAATATTTTCTCCCATTCAGTAGGTTGTATTTTTGATTTGTTGATGACTTCCTTTCCTGGGCAAAAGCTTTTCAGTTTAATTAGGTCCTATTTGCTTCTTTTTGCTTTTATTTCCTTTGTTTTAGGAGATGGATCCAAAGAAATATTGCTATGATTTAGGTCAAGTAGTATTTTTCATATGTTTTCCCCTAGAAGCTTTATGGTATCTGGTCTTACGTTTAGGCCTTTAATCCATTTTTATTTTTGTATATGGCATAGAGGACAATCTAATTTCATTGTTTTACACGTAGCTGTCCAGTTTTCCCAAAACCACTTATTGAAGATTGTCTTTTCTCTGTTATATATTCTTGCCAAGGGTTATTTCATTTTGATTTGTATTTCTTTGATTACTAGTAAAATTGATCTGTCTTAGGTATATTGGCCATCAATATTATTTGTATATAACTCTGTTCTTGTCTTCTGTGTTGGTGTTTTTATCTTAAAAATCTATATAAACTTTCCACACACTAAACATTTATCTTTGACATATGATACTTGTTATAACTGATTTCTATTTATTTGTCAAATATAAGCTATTATATATCAACTCAAATGGAGGGATAAAGTTTAGCACATCCATATAATACAGTCTTGTAAAGACTAAAGATGGAAGCATGAGCTAATTTTCTCCAAATTCTTATTAAACTGACCTTCATGGGAACTTGTTGTTGTTAGAATTAATCATATGTATAATATTTCCATATAAAGCAATGGAGTCAGATTGCTCGGTATGAAAATAAATCAACTTCTTTCCAAAACTTCTTGCTATTGTCTACCACCCCCTTTACTATCCTTTAGCGCTTTGGAGATTGAAATAATCTCAAAAATCTAACATAGCTCAGAGATCTGATCTAATGTAAAAGCTCAGAGATTTGATCATTGTAAGCAATATTACTAGAATACAGGTTTCTACCTCCTTCTGCTTTCCCTCTCCCACTGTTCTTATACTTTTTTAAAAATTTACTGAGAATTTCACTGAATTTAATACAGGGACAGAACACGATCTCAAAAGAAGATAGTTTTATAAGACAATTAAGATTTTCTCACTGACATTTTCTTTTGTAACTCATATTGCCAACTAATTTTTTATTTCATTAGCAATGTAACAGAGAAAAGACTTTGAAAACACTGCGCTTTCTGTAGATGTCTTTTAATTAAGGCTAATTAAATACTGTGGAAGGACTTGATTATACCTTTGAGTATTTCTTAGTCTGAAAAAAAGGAAAAGAAAAAAAACCACACACACAAGATGTGTAGTCATGAATATATTGAACAAAAGCTGAATTCAACAACTCATTATATAGAACAAAAGCTTCAAAAAAAAAAAAAAAGGAACAAATTAGAGAGTAGCACTGGGGCAGTATTCTCTAAATAGGCGTGCAGATTCCCTGAGGAGGCTGTGCACCAGTGTTTGTTTTGGTTATTAGGCAGAATCTCAAGTAAACCCAAGTAGAAATCACCCTGATTCTGAACAAAGAGCAGTGCCAGTGGGTAAACAGTTTCAGGGCAAACTGAAGCAGTACTCCTTGGAGTTAGGAACAGGTTTTTCCAGATGGCCGCTGTGCATATGGCTGGGGTATGGTGGTAGCCAAAATAGGAAACGAGAACATGATTCGTTCCAATTAAATCAACACCGTCCTTGAGAAAAGAAATTTCACAGACCAAGTCCAGGGGGATGGGGGCAGATGAGAAATAGCTTTCAAGACCATCAAGACATCTTTAAGTAATTATAATATCTTTTTAAGTGTTCAGACCAGTCAAATCTATTTTGGGACTTTAGGCAAGCCAGGCAATGAGCTAAATGATGAGCTAGAAATTCACAGCTCAAATTGGACTTGTCTGTCCTCTTTCATTCTGGAACACTGGGTGAGTTTACTTAATCTCTCTCTGATTGTTTCCTCCTGTGTAAAATGGGAATCATATCCCCAGGCTGCCTAACAGGCTTGTTGTAAAGATAAAATAATAAATGTTATGAGGCACTCTGCAATCATGAAACCCTGGATTGTATTTTCCAGGACCTGGAGGAAATAACCAATAATTTCAGTTCATGCTGTGGCTCACATCATGCTCTCTCTTAGGAAAGATGTTACTATTTATAAAAGGGTAAGATTTCTAGCTTGGTTTAGGCCCTGACCCTTGACAAATTCTTTGGTGGTTATTCAATTCATCTTAATTAAAGGCTAATTTACTGGCCTCTGTATAATTAACTTGGCTGGAAACGGAGCTTTGGCGGGCAAGCTGGTTGAACATCTTAATAAATTTCAGGTCCCTAAAACATCAGTCACACATGTGCTGTTACACACCCTATCACAAGTGAGTAGTCAGAGGGAGACCCCAAACACATATATGGAGTCCAGTCCATTCTTGTGGGACCTTTGATACATCCAATGAGTGCAGGGGTAACAGGTGGCTAGTTTCCATACTAGTCAATCCACCGCAACTATCTTATTTTCTCTTTGCCTTTTATATCTTGATTTCATCCATCTTATAGGGAATCATCTAAAGCTATAATATTTAAAATTGACAACAAAGACCCTTTCTACATTTTTGTTTTGAAATGCCCTCCCCCCACTTTTAGTTGTTGTTGTTGTTTTTTTTGTTTTTGTTTTTGCTATTTCAATTGTCTATTCAACTGTTTCCATGTGTACACAGTGTTTGTGTATGCACACGCACCTGTGCATGCACTTAGTAACTCAGTCATGTCTGACTCTTTGTGACCCAAGACTATAGCCCACCAGGCTCCTCTGTCTATGGAACTTTCCAGACAAGAATACTGGATTGAGTTGCCATTTCCTACTCCAGGGGATCTTCCTGACCCAGAGACTAAACCTGCATCTCTTGTATCTCCTGCATGGCAGACAGATTCATTAACACTGCACCACACAGACCCAGATATAATTTGTATAATGCACTGGAATCTCAACTGTTTTCAAGGCTGATCCGATATATCTTGTTTGCCAGTGTACAAGAGTAGTTTTCCTGTAAATAATAAATTGTGGTCATCTGCTATAGAGTAATCTACATACAGATAGAATTTCAAAGGATTGATCATGAAATCAGCAGTTTAATACTTGGCCATATGTAGGTGGTGAGAATGTCAATTAGGACAGAAAAAAACAATAAGAAAGTTGTTCAGTCATGTCTGATTCTTTGTGACCCAGGCTCATGGACCATGGAATTCTCCAGGCCAGAATACTGGAGTGGGTAGCTATTCCCTTCTCCAGGGGATCTTCTCAACCCAGGGACTGAACCCAGATCTTCTGCATTGCAGGCAGAAACTTTACCAGCTGAGCCACAGAGGAAGCCCAAGAATACTGGAGTGGGTAGTGTATCCCTTCTCCAGCGGATCTTTCCAACCCAGGAATTGAACGAGGGTCTCTTGCATTGCTGGTGGCTTCTTTACCAGCTGAGCTACCAAGGAATCCCTAGGACAGAAAAGTTATAACAAAAGCAACATATACCTTATTTGTCCCATCCCTCAACTCTGTTCCATAGAGACAAAAATTTTCATCATTTCTAGCTTTTCTCTTTAGTTTTCCTCTAATTCAGTATGTAGTAGAATTACCTAAATTTCCCAATATGAATGCAGATTCCTGAGATTCATCCTGGACTTGCTTTTAATGGAATTGCTGATACTGTGTCTGAAAATTCATAAGAGAAAGATCATAGGAATTCTAATGCCTTCTAAATTTTGAGAACAATTAGCCTAATAAATGTTGAGCAACATTATGACTTTCATGGACTCAAAGCACTTTTGCCTTCATGGGTCTCTTCCTCCATAAAAATATTTAAAATTATCTTTTTGCTACTCTGTTAGTACATGGATGAATATGTAATATTATATATTAAAATTTTTCTTCAACCTAACTTCATTTTTTCTTCTGATAGGAAATAAAGAAGCATTTTCATTAGCTCCTAAAAGTATGGTGGGCATTAGGCATTGTGCCTCCTGTTTCTCCTACAGCCCAGAATGAATCCAGGACTAGTCAACTTAGAAAACTGGCAATCAGATATTCTGAATTTTTAGATCCTAACATTTTTGTTGTAGTACAATGAGATCCAGATCAAAACTTGCTGGAGTTCAGAGGATACAGCTCTGTATGAGGAAAATTTGCAGGTTGTCCTTATGCTCAGAATTGGATGCCTAGATATGAGGGCGGGCAGATATCAGATTGCCAACTTCCACTAGATCATTGAAAAAGTGAGAGAGTTCCAGAAAAATATCTACTTCTGCTTTATTGTGGAGAAGGAAATGTCAACCCACTCCAGAGTTCTTGCCTGGAGAATCCCAGGGATGGAGGAGCCTGGTGGGCTGCCGTCTATGGGGTCGCACAGAGTCGGACACAACTGACGTGACTTAGTAGCAGCAGCAGCAGCAGCTGTTTTATTGACTATGCCAAAGTATTTGACTGTGTGGATCACAATAAGCTGTGGAAAATTCTTAGCAAGATGAGAATACCAAACCATCTGACCTGCCTCTTGAGAAATCTGTGTGCAGATCAAGAAGCAATAGTTAGAACTGGACATGGAACAACAGACTGGTTCCAAATAGGAAAAGGAGTACATCAAGGCTGTATGTTGTCACCCTGCTTATTTAACTTATATGCAGAGTACATCATGAGAAATGCTGGGCTGGATGAAACACAAGCTGGAATCGAGATTGCTGGGAGAAATATCAATAACCTCAGCTATGCAGATGACATCACCCTTACGGCAGAAAGCGAAGAAGAACTAGATGGGGAAACAATGGAAAGAGTGAGAGATTTTATTTTTTGGGCTCCAAAATCACTGCAGATGGTGACTACAGCCATGAAATTAAAAGACACTTACTTGTTGAAAGAAAAGTTATTACCAATCTAGACAGCATATCAAAAAGCAGAGACATTACTTTGCCAACAAATGTCCATCTAATCAAAGCTATGGTTTTTCCAGTAGTCATGTGAGAGTTGGAACATAAAGAAAACTGAGAACCGAAGAATTGATGCTTTTGAACTGTGGTGTTAGAGAAGACTCTTGAGAGTCCCTTGGACTGCAAGGAGATCTAACCAGTCCATCCTAAAGGAAATTAGTCCTGAATTCATTGGAAGGATTGATGCTGAAGCTGAAGCTCCAATACTTTGGCCACCTGATGCGAAGAACTGACTCATTTGAATAAGATCCTGATGCTGGGAAAGATTGAGGGCAGGAGGAGAAGGGTTGACAGAGGATGAGATGGTTGGATGACATCACTGACTCAATGGACATGAGTTTGAGAAAGCTCTGGGAGTTGGGTGATGGACAGGGAGGCCTGGTGTGCTGCAGTCCATGGGGTTGCAAATAGTTGGACACGATTGAGCCACTGAACTGAACTGACTTCTCAATACTGGCAAATGCAAAAGGGGAGAAAATAGTGGGTCACAAGTTTGCTCAAGTATTACTATCCTATTCTGTCAATATTAACAAATGCATGTGACAACTACATAAAATACAAGTTTATGGAATACTAGGCTATAGGACTACTAGGGTCCAGTGACCACAGTCTGGAAAAGCTTCTTTCTGGAAGCAAGAGAATGGGAGGAAAGAGAAAGCAAAGATGAAAAACTCAGTGGAGATAAGAAGGAAGGTCAAAATACATGAAAACATGAGAACTTATAAGAGAAATAAGAAAGATGTCCTGGTGTTGTATAGAAATAGAGGGGTGGGTGGACTGCAAGGATACAGGTCCATAAAAACAACAATTTTAGATCCCCAGGAAGACTGCATTTCATTTTAGAGTCTCAAGAAGGCAACTAGCAGCAAACATTACTTGAAAATGGTTTTTGCTCTGAAAATTTATACTTCCTTTTGTATTTGCCACTTACACAGTGACTTACATAATAATAGCTACTATTTTTTATTGAGAATGTGCCAATATTTCAGCTTCAGTGGGAATATACATTGATGAGAAGGAAACAGAGTGAAAATTATAGAAGAAGAAATAGCAGGGTTTAATTGTTTTGGTTTGCTTTTGAACTGTGGTTAAGATTCTTAACTGTGGTTAAGCTGGATAAGATTCTTGAGAGTCCCTTGGACTGCAAGGAGATCAAACTAGTCAATTCAAAAAGAAATCAGCTCTGAGTACTCACTGGAAGGACCAGTGCTGAAGCTGAAGCTCCAATACTTTGGCCACTTGAAGAACCAACTCATTGGAAAAGACCCTGGTGCTGGGAAAGACTGAAGGCAAAAGGAAGAGGAGGCAGCAGTGGATGAGATGATTAAATAGCATCACTGACTCAGTGAAGATGAATTTGAGCAAATGGTGGAAGACAGTGGTGGACTGAGGAATCTAGCGTGCTGCAGACATGGGGTTGCAAAGAGTCACACATGACTCACCTACTGAACAACAACAACAAGTGCTTTGGTTATTGACTGTTCTGTAACAAACCACCCCAAAATTTAGCAACCTAAGACAATCAATACTTTATTTGTTCCATTCTTTCTTTCTGGGCCGAGTTAGTTGGGCAGTCCTGCTCACCTTGCTGGTGGTCACTCATGTGTATACAGTTAAGCAGGTGAATCAACAGGGATCTGGCTTAGCGGGAGCCCTGGGACAGCTGGACTTTTCTTTATTCCTCTGCAATCTCAGATCTCCTCCCTAAGTGGCCTTTCTGGAAGGGTAGCCTGAGTTTTACAAATTGGCTCACAAGTCTCAAGAAAGCCACTGAAGCAGCAAGTGGCCATTTTAAGGCTTAGGCTTAAGGTTGATACATTCTTTTGGTTCATGCACATTGAAGGGGAGGGTACACACAGGGGTCTGAACTCAGAGAAATGATGCCAAGGGGCTACCAGTTGACCAGACACCATAGGCATCAGAGAGAACTTGCCGCGCATACCTCATGTTTCCCTCCAGGTGGTGGTGACATCTAGTGAAATACTCCACTGCTGGGCTGGTGGCGTGGCTTATTTGGCTCCTAAGTTTGTGAAATATAATAGCATATATGCTTCTTGCAAGTGAGATTTTTCTGCAGGAGTCCAACATTTCCAGTAGGAAAGTCAGTATTATTTGCGGATTCATTAGTAGCTACTGGCTAATAAACCAAAAACCACATCTTCTAACCTGGTCTCTGTGAGTAACCAAAATGATATTTGGCTTCTGTCTACTACTGCTTTATTTTATTTCCTCAATTCAGGGAAGAGAGATGTTATCTATAGAGCTCCTTGGGGATTATAACAACCTGAGGAAATTACAAATGATGAGGTATGTGTGGAGATTCTAAAAAGAGGAATGAAGAGTCAGTGATGAAAATACTGAGAAAGGTATCCAATAACCTAGGAAGGATAAATAATTGACAGGGTTATAGAACGTCTCATATTTTGGAGAAGGAAATGGCAACCCACTCTGTCATTCATGCCTGGGAAATCCCATGGACAGAAGAGCCTGGTGGGCTACAGTCAGTGGGGTTGCAAAGGAGGTCAACATGACTTAGCGACTGAACAACAAGACTCATATTTGGTTATCAAATGAAAATTGATCATTTGTCTATACTTCTTGTAACTGAAGCTGTGGTTATTTGGTTTCAGTAGTCTACTGATACTGATTTTCCCCTCATCCTTATATAATCCTTATCTTGTTGAGGGCAGCAATGTACCCAGGTGAAAATATGTTTGCTAACATTCCTTGCAGATAAAGGGGCCATATAGCACCCATTGACTTGTGACAGGTGGGTAGAAACTTTTAGGCGAGGGTGTGGGAAAGTTGTTTAAAAGTTGGCAGTTATGGGTAGAGACTGGGAGAGCAGATTCAGATAAGAGATGTTATGTGCCCTTGTTTTCCTATCTGGAATTTAGATAGAAAACATAAAGCTGCAGTGGTCATATTGTGACCTTGAAGTAAAGCTGAAGGTGAAATCCACGCACTAAGAATGGAAAAGCAAAAAGATAGGAGGCTGGAACCTCGATGATATGGCGGAGCCCCATACCAGCCCTCCATCATCTATTCCACAACTTCAGCTGACATAAAGAAAAGAAAATACCCTAGTTTGTGCTCCTGTTTTGGGGTTGGTTTGTTTCTATTACTTTGCAGTGGAACACAGTCCCTGGGTGACCATTTTATTAGAGCAGATAAACAAAAATATGTAGTTGATGCTTTTCCCAAGAAAAATGATGCCATTTAGGTGACTTATTTATTCAAAATTATGTAAGAAAATTTTCTTAAATGGATATATGTTAGCAATTTCTCATATAAGATAGACTGTCTCATCAGAGCATTAGCACTTTTTCTTGCCATGCCTAATATTCATGAATATTCACATGGCACACATCCTTTCTTCACTGGGGCTTCCATTCAAACATCCATAGCTCAGAAAGGACTACCCTAATTACTCTATATGACAGCAATAGCCTCATTACTCTCTACAGCTTTATTCTATTAACTGTTTACTCTTGACATTTTTTACTTTGTGATTGTTCATTATTGTCCCCTCAGTGCTTAGAAGAGTGTCTTACACTTAGGAGATGCTCAGTGACTATTTGTTAAATAATTGACTTGGGAAAAGGAAAAGGCAAAAACTAAGGCATGGTTGATTCTGAGAGTTTCCTGAGAAAACTACCAAGAAAACAACGTAGAAAAATTAGGACTCATAGCCTATTTCAGTTTGAGAACTCCAATATACTGTTAAACTTTAGGATAGCTCAGTGCCTATTATAATAATATTTCTGTTAAAATTGTTCAGTGTATCTGGTAGTGTTTAAACAAGATGGCAATTTTTCAAACTTTGCTGATTTCTTCACTTCAGTTTTACCTCAAAGAAATAGAACAGTGAGATATATGCCTCAAAAGACACATGAAGATATTTGTAAATCATCTTTATGGAGACTTGGCCACCTAGTCCCTAATTTTTCTTGGGCAGATGTATTCTATGTCTCCTTAGTAATAAAATAAACACAAAGCAATGGTTTATGTTTATGAAAAGTATACCTGCCACTGGATTTTGTTATATGCATACACAATAAAATCCAGCTGTAGGTTTGTGTGTAATACACATATATGAAAATGTATATATGTGTATATATATATACATATATAGAATGTGTGTGTGTGAACAAGAAAAACAAGAAAGTTGTACACATATACACAATTTTATTGTTTCTTAATATCAGGAACATATTGATTTACCTACCAATTTCTATGTATTAAAATATTCACATAGTTCATCTCCAAATTTAATAAAATGTGCCTGTGTTTCTAGATAATCAAGGAAAAATGTTAAGGAAGAGAAATATGGAGAATTCAGATAGTTCAAAAGATAAGCTTTAAGGGGCTCCTGATTTTCCCCTTCACGTAGAAAGTTCTGGAAATGAGGATCTCTGAAAAACAGGGCTCTGAAATGCCAGAATATGTTGTAGCACCATGCGCTTTGTTTCTTTACCCTCTGGTGGTGCTAGTGGCAGAGAGGCCAGGGTCCAATCGAGTGTTGCTCAGTGGTGGGCAGTGCAGTGCACAGAGGTTTCTGGATATCAGCTGCCCAGGGCCTGCTTTCCCTAGCACTTGCCAAGCAGCAAGGTGGAATGCCAAGTTGATGCCATGGGGATAGGGGCAAAAGTGATGGAGGCCACTTCTAGGATGTACAGTGTGGTCTGGGAAACATGGACTCTGTTAGGCTCTGTCCCGCAGTGACTATCTAGAACATCTCTGCCTGCAGGTCTATTGGCTTAAGTCACAGAGATTTTGGTTTTTACTCTGTTATAGCACTGGGCACTATCTCAACTACATATATGCTACAGCTTTAACAGAGGTTATGAAGTTGCTATTGTTAGAGAAAGCCCAGAGAGCAGTAGTTCTGACACTTCAGCAACTTCTGGGTAGAGTTTGTTATGAATACAAATCCCCAGGCCTCACTCCTGGAATTTTGATTCATTAGATTTGGGATAGGGCCCAGAAATAGGCATTTTAATTACCATTCCAAGGTGATTTTGATGCACATTTGCAGAAATGGCAGCAGGCATCTAGGTTTGGACATGGACAGCAGGTTATATCCTGAGCCAAACTGTGAGCTATATGAATTAGAAATCAGTGAGTAAGTGTAAAGATTGTCAAAGAAATATTTCTTACTACAGCAATGAGTACTAATTCCTGAGTACTATGACTACCATCTTTCAAATGGGTGGAAGGCTCAATGATGGGGTTGCAAAAATGCAGTGAAGCCAAAAAGAAAGCACTTGATGTGTAGAGAAGCAGGAGAGGATAGTTTCAGTATAAACATTTTTAAACAAGCCCCTTTAAACTGGCATAACACAATTGAAATAGATCATTTAAGGGGAGCGATGGTTTTGAGGCCAATGTCACTAGCAACACCAATTCGCCTCTCACAGAAGAACAATATGTTGGAAAATCATGAGTTTAAAATGAATTTTTTTTTTCTTTCCAATACACTATCAAATAAAAATGTTACAGGCCCAAAGCCAGAGCCTATTCTTGGATTGGATCTTTTCCAATACTCTAAATTTAACCAGCTGGGATTTTGTAAGTACCAGTCTACTCTACCTTTTGAAATGCAGAATTTGCCTTTTAGCGGGAAATCTGCATTTCACCTTAAGTGGAAAAGACCATCTGTGTAACTCAAAGAAGTATAGCCTTTTGGTATTGTACAATTACCACAAATAAAAGGATTGTAGTAAGAGATGAAAATATACTAATCAACACATCTAATAATAAGGACCATGAAAAATATACTTTATCCTTGGTTACCAACAGGCCAAATCATGAATACTATTGGGCATGTTCACCACCAAGTTTTTACTGATAACTAACTATCCAGTGACAAGATAATTTGAAAGAAGTGCACTTTTAGAATAAATGGTTGATGAAATTACCACTTTTTAAGATAAGTCATTACTCTATTACTGCAGATTGAATTGGTCAGTAGCAACTTTAGGCAATAGTATACAATTGCATAGGATTTCTCTTCAGCCATGCTTTTTTGTGGAACTCAGGTACTCCAGTTAAAAACATCTTTGTACTTGTGAAATCCAACCCCAACATGGACAAAGCAGAGTACTAAACATGTTCTTAGAAACAACAAATTAATTAAGGGGTTCATCAATACTCGAAAGCTGGTGTTCTTATAGATGACAGGTCTGGAGACCTAAGCATAGTTGATATTGTAAAATAATACAGGACAGCAGCCAGTGTCATGGTCTGTGGGAAGATGCCTGATATCTTGATTGTGTTTAAAGCTAAATCATGGAGAGGACAATGCTTCCGATGCTTGCAGCTCTTCTATTGCATATTTCTTTTCAAACATGGAGGATATTCAATTCATGAACTATTTGAACAGACATTGTTTTTCTTGAAATCTTTCTTATAATTGATGTGTTTTGAAGCTGGTTATGAAATTTCAGAAAGAGGTTAAGTTTATATCCCATGTGTTTGCAACTTAAGAGTTTGAATGTGAATGTTTTGGGTGTTTTGTACTACCCCTGCCAACAAGAAAAAATGGTCCTAGTGTTTTCAAGGTTTTATCATTCATTTGACATAGCAGCCTCATGCAGCTGATGGTGGAAATATATTGGTGGCAGTGTATTGGTTCTTATTTCATAGATGACGAAACCGAAATGAGAAGAGATTAAGTAATCCCACTAAACTAGTGGGGGCAGTGAGGCAGTCTGGTGGTGGTTCCCAAATACTGGTCAGTCAACTGAGCAAAACTGATGTTTCAAAGAGCCCCTTGATTCAGTATCGTAGAAAGAAACAAAGAAATGAAGTCACTTGAGTTAAGAAATATTTGTTGAGAAGCTACTCTGGCATTTCCAGTGAAACAAAGATGAGAAAGCATGGTCCTTGCCACCAAGAAGCTCACAGTTTTCTGAGGAGAGTAAAGCAAACACTTTCAAAACAGGCACTTGACCTCAAGGCTGGCTCATCAGTGGCAAATGGTGAATGTGGGGTAGAAACCCACCAGTGACAGGTTAGTGAGTGATGGGGAGCAGGACTGGCTGAGCACCTCACGTAGGGCTTCCCTTGTGGCTCAGCTGGTGAAGAATCCGCCTGCAATGTGGGAGACCTGGGTTCGATCCCTGGGTTGGGAAGATCCCCCGGAGAAGGGAAAGGCTACCCACTCCAGGATTCTGGCCTGGAGAATTCCAAGGACCGTATAGTCCATGGGGTCGCAAAGAGTTGGACAAGACTGAGTGGCTTTCACTTTCACTTCTTTCTCCTGTGACTCTTGGTGACTTGTTGGCAGGGGTAGGGAGCTGCCAAAGACTTCATCCTTAACCAAACTTTACTCAGGCTCTTAGGAGCCCTCTTCACAACTAGGCCTTGGCCTTTGGACTTATGTATCCACCTTCGCATTGCCCATTTTTGTCAAGAATCTTGCTCAGCCAAGTTGCTCATCCACACCCTGGATGTGTGATCACCCTCCATGCATGATCCAGTTCCTCATTTCCCAACACCTCCCAGGTGATATTTGATCACCCTGGTCAGCCTTCAACAAGACTCCTATCAAGCCTGTTTAGTCACAAACCCCCCTTTACTCTTGACATACCTCTTAGTAACTTTCCATTCACTGACCACTGCCACCCTCACCCCAAGCTCTTCCTTGTCTGGAAACCCCCACTTGTCTATGTTGCATCTAGAGTTGAGGCCAGTTCTATACTGAGGTCTCTTTCCTCCTATTTATTCCAATAATCCTGGAATATACTACTATACTTACTGTCAGGCTTGGTTTTGTGTGTGTGTTGTTGCTGTTTACAAAGTATTAGCAGAGTATTTTTCTAATGCAGGTAGATATAAATTTAGATTAATATAAAAAAGTAAAACACATCAAAGACCATTAAGCTTGTCATCAGCATAAAGAGATGAAATGCTTAGTTGTTTATGAAAATTCTAGATAAACCAGACCAATTTGAAAGCACCATAAAGACTATGCTGTATTTGAAGATAGGTCAGAAGCAAAGACCTTAAAAATCTAAGAGCTGTTCTAGATGGGAACTTTAATGGGCAAATGAGAAGAGCAGCAGTGTATTTGTCACTTTTCCGGAAGGTTTTTTCTACTTGAAGTATGCCCTTGAAAGGAAAAACAAGAAGGAAACACCCAAGACACCAAATTAGAAACTAAAAAAAGGTACCTGGTGCTATAAAAAAACATAGTTGTGTAACATCTCAAGGATGAATTTTAAGCGCATTCAAGTCTGCAGGCAGGCAACACTTGCCTAGTTCTGATAAACTTTAATTTCTAATTTGACTTTAAGCACCTCTGAGAGGAAAGGGTAAGCAAAGCTGATTTGAAGAGACATTTAGACTCAAAGATGCACTGAGAGATTTTCCTCCTAAATGGAGGTGATTGTCACAAATATGAGGTCAAGAAGACTGACTCTAAAGAGTGCAGGCATGTTCAGTCGCATCTGACTCTCTGTGATCCACCAAGCTCTTCTGTCCATGGAACTTCCCAGGCAAGAATACTGGAGTGGATTGCCATTTCCACCTCCAGAGTATCTTCCTGACCCAGGTATTGAACCAGTGTCTCCTGTGTCTCCTGCATTGGCAGACAAATTCTTTACCACTGAATCACCTGGGATGCTTAGCTCTAAAGAGAGTGAAGGGTAAACTCATTCCTAATCCTCAGCTGGGAAACACTTCAGCAACATACAGAAGGAGAGTTTCACCATTTGGTTTGCTGCTAAAAGGCTTCTGGCACTGCGGTTGGCAAAATTTATCTGTCTTAAGTTGTTCTAATAGCTCTGTGCTCACTCTGCATGGGAAAGCAGTTTTCTATGCTGAAACATATTCCAAATCAGAATAATTGAGAACTACTTTATTTCATGTCTCTGAGAATAAATTGTAATATTTTATTACACCTAGGACTGGATAAATAATTGAAGTCATTGTAGCAAGAGATAAAACCTGAGATAAGCAATTTACAGCATTCCCTGTTCATCTGGGAATAAGATTATGCTAAATAAGATGATTGTAGTCTCATTGTGCACTGATAAAGATGTGGTGGGCGCGTTTAGCATGGAAGATAACAGCCATAGCAAAGCAGAGTGGACCTTTCCATTGATGTCCCTTTGAACTTTAGAAAACTGGGAGTAGGATTATTTAATTTGGCTATATAGTTGTTCTTTAGCCTACTAGGAGCTGGTGGTACTAGACAAGTACATTGTGGAGATAGAATGAGAGAAAAAAAGTGGGTGAAAAGGATAAGAATAATCTCACCCCTGAATGTTTACAAGTCGAGAATTTGATATACTTTGCTGTTTGCTTTCTGTGCAGCACATCCTTAGTCAACAACCTCTTTGTCATCTCTATAATAATTCTACTCAGTTCATGAGATCTAGGTAATCCCCCCAACCCCTGTCCCCATGTCCTGCCTCCAGTAACTTAGATGGAAGGTGACCAGAGCCTGAGCTCAGAATACTCTCCTTTTTGGTTTCAGAAGTGGACACAAGACTCAAGCTCAATCAGACAGAATTCTCTTTAGAAGTCTTGCCACAACTATTAGAAAGGTATTTCCTTTCATACTGCAGTTGCTAGGCTGGTAGGTTATAAAACTCATCATGCCTGTCTTTGCCACAAAAGTTGGTGGGGTGCCTAGGAAGGCAGGAAGTAGAGAGAGAGGTGTCAAGGTTCAGAATGACAAAGAGATAAATTCCTTAGGAGAGTTCTGGACCTCCAGGTCTAGCCAAGCATGAAATGATACCTCTCCTTAGATTTTTTCCAGTTTTTTGAACTAATAGTTTTCCTTTGGATCTTGTTAACATGGGGTTAGGTTTTGTCACGTGCACAAAGTTGGCTTGCTAATTGAACAGCATATGGGTTAATAGGAATAATATTATTGAACTAGTCGTTTAGACCTTGCCTCTTAGAAGCCATGAAATTCTTCCCTGAGCTGTTCCTGTGTGGTGGTAAGATGTTGTTATACTTTGCCTAGTTTGCTCAGAGAGGATAATCTAATCTAACCTGAACTAGTGAATATTTTTTTTAGTGGGCTGAGCACTTTATTTTTTTAATTGGAGTGTAGTTGATTTACAATGTTGTGTTAATTTCATACAGCAATGTGATTCAGCTATACATAAACATACATATACATGCATATTCTTTTTTTAATATTCTTTTCCATTTTGATTTATCTTAGGATATGTAATTCTGCATGATATACAGTGGGATCTTGTTTTTTATCCATTCTATATGTAATTGCTTGCATCTGATAAGCCCAACCACCTAATCCATCCCTACCTAATCCCTCCTCTACCTTGGCAACCACAGGTCTGTTCTTTATTTCTGTGAGCCTGTTTCTGTTTTGTAGATAGGTTCATTTGTGTCATATTCTAGATTCTCTATATGAGTGATATGTGGTATTTGTCTTTCTCTTTCTGACTTCCTTCATTTAGTATGATAATCTCAGTTACATCCATGTTGCTACAAATGGCCTTATTTCTGAAGTAGTGACATTTTAAAAGTTTAACAGACACATATATGCAGATATACTCTACATCAGGAATAAAAGTTATGAAAGACTTTAACACAGTTCCTAATTATTTGTCTCCCTTTCCCTGTAAAACAACTCTATTTCCCTGCTCCGTCAGCACAGACTCAGCCAGGTGATTTGTTCTGACCCAGCGGAATGTGAATGGAAGCCAGGAGCCCCATGTGTGAGCAGAACCTGTAAGAGCCCTTATTCTTTCTGCTTGGCTTCTCCCCTCCTCTGTCGAGAAAAGTATGGGCCCCAGATAAGGACTGTACCTTCAGCACAGGCTCCAAAATGAAGAGACTCTGAGAGTCATAGTCATGCCAACTCACATCTAACATGTAAACGTCAACAAGAAATAATAGCTGTTGCACACTCCTAAGATCGAAATTTTGTTTGTTACAACAGCAAAGTCTAACAAACACGGACTGGTATGTTAGGCATTGAAAAACCCCAAATTAAAAAAAGATGAAAGTTAATTATTCATAGTACCAATGGATGTCCTCTCTAAATTACAAGTTCCTCTGGTGCATTATAATATTCAATTTATAAAAATGAACTTAGCTCAGATAAATGAACACATTTATTGCAAAGCCCTCCCCAGTTGCGAATGTATTATTATAACTTCCATTTTTTCCCTTGGTTGTCTTTTCTAGGCTCTAGTTATTCCTGTGTGTCTCACAGATAGAGTACTCCATGAAACTGAACTTTTGATCTACCAAACTGTTGATCTGGTAGATCTCTTTGATGCATAAGCTGACAGCTCCTCAGTAGCTCTGCCAACAAATGTCACAAGAGAAGGCACTTGTCACATAGAGCCTCCTTTGTAATAGCCTTTTGTGATCATGGTTGATGGCCAGTGGAGTTCTTTGAACATCTGTCCCCCATTGGCACACTTCACACTCTCATTGCTGTGCGCCCCTGATACCAATCACTACCTGTAGGGATAGTATCATGCCCTCGCTTCCAAGAGGCTTTATGTTGCTTAGTGGGTCACCCTGTGTCCTATTGTGCATCCCAGAGATGCGCAGAAAATCACTCTCCTTCTCACTCTTTGATTTGTTCATCTTGTTTAATTTTCTAAGATCAACTGTCATCATGCTTGCTTTTATCCCTCTGATATTATATTTCCAAAAATCCTAAAGTATTTTGAGTTGTATTATAATACTTTCCCTTTCATATTTTTGGCAAATATATATATATATATATATATATATATAAAATATAATATAAAATAAAAACACAATATTCCTTTTAGCTGCTAGGTTTCTACAAACTTCAGTATTTCATAATTGGGAGGAAACCCGAAAGTGGGGTTGGAATGTAGGAGGAAAAAAGGGAGAAGAAAGCTTAATATGTATCTATTATTGGGCCTAGGAATTATAGTGAATGAAAAGCAGACATTATTTTCCCCATTTTATACATGTGGGAATAAAATCAGAAGGTTAAGTAACATGACCCAAGGGCCGTAAATAATGGTGCTGGGATTCAAAGTTATTTCCATCTTGCAACAAAATTCTCTTTCTTCCATGATGTTGTTTCTTAGCATTGGGTGAAAAAGTTCTCAGGGCATGAAGGATAATTCATAATTTGGGGAAAGCTCTTTAAGCTTTCTAGTCAATGGTGGAGTTGAGAAAAATTTACCTTATGGTATCATAACACTCTATGAATCTCAAATGGTTGATCAAAAGCCTTCATAAGCCAAGGTCTGTTCCTAGAACTTAGCTACATCCCTTCCTCAAGGATCTCAAGGATCCAACTGATCCATTCCTAAATATATTATCAACTCATAGTTTGTATGTCCATTTGCTTCTGAAAACTTCAACCAACTATATGTGGCAGAGAGTGGCTAGATCATGGCTGTTTCTTCTTCTCAGGCACATACCTGAACTCTTCTTTGCATCCAGGGACTAATTCTTGCCAAAAGAATGTGACTGGAGGTGATGTGTTACTTCTGTGCTTAGATGCTTAAGAGTAGGTGTGCTTTCTCCACGTTCTCTCTTCCCCATCTAGTGTAGGACACTGTCAAGATGGTCCTGAAGTCACATATTGAAGATGGCAGGCCCAGGTGACTGCATGGAGCAGATCACTCTCTACACCAGGACCAGCTGAACAAGAAATAAACTTTTATGGTATTAAACGTCTGAGATTTAGGAGGTTTAGCTATAATAATTGCAACATTACTTACCCTGACTAATGTTTTGTCTTACGGCCACTTCAAATTCAACACACTTAAAACCCCATTTATACTCTTCCCTCTCTCTCCAAGGCCTGTTACCTTCATGACCAGTTCTGTGTTGGGGAAAACCCAGTTTTCCCATCTGTGTTTCTTTGTTTAGTCACTAAGGTGTGTCTGGCTCTTTGTGACCCCATATACTGCATCACACCATGCTTCCCTGTCCTCCACTATCTCCTGGAATTTGCTCAAGTTCATGTCCATTGAATCAGTGATGCTATCTAACTCTATCATCCTCTGCCACCCTCTTCTCCTTTTGCCTTCAGTCGTTCCCAACATCAGGTTCTTTCCCCATGAGTCAGCTCTTTACTCACACACTACTACCACACTTCTGACACCAGATGTATGGGGAATCTTCCCCCACCAAATGATTCTCTGTGACACCAGCTGAGTGTCCTGCAATTTAACCCAATTTTGAAACTGTTTACCTGGAGATAGTATTAGATCCCATGAGTTAAGGGCTCAGCCCCACAAGATGGCTCCCGTCCCATTTCAGATGGAAATCTCAAGTTCAGGTTATCACCTGTGCTTCTGACCAATCGACTATAAATCTTAGGTTCAATTGCTTTGCTACAGTGGCTCACAGAACTCAGGAAGCACTTACTTATGTTAACCAGCTTATTATAAGATATTCTAAAGGATACAGATGGACAGACACACAGGGGGGATCTCTGAGAGGGTCTCAAGTGCAGAAGCTTCAGTTCCCTTAGAGCTGGGATGTCTCACTCTCCCACACTTCCATTATGTGGGTGTGTCCACTGACCTGGAAGTCCACGCTACTGGGACTTTATGGAGGCTTCTTCACATGAGCATGATCAATTTGTAACTTTTTTCCCATCCCCTTTCATCTTGCTAGAGAAGTGTGTGGGTTTGTTGAGGGTGCTGAAAATTTCAAGATTATAAGTATAGATTGGTTTTTTTAGTAACCAGACCTCACTCACTAGCCCACCCAGAGTCACCCCCATGGAATAAAGGATGCTCCTAGTTCTCTTATCACTTAGGAATTCATAACGCTTTTAGGAGCTCTGTGCTAGGAAAAATACATATAGTTTTTTTATCATTTCACAAATTCTAATGTCCATTAAGCCAGAAATCTCAGTATCATGCTTGACTGCTCCATTTTCTGTAATTTACAATTATGGCTGCTTAACAACTACTATTAATTTGATATATTTAAAATCTCTCCATTCTTCCCCATTCTTGCCATCACTGCTGTCAATGCTTTAGGTCTAGTCCTTGCCATCTCTTGCCAGGTTGCCACAGAGGCATTACAATAATCTCTTCAAGTTATCTCACTTCAAGCCATTCTTTCCTTTGGCTATAGTAAGCTTTTAAAGCAAAAATTTATATTTTATTTCTCTTAAAATCTTTTAATGACTCCTTAACATCTGGATAGAGTGTGTGAATCCCATTTGCTCTGCACTGTCATGGTCTGCTTCTGTGCTAAGTGGTTGGAATTATTTCTTTGAGTACTAGTTGATGTGATTATGGCCCAGGGTGATTAGATGAGCGGTATGAGACTGAACCATCAGTGGCCTTCTGGTTAGCACCCAGCAGCTAGTGAAGCAGCCTGGTACTATAACTGCCCAACAGGCTTTCTCTACAATGGCTTGTGGTTATCAACGCAATCAGATTCCCAATCCAGAGGGTTTAAATGTCAGGCATGAGAAACATAAGTAGGAAGAACATCACAGAAAACAGACTCAGAGTGAAGTGCATCAATCGAAGGCATCTGTGAGCAAAAGCTATGAAGCCAAAGAAGCGGCAGGAAAAAAGGTTCAAGGGATGCAGAGGAGAGGAAAGAACTGGTGGGGAGAAGGTGTAGGTTTAGGCACAGTAGAATCCAAAGGCAAGAGAAGTAAAATCTAAAGCAAAGTGAATTCCCAGAGGAACAATAACAGATACGCATTATGGAGGAGATGAGTTTTGCTGAAGTAGCCAGAATATCAATAAGCCTAGAGCTGTTGTTTTAAGCTGATCAACATTCCACTTTGCCAGTGACACCTGATAGTTTGGATTATGAGATGTTTTCTGTGTTTCTTCACTCCTCCACCTAATCTAATGAAGTGCTGTCACTTGATTTAACCTGAGCATCGCAGCTGGGTTGCGAATAACCAGAGACGTCATGGTCTACGAGGCATTAGGACCTGCCGTCTGCTTGCTT
This sequence comes from Muntiacus reevesi, assembly GCF_963930625.1. Classification (NCBI taxonomy): domain Eukaryota; kingdom Metazoa; phylum Chordata; class Mammalia; order Artiodactyla; family Cervidae; genus Muntiacus; species Muntiacus reevesi. The sequence continues at coordinate 133,857,464 of NC_089251.1, forward strand.
CTCCTGCTTCCTATCTGGATACTTCCCCTCTCATCAGATGCTTTAAGCATGCTGGCTGTGTAGCTTCCCTCAGCACACTGTGCTTAGGTCTCTTGCGTTCGCAAGTGTGGCTCCTGGTCTCATGGGAGGCCCCTTTGTCATCGGCTGATTTCTACTCGTTCTTTAAAACATAGCAGCTGCAAACATCTCTTGGGTGCCTTGCCTGGCACCTTGCTCTCTCCAGCATGTTTTGGATTGTATGTCTCTCCTCTATGTCCTCACACACCTTGGACATAACTGTTTCATTGCTAGTTTATCGTACTCAGTGATGATCATCTCTTCCTTTGTCTACTTCCTCTGGAAGGCTTGCAACCCTTTCAAGGGCAGCAGCTTTGTCTCATTTGCCATTGTGTGCCTAGCAACTAGACAGAGCTTAGCACATAGTACATGCTCAGTAGTGAATACGGAAGGTACTTACTAAGCAATGGACTGAATACCTTCAGTTCTTCGACCCAATGCTTGCCAGTGAGTAGTGAATATAAAATAAAGATGATTAAATGTACTAGTTTGCTAGAACAATCACAACCAAGTACCACAGACCAAATAGCTTAAACAAGAGAGATTTATTTTCTCACAATTCTGGAAGTTGGAGATCAAGATGTCAGCAGGGTTGGTTTCTTGAGAGATCTCTCCTTGGCTTATAGACAGTTGTCTTTTTCCATCCTCAGGGTGTCCTTACAGGGATTTCCCTCTGTGTGTGTATGTACCCTAATCTCTCCTCTTAAAAGGAGAGCAATCATATTGAATTAGGGCTACCTTAATAACCTCACTTTAATTACCTCTTTAAAGATCTTCTCTCCAAATACAGCTACATTCTGAGGTACTAGGGGTTCAGTTCAGTTCAGTCACTCAGTCGTGGACACTCGTTTGCAACCCCATGAATCGCAGCACACCAGGCCTCTCTGTCCATCACCAACTCCCAGAGTTTACACAAACTCATGTCCATCAAGTCAGTGATGCCATCCAGCCATCTCATCCTCTGTCGTCCCCTTCTCCTCCTGCCCCCAATCCCTCCCAGCATCAGGGTCCTTTCCAAAAAGTCAACTCTTCACAAGAGGTGGCCAAAGTATTGGGGTTTCAGCCTCAGTGTCAATCCTTCCAATGAATATTCAGGACTGATTTCCTTTAGTATTGTCTGGTTTGATCTCTTTGCATTCCAAGAGACTCTCAAGAGTCTTCTCCAACACCATAGTTCAAAAGCATCAATTTTTTGGCGCTCAGCTTTCTTCACAGTCCAACTCTCACATCCATACATGACCATTGGAAAAACCATAGCCTTGACTAGACGGACCTTTGTTGGCAAAGTAATGTCTCTGTTTTTTAATATGCTATCTAGGTTGGCCATAACTTTCCTTCCAAGGAGTAAGTGTCTTTTAATTTCATGGCTGCAATCACCAACGGCAGTGATTTTGGAGCCCCAAAAAATAAAGTCTGATACTATTTCCACTGTTTCCCTATCTATTTGCCATGAAGTGATGGGACCAGATGGCATGATCTTAGTTTTCTGAATGTTGAGCTATAACCAACATTTTCACTCTCCTCTTTCACTTTCATCAAGAGGCTTTTTAGTTCCTCTTCACTTTTTGCCATAAGGGTGGTGTCATCTGCATATCTGAGGTTATTGATTTTTCTCCTGGCAATCTTGATTCCAACTTGTGCTTCTTCCAGCCCAGCATTTCTCATGATGTACTCTGTATGTAAGTTAAATAAGCAGGGTGACAATATACAGCCTTGACGTACTCCTTTTCCTATTTGGAACCAGTCTGTTGCTCCATGTCCAGTCCTAACTGTTGCTTCCTGATCTGCACATAGGTATCTCAAGAGGCAGGTCAGGTGGTCTGGTATTCCCATCTCTTGAACAATTTCCACAGTTTGTTGTGATCCACACAGTAAAAGGCTTTGGCATAGTCAATAAAACAGAAATAGATGCTTTACTGGAACTCTCTTGCTTTTTGGATGATCCAGTGAATGTCAGCAATTTGATCTCTGTTTCCTCTGCCTTTCCTAAAACCAGCCTGAACATCTGGAAGTTCAAGGTTCACTTATTGCTGAAGCCTGGATTGGAGAATTTTGAGCATTACCTTACTAGTGTGTGAGGTGAGTTGCAATTGTGTGGTAGTTTGAGCATTCTTTGGTATTGTCTTTCTTTGGGATTGGATTGAAAACTGACCTTTTCCAGTCCTGTGGCCACTGCTGAGTTTTCCAAATTTGCTGGCATGTTGAGTGCAGCACTTTCACAGCATCATCTTTCAGGATTTGAAATAGCTCAACTGGAATTCCATCACCTCCACTAGCTTTGTTCATAGTGATGCTTTCTAAGGCCCACTTGACTTCACATTCCAGGATGTCTGGCTGTAGGTGACTGATCACACCATCGTGATTATCTGGGTCATGAAGATCTTTTTTGTACAGTTATTCTGTGTGTTCTTGCCACCTCTTCTTAATATCTCTGCTTCTGTTAGGTCCATACCATTTCTGTCCATTATCGAACCCATCTTTGCATGAAATATTCCCTTGGTATCTTTAATTTTCTTGAAGAGATCTCTAGTCTTTCCCATTCTGTTGTTTTCCTCGACTAGGGTTTAGGTCTTCAACAAATGGGTACACAATTCAACGCATAATACTAACTTTCCAAATTTGGTAAGTTGTTTCCTTAGAAGCTCTGAGTTCTGCTTTACGTTCAAGTGCCAAGTAGATTAAAAGCAAACTAAAAACAGCTTAAAGCAGACCCAGGGGTTACACAGAGACATTGCAGCTGACGAGCAAGGAGAAAAATAAAAAACTTAAAAATTCATGATAACTGCACTTATTGTAGAGATAATTTTGAACCCTATAGAAATATTGAATTACTGTTATATACTAGGAACTAAGAAAGTCTTATAAGTCAATTATACTTCAAAAACTCACTCACAGAAAAAAAGAGATCAGATTTGTAGTTATCAGAGGTAAGGAATATGGGGAGGGAAAATGGGATGAAGGCAGTCAAAAGGTACAAACTTCCAGTTGTAAGGTAAATGGTAGGGATGTGAATTACAAAATAAACATAATTAACATTGCTGTTTGTTATGTATGAATGTAATTAAGAGAGTAAATCCTGAGAGTTCTCATTACAAGGAAAATACTTTCTATTTCTTTAATTCTGTATCTGTGTGAGATGATGGATATTCACTCAACTTAATTGTGGTCATCATTTCATGATGTATATAAGCCAAACCATCATGCTGTACATCTTAGATTTATTTATACAGTGCTATATGCCAATATAACTGAAACAAAAATATGGCAATGCATTATAGAAACAAAATAGACACAGTATTTTTATGAAGTTTTAAAAAAGAAAAAAGCTCAAAATGAACATTGACATGAAAGAAAAATGAATCTTGACACAGACTTTATACCATTTACAAACATTAACTCAAAATGGATCACAAACCTGAATTTGAAATGCAAAACTATAAAACTCCTAGGAGGAAACACAGGAGAAAACCTCGATGGCCTTGTGTGTGGCATTTTTAGATAAGACACCAAAGACATGATAATGAAAGAAATAACTAGTAAGCTAGACTTCATTAACATTAGAACATTCTGCTCTGTAAAAGACAATATCAGGAGAATTTCAAGACACACCACAGACTAGGAGAAAATGTTTGCAGGACATATATCTGATAAAGAACTGTTATCTAAAATTTACAAAGAAGTCTTAAAACTCAACACTAAGAGGAAAAAAAAAAAAAAAAAAAAAACCAAAAAACCAACACAATTAAAAAATGACCCAAGGCTTTGACAGACACCAAAGAAGACATACAGATGGCAAATAAACATATGAAAAGATGCTCCAATTCTATGTTGTCAGGTAAATACAGATGAAAACAATAGTGACATACCACCATGCTTGTATTAGAATGCCCAAAGTTTGAACAGAGAGAACACCACATGATGGTAAGGATGTGAAGCAACAGGAATTCTCATTCCTTACTGGAGGGAATACAAAATAGTATAGCCACTTTGGAAGACAGTTTGGTTTCTTACAAAGCTAAATATACTCTTTCCATATGATCTAGCAATCACACTCTTCGGAGTTTCGCTAAAGGAGTTGAAAATGTATGTCCATACAAAAACACCTGCATGCAGATGCAGGTGTTTATAAATAGCTTTATTCATAATTGCTAAAAGTTGGAAACAGCAAAGATATTCCTCAGTAGGTGAATTGATAAACTGTGGCAAACCAGACAATGGGACACTGTTCAGTGTTTAAAGCAATGAATTATCAAGTCATGAAAGACATAGAAGAACCTTAAATGCATATTATTATGTAAAAGAAACCAATCTGTGAAGGCTGTACACTGTATGGTTCCAACTATATGACATTCTGGAAAAGGTGTGGAGACAATAAAATGATTAACATTTGCCAGGCATTGGAAGGAGAGGAGGGATGAGCAGACAGATCACAGAGGACTTTTAGGGCAGTGAAAATATTCTTTATGGTATCATAATGATGGATTTATGTTGTTATACATTTGTCCAAACCCACAGTATGTACAACACCAAGTGAACTGTGGACTTTGGTTGATGATGCTCTATTAATGTAGCTTCATCCTTGGTAAAAACTGCATCATTCTAGTTAGAGATATTGACAATGGGGAAGGTATACATGTATGGGTGCGCTTCCCTGGTGGCTCAGTGGTAGAGAATCCGCCTACCAATGCAGGAGACATGAGTTCCATCTCTGGGTCGGGCAGATCCTCTGGAGAAGGAAATAGTGACCCACTCCAGTGTTCTTGCCTGAAAAGTCTCATGGAGACAGGAGCCTTACAGGGTACAGGCTATGGGGTTGCAATGAGTCGGACATGACTTAGTGACTAAACAACGACATGCATATATGGAGGAAGCAGGTATATGATAAATCTCTGTATTTTCTTCTCATTTTCATCATAAACATAAATCTGCTCTGAAAAAAGTAAGTCTTTGTAAAGAACAAAGTACAAACAAACAGAAAACCCCAAAGGCCTGCTCAGCAAAGTTCCTGGCCAACCAGTATCAAGACCTCTTCCAGACCTCCTGAATGTAGGGGCAGTAGGGTTTTCTGCCCTGCTTTCCTTATCAATGGCTAATTTCTACTCATTGATGCAGAGATATGCACATAATTACCAGAAGCTCTGTGAAACTGCCAGATGAACAAGATAGCCAGTTTGGGGCGTGGGGAAGAATTAAGGAGAGGTGGCAGCCTGTCTCAGATTCATTTTCAATTCCAATCTCCTAAGATTTCTTGAAGGAAGTTACTACTACAAATAGTGATAACTCGTGCAGTGATGCTAAGCGGTAAAAAGAGGATTCCTAGCTGTGAACTCTTAACATCTGCTTTGACATTGATTGATTCCCTGTGTGCGTCTCACTAAGCCATTCCAGCTTTCTATGGCTCAGGATCTTTTCTGTAAAAATGATGGTCTCATGGTCACTTGTCATCATGTTGTTGTGATAAGTAAGCAATTAAAAGGACTCTGAGTATATAAATATATCTTAAAATAGCAATGGCCATTTCCTGTCTACACACACATGCACACACACTCTAACTCATCCATTATATGATGTATACATGTATATGTGGGAAGAAAAAAGATAGGATTATTCTGAGATGAGATGAACAAATACATTATTTAGGGGTCAGGGCCTATGTTAACTGTACCTTTAATAACTTATTTTTGTGAATAAAGTCAGGTTTTATTTTATCTTTTAACAGTTATCCATGTAATAATTTTTCTAGTATTTATTTCTTTTAAGTCACTTATTTATTTATTTTGAGAGTGTTGACTGTGCTGGGCACTGGAGAGAAAAAGATAAAAGAGACATGCTTGTTATTTGTCTTCAAAGAGAAGAAACATGAGAACAGCTACAATCCTAAATTCTGAATGTGGGTAGAGAAATATGTAAGGTTGTGCTGATACAGAGGAAGAAGAAAGCGTGGGTGCTTGGGGGATGAAGCAAGGGTATAAATTTCAGCTTCCTACCACATTTTTTTCACTTGGATTCTCCTTTTTTTCCTCAGTGCCTGGCACAGAGCTATGTGAGTTTTATATTATTTTTCATCTCTTATGGGTTCCTTATGAAAGAAAATATTTTTTAGCCTTATTTTTCAAATGAGGAAAGAGATTCAGAGGGGTTAACTAACTTGCCTAAAATCACACAGTTAAAGAATGGCAGAGCTAGAAATCAAATCCTGCCTTGACTCTTTGCAACTGACTGCACACTATTTCTTCTCCAACAAGTTGTGTTTAAGATACAGAGCTCTAAAGGTAAAAAATGTTGTTTTTTCATGTCTCAGCTTTAGACAGCCCCTTAATAATGTTCATGAGGATATATTTTTATAAAAATATACGTGACCCAGGAAAAGGCATTACTTAAAATTTTATTGTATGGAATGATCTCTATCAACATTACTCTGGTGCCAAGAAGTTGTGAGAACATGTAGCTTGCAAAAACCAAATTCAGTTATGAGAAAACAAAACAGATGTTATTATGTTGTTTCACTTTCTACCATGCCTTAGGAAAGCTTTTCCATAGACTTTAAAATAAACATGTTAGGGATAAATCATAGTTTTTGAGCTGTAAAAACTCCATCGATTTCTATCTCATGCTGTATCTTAAGATTGAATTCGCGTGAAGGCCAAATTGAAACTTACGCTCTCACTGACTGAACTATCTAATAGGAGACCATTTACCATTGCTCTGTTGCATGAGCCCTGCTCCCTGGCTGGGCAGCTGACTGCTAAGTTTATGCCATTGTTCATAAGGGGAAATTGGGACAGTGTTGACACTGAGTATCTGAAAGAATCACAAACAACTAGAGTCTTAGAGGGTTCTCAGAGAGCATCTAGTTCAAAGCCCTTCATTGTAAGGCAAGGCGCTGAGGCCCGGAGTGGTAAAGTGAACTATCCAGTGCTGCACAATTAGCTTTTGACAAATCTCAGGGAAGAATTCACACCATCTGAATCCCTCCTTAGCATTCCTGTGTTGAGTTGAACAGTGTCTCCTCCAAATTCATGTCCACCCAGTACTTCAGAATGTGACCTTATTTGGAAACCATGTCTTTGCAGATGTGATTTATTACAGTGAGGTCAGACTGGATTAGGGTGGGCCCTGATCTGATGATGGGTGGGGGTCTTTATAAGAAGAGAAAACAGACACAAAGACACATAGGGGAGAAGGCAATGGAAACATAGGTTGAAGGGATAAATTACAAGCCAAGGACCACTGAAGGATTACCAGTAACTACCAGAAGCTGATGCAAAGGGCCAACTCATTGGAAAAGATCCTGATGCTGGGAAAGATTGAGGGCAAGAGGAGAAGTGGGTGACAGAGGATGAGGTGGTTGGATGGAATCACTGACTCAAGGGACATGAGTCTGAGCCAACTCCAGGAGATAGTTTAGGACAGGGAAGCCTGGGGTCCATGGGGGCGCAGAGAGTAGGACATGACTTAGCGACTGAACAACAACCAAAAGCTAGAAGAAGCAAGGAAGAATTCTATTCTAGAGCCTCTGGAGGGAGGTTAGCCTTGCTAAAGCCTTGCTTCAAACTTCTAGTCTTCAGACCTGTGAGAGAATAAATTTCTGTTATTATAAGTCACCCAGTTTGTGGTCTGTTATTTTAAACCCGCTGGTTTTTTATGGCAGTCCTAGGAAATGACTATACTCTCTTTTTCTTAACCATGGCTCATCTCAGGCATGCTTGACATGAAAAACCCACAGTGTACTGCCAAAGCCAGCAAGAGTCCTATCTGCAAATGAAAAGGACAGCATTTTAATCTGTAAATTGAATGGCTATTGCACTCACACCTGACAAACACACTTACTGTTGTTTTTGTTCCAATTAGCTGTAAGTCACCTTAAATCTCATCACATGAAGCAGTGATCTATCTAAATTGAATGTAAATATATTGCTGCTTGCTTTTATACCAAACAAGAATAGAACATGGGGAAATTACTAGGTGTTGTGTATATTGAAATCTAGAATTGATAAGGAAGAATAGATTATTGGAGGTCAGGATAAGAGAAATGTTGATATTTTGAGCACCAAATCACCATGAAATTGACTGCATTGCAATTTTCAAAATCCTCTTAAAAAAAAAAAGTTGCCAGGTAGGTTGTTTGAATTTGTTGCATGGTCTTTGAAGGTGAAAGTAACAGAAAACTAAACAGTCATGCCAGTAACTCAGATGACTATATTATGGTTTATCAGAGACTAAACACATCTCCAGCATGTCATCTGTTTGCCTTCTTGGACCTTGTAGCAATAGTGGTCACTCTTACTTTGCTCTCAATCTGCAGTCACATGGGAGTAAGGCAGGGTTGAAAGCTCAGGCTCTGTGACCAGAAATGTTGTTTTAGATTGAAACACTTAGGTTTTGCTTACATGACACATAAACATCTAGTAAATTAGAACTTTACATTTCAACCCCTCTCATTCTTATAATGGGGATGCTATGAGAGAGAATATATTGATTTCAAGCCCACAGCTTGTGTACCACTGCTTGTGATCAAAGGAGAAAAAGAAGGAGGGATGGATGCTTTGCCCTCAGACGTGGACTGATAGGCTGAATACAAGTGCTTTTAGTGCAAATGGTCTTTTGATACTGCTATGCGTACTCAGAATCCAGGACAAGATGTCTCAGAGAAAAATAGGAGCGGGGGATCTAGCCATTGAGTAGACTGAAATCAATGTTGAATGATCATTTAAATTTTATCTTATTTTTCCATTAGTTTGGATCAACACATAGACATAGTTACTATCCTTGAATAAGAGAGGAGAGAGATGTAGAGAAAACTTTCTCCAAGCTGGTGGAGGGTCAGTGAAGGAGGGGACAGTTAGCATCCTCAGTAAGGAGGAAATAGGAAGGATTAATTAAGATGTTTCAAGAGGAAGTTGGTCTGCCTTACCTCTCCTTATGGGCTCTTAAAAAATCTTTATTAGAATTAAAACAAAAATCTTTTCATATACTATGGAGTATCAAATGCTACAGTTGAGCATCGAGAAGGATGAAAACATAAGGTTCCAAGGGCTTTTCTTTTTAAAAAAAAATTTATTGGAGTACAGTTGATTTACAATGTTATATTAGTTTAGCTGTACATACATATACATATATAAACTTTTTAAAAGATTCTTCCCTATATAGGTCATTACAGAGCATTGAGTAGAGTTCCCTGTGCTACAGATTAGGTCCTTAATAGTTAATTTATTTTATATATAGTAGTGTATATATGTCAGGGCTTCTTTGGTGGCTCAGCGGTAAAGAATCTGCCTGCAATGCCAGAGAATTGCAGGAAACGGGGGTTTGATCCCTGGGTTAGGGAGACATCTTGGAGTAGGGCATGGCAACCCACTCCAGTATGTGTGCCTGGAGAAGGCCATGGACAGAGGGCCTTGGCGGGCTACAGTCCATAGGGTCACAAAGAGTCAGGCATGACGGAGGTGACTTAGCATAGCACTGTCTGTATATGTCAATCCCAATATCATAATTTCTCCTAAAGAGGGCACAAACTAACTTATCTACAAAACAGAAATAGAGTTACACATATTGAGGACTTTTCTTAAGGTTATGACTGTATGACTGTACACATAGCTGTGAAAAGAAGAAAAGTGAAAAGGGCAGGAGAAAGGGAAAGATATTCACATTTGGATGCAGAGTTCCAAAGAATAGCGAGGAGAGATAAGAAACCCTTCCTCAGAGATCAGTGCAAAGAAATAGAGGAAAACAATAGAATGGGAAAGACTAGATCTCTTCAAGAAAATTAGAGATACCAAGGGAACATTTCATGCAAAGATGGGCTCAATAAAGGACAGAAACAGTAGGGACCTAACAGAAGCAGAAGATATTAAGAAGAGGTGGCAAGAATACACAGAACTGTACAAAAAAGATCTTCATGACCCAGATAATCACAATGGTGTGATCACTCATCTGAATCCAGATATCCTAGAAAGTGAAGTCAAATAGGCCTTAGGAAGCATCACTATGAACAAAGCTAGTGGAGGTGATGGAATTCCAGTTGAGCTATTTCAGATCCTAAGAGATGATGCTGAGAAAGTGCTGTACTCAATATGCCAGCAAACTTGGAAAACTCAGCAGTGGCCACAGGACTGGAAAAGGTCAGTTTTCATTCCAATCCCAAAGAAAGGCAATTTGAAAGAATGCTCAAACTACCGCACAATTGCACTCATCTCACACGCTAGTAAAGTAATGCTCAAATTCTCCAAGCCAAGCTTCAGCAATACGTGAACCGAGAACTTCCAGATGCTCAAGCTGGTTTTAGGAAAGCAGAGGAACCAGAGATCAAATTGCCAACATCCACTGGATCATCCAAAAAGCAAGAGAGTTCTAGAAAAACATCTATTTCTGCTTTATTGACTATGCCAAAGCCTTTTACTGTGTGGATCACAACAAACTGTGGATAGTTGTTCAAGAGATGGGAATACCAGACCACCTGACCTGCCTCTTGAGAAAGCTGTATGCAGGTTAGGAAGCAACAGTTAGATCTGGACATAGAAAAATAGACTGGTTCCAAATAGGAAAAGGAGTCAAGGTTGTATATTGTCACTGTGCTTATTTAACTTACATGCAGAGTACATCATGAGAAATGCTGGGCTGGAAGAAGCACAAGCTGGTATCAAGATTGCCAGGTGATATATCAATAACCTCAGATAGGCAGATGACACCAGCCTTATGGAAGAAAGTGAAGAAGAACTAAAGAATCTCTTGATGAAAGTGAAAGAGGAGAGTGAAAAAGTTGGCTAAAAGCTCAGCATTAAGAAAACAAAGATCATGGCATCTGGTCCCATCATTTCTTGGCAAAAAGATGGGGAAACAGTAGAAACAGTGACTGACTTTATTTTCTTAGGCTCCAAAATCACTGTAGATGGTGACTGCAGCCATGAAATTAAGAGACGCTTGCTCCCTGGAAGAAAAGCTATGACCAATCTAGATAGCATTTTAAAAAGCAGAGACATTATTTTGCCAACAAAGGTCCATCTAGTCAACGCTATGGTTTTTCCAGTAGTCATGTATGGATGTGAGAGTTGGACTATAAAGAAAGCTGAGCACTGAAGAATTGATGCTTTTAAACTGTGGTGTTGGAGAAGACTCTTGAGAGTCCCTTGGACTTCAAGGAGAGCCAACCAGTCCATCCTAAATGAAATCAGTCCTGAATATTCATTGGAGAGATTGATGTTGAAGCTGAAGCTCCAGTACTTTGGCCACCTGATGTAAAGAACTGACTCATTGGAAAAGACCCTGATGCTGGGAAAGATTGAAGGTGGGAGGAGAGGGGGATGACAGAGGATGAGATGGTTGGATGGTGTCACTGACTCAATGAACATGAGTTTGAATAAACTCTAGGAGTCGGTGATGGACAGGGAGGCCTGGTGTCCTGCAGCAAATGGGGTCACAAAGAGTAGGACACAACTGAATGACTGAACCGAACTAAACCGTTGACTGTATGGCTGCCCTTCTTGTTATTGACCCTCTTGGACTATTCACGCTAGTTATTCTGCCAGGTTTGGTTATATATTTTCCCAATGTTTCAGTATTTCACTGTTTCAAAGAAACATTGGATAAATACATTTTTCCAGTGTTTCAGGATCCCAGACCCTGGTGTTATTTTTTCCTCTTGAATATGTGCTATAAACTAAGAAATTGGTTTCCTTATCATCATGTTCTCTGACCCCAACCCCACTACCACTTGTGGCATTATCATTTTTGTACTGACCATTTCTTCACCGTATTAATCAATAACATTTTTTTAGAAGTTACACTAGGCACCAATATCTGGGAAGTGGTATCTTGCAGCAATATGGAAATGAGGCTTTATGTTACTTTTATTTTCAAGAAGCAAATAGAGTACTTGTGATGCCTTGATAGTACCAATACTATTGTATCCCCAAATTAGAATTAAGTTAATGTTTTCAATATTTTTCATAGTTTATTATTGTTTATCATGTTCAGTGAGCTAACTGGGCCGTGGGCCTCATCTGGCTCACTCACAAGGTTTCAGTCAACTGTCAGCTCAGATAATCCTGGAAGGTCTAAAAATAACCTTATTCACAAGTCTGAGATTCTGATACTGGCTATCAGCTAGGTCTTTTTTCTCTAAGGTCTCCATAATTCATTAGTTTGGCTGGGCTTCCTCACATGATGGTGGAGGTTGGGGTTTAGTTGCTGTCATGTCTGACTCTTGCAACCCCACGGACTCTAGCCCACCAGGCTCCTCTGTCCATGGGATTCTCCAGCAAGAATACTGGTATGGGTTCCCATTTCCTTCTCCAGGGGATCTTCCCAACCCTGGAATTGAACCTGCATTGCAGGCAGATTCAGGAGTGTTGCAAAATGATGAAAACAGAGGCTTCAAGGTCTCTTAAGACTTAGCCTCAGAAGTCTTACAACATCATCTCTGCTTCATCCTATTGGTCTAAGCAATTCATGGCCTCCCCGGTGGCACAGAGGTAAAGTATACACCTACCAATGCAGGAGGCATAAGAGATGTGGGTTTGCTCTCTGGGTAGGGAAGATCCCCTGGAGAAGGAAATGGCAACCCACTCCAGTATTCTTGCCTAGAAAAATCCCATGGGCAGAGGTGCCTGATGGGCTACAGTCTATGGGGTTACAAAGAGTTGGACACAACTGAGTGAGCATGCACACAAGCAATTCATAATATCAAATCAGATTCAAGGGCTAGAGATATAGATTTTACCCCTGTTTAAGTGAGAGGATGAATGAGTCACATTGAACAGGGATGTGCACATTCTTAGAGTTGGACACTGGAGATATTACTGTGCATCTCTATCATTATTTGCTAAGCCAATTTCTTTGGAAGTTTGTATCTCTCTCTGTTCTATAGTCTTTCTACTTGGTTAAGTACTCTGGATTTGGTTTTAGGTTATAAGAGTAAATAGTTTGCTTTATACTTCTTTAGCAGAGACTTCTAGTTGTCCTTCAAAATCCATGATTTCCTTCCTTATTAGAAATAAATACCCACTTTTTTTAGCTGGGCATATGGGACCTGTGAGTATCTGATACCAAAAAAATGCTACATAAGCTCTGGACTGATTTCTTCTAGGTTTCTTGAATGTAAAAGAAAACTACATATCTAAATTACTGGAGCACTGTTCTTTGAACATATCTGCAGAAGAACCTGGAAGAACACAACTCCCTTAATTTTTTAATTAGAGAGCTATTCAGAATGTACTGAACTCAACAGGTCATCAGGAATGGGAAGCTAATTATCTTCTTCCTTGCACTTATTCATTTATAACTTTAATTCAACACTAAAATCAGTGACTTCTGGATCTGATTTTGTTAATTCAAGCTATCTTTTTCTTCATTAACAGAAAATGAAGAGCTAGTTATTATTTTTAAAAATACCAAAAGAGGAAAAACTAATAGAATTGAATTGGATATAAGGTTCTTACTATCTGTTTTACCTCCAGACTATAAAAAAGTTTAAGGGCACTCAATTCTTTGAGAAAGTAGATGCTTTAATAGGTTTACAACTTTTTTTTTTTTTTACTACTGATTACTTCTTTTTGGTAGATGCAAATAGAGATGAACATTCCAAGTTTTATAATCCAAAAGACAAGCAGTAGGGAATAAAGAGGTAACCATGGAAAATAAATAGAGGAATATTATATAGTCATGAAAATGAAAACATGATAACCATAAAGGAAATTTTATAGCTCATGATAAGTGAAATAGTAAGATATATATTTTTTTGTATTCTATGAATATATCTTTTAAAAGATATCAGACTAGGAAAGTTTGTTCCATCAGTTTCAAATGCTATATCATGATAACAAAGATAAGTTTGTGATGACCTTACCCATGTGCAGAATTTACAAAGGGAGCAAACTGCTCCATGGGTTTTGGGCTCCTCTACAAGATCAGGGATATTATAGGGTGTATTATAGAGTGTCAGAAACTGGATCAGAGTGGGGAAGGGTCATTTGTGGATGTGGCTGTTCTACTGAAGTCGTCACACTGAACTTGGGAAGAGGCATATGTGGTCGTACTAGTTCCTGACTCCAAACCTAATGAAGGGTCTAACTGAGAGCTTTGAAATGTTTCCTGCATTTTGGGGGTTATATAAGACTGATGACTGACCTATACCTGGGAAAGCTATCACTTCAGGATTCAGTTCAGTTCAGTCGCTCAGTCGTGTCCTACTCTTTGCGACCCAATGAATCGCAGCACACCAGGCCAAACTGTCCATCACAAACTCCGGGAGTTTACTCAAACTCATGTCCATCGAGTTGGTGATGCCATCCAGCCATCTCATCCTCCTGCCCCCAATCCCTCCCAGCATCAGGGTCTTTTCCAGTGAGTCAGATCTTCGCATCAGGTGGCCAAAGTATTGGAGTTTCAGCTTCAGCATCAGTCCTTCCAATGAAACCCAGGACTGATCTCCTTTAGAATGGACTGGTTGGATCTCTTTGAAGTCCAAGGAACTCTCAAGAGTCTTCTCCAACACCACAGTTCAAAAGCATCAATTTTTCAGTGCTCAGCTTTCTTCACAGTCCAACTCTCACATCCATACATGACCACTGGAAAAACCATAGCCTTGACCAGATGGGCCTTTGCTGGCAAAGTAATGTCTCTGCTTTTTAATATGCTATCAAGGTTGGTCATAACTTTCCTTCCAAGGAGTAAGCGTCTTTTAAGTTCATGGCTGCAGTCAACATCTCCAAGGATTTTGGAGCCCCCCAAAATAAAGTCTGACACTGTTTCCACTGTCTCCCCATCTATTTCCCATGAGGTGATGGGACTAGATGCCCTGATCTTAGCTTTTTGAATGTTGAGCTTTAAGCCAACTTTTTCACTCTCCTCTTTCACTTTCAGCAAGAGGCTTTTAAGTTCCTCTTCACTTTTCCATAAGGGTGGTGTCATCTGCATATCTGAGGTTATTGATATTTCTCCTGGCAATCTTGATTCCAGCTTGTGCTTCTTCCAGCCCAGCATTTCTCATGATGTACTCTGCACATAAGTTAAATAAGCAAGGTGACAATATACAACCTTGACGTACCCCATTTCCTATTTGGAACCAGTCTGTTGTTCCATGTCCAGTTGTAACTGTTGCTTCCTGACCTGCATACAGGTTTCTCAAGAGGCAGGTCAGGTGGTCTGGTATTCCCATCTCTTGAACAATTTCCCACAGTTTGTTGTGATCCACACAGTCGAAGGCTTTGGCATAGTCAATAAAGCAGAAAAAGATGTTTTTCTGGAACTCTTTTGCTTTTTCGATGATCCAGTGGATATTGGCAATTTGATCTCTGGCTCCTCTGCCTTTCCTAAAACCAGCTTGAAGATCTGGAAGTTCTCGATTCACGTATTGCTGAAGCCTGGCTTGGAGAATTTTGAGCATTACTTTACTAGCGTGTGAGATGAGTGCAATTGTGTGGTAGTTTGAGCATTCTTTCAGATTGCCTTTCTTTGGGATTGGAATGAAAACTGACCTTTTCCAGTCCTGTGGCCACTGCTGAGTTTTCCAAGTTTGCTGGCATATTGAGTACAGCACTTTCTCAGAATCATCTCTTAGGATCTGAAATAGCTCAACTGGAATTCCATCACCTCCACTAGCTTTGTTCATAGTGATGCTTTCTAAGACCCACTTGACTTCACACTCCAGGATGTCTGGCTCTAGGTGAGTGATCACACCATTGTGATTATCTGGGTCATGGGGATTAGGGACTGGGAAATAATGAGGGCAAGTGAATGGTTAAATAGCTTTCTTTTGTGGCAGAACCAGGAAAGATCTGCTGCTTAGAAATATTTGTCAAAGAAAGAGAGGCTTGAGTATTTCCCATTGCACTCTTGTGGGCTATATGAGAAAGTGAATCCATGCAGAGTTGTCTTGGATTCTTCTTAATAGTGTTACATGGAGGTAAGGAGAATTGGTTTCAATTGAAACCAAAGTTTGGGAGTAGTTGGAGAAGGTAAGCAGTGAGAAAATCACATTATAGGACCACACCTTCTTCCCCATTCCTGGCTTCTAGACTGAAGTAAGAGAAGTGGAGAGTTGACATTAAATAAGGTTTAGAGTTTTAATTAATATCTTGGACTGCTGCTACTGCTAAGTTGCTTCAGTCGTGTCCGACTCTGCGACCCCATGGACGGCAGCCCACCAGGCTCCCCCGTCCCTGGGATTCTCCAGGCAAGAACACTGGAGTGGGTTGCCATTGCCTTCTCCAATATCTTGGACTAGACATTCTAATTAATGAGTTGAGGCTATGCTTGTGACTTTAAGTGCTCAAAGCCCTGGCTGAGTTTTCATCTAAGAGCTAGGAAAGATAACTTAAACCAAAGAATTCTAAAGAGAAGCTAAGTGTCACTTCATGGCAAATAGTTGGGGAAACAATGAAAACAGTGAC
Organism: Muntiacus reevesi; assembly: GCF_963930625.1. Lineage (NCBI taxonomy): Eukaryota > Metazoa > Chordata > Mammalia > Artiodactyla > Cervidae > Muntiacus > Muntiacus reevesi. The sequence continues at coordinate 133,873,909 of NC_089251.1, forward strand.
AGACTTTATTTTCTTGGGCTCCAAAATCACTGCAGATAGTGACTGCAGTCATGAAATTAAAAGATGCTTGCTCCTTAGAAGAAAAGCTATGACAAACTTAGATAGCATATTAAAAAGCAGAGACATTATTCATTGACAAAGGTCTGTATGGTCAAAGCTATGGGTTTTCCAGTTGTCAGGTATGGATGTGAGAGTTGGACCATAAAGAAGGATGAGCACTGAAGAATTGATGCTTTTGAACTTTGGTGCTGGAGAAGACTCTTGAGAGTCCCTTGGATTGCAAGGAGACCAAGCCAGTCAATCCTAAAGGAAATAAGTCCTGGATATTTATTGGAAGGACTAATGTTGAAGCTGAAGTCCCAATACTTTGGGCACTTGATGCAAAAGACTGACACATTGGAAAAGACCCCAATTCTGGAAAAGACTGAAGACAGGAGGAGAAGGGATGAAAGAGAACAAGATGGTTGAATGGCATTGTCCACTTAATGAACATCAGTTTGAGCAAGCTCTGGGAGTTGGTGATGTACAGGGAAACCTGGCGTGCTGCCATGCATGGAGTTGCAAAGAGTCAGACACAATTGAGTGACTGAACTGAAGTGTCAAAAATAATGTTATATTTGTTCATAATCTATGTTAGTCCTGATCAACAAACCATAGGCAGAATATGATCTGAAAAATAGTTACATTTTAAAACAGTGATTTCAATAATTTCCCAACAAAGGAAATCCCAGGACCAGATGGCTTCACTGAGTTCTACCAAACATAGAATTAATACCAATCCTTCTCATATTATTCCAAAGAACTGAAGAGGAGGCAACAGTTCCAAACCTATTTTGTAAGGCTATCACCATCCTGATACCAAAGTCTGACAAAGACAATTCTAGGAATGAAAACTACAGACCAATATTCCTGATGAATGTAGATGTAAAAATCCTCAACAAACTAGCAAACTGAATCTAATAGCACCTTAAAATGATCAAACACCATGGCCAAGTCAGATTTATTTCTGGGATGCATGGATGACTCAACATATAAAAATCAATTAATATAACAGATCACATTAACAGAACAAAGGATAAAAATTACATGATCATTTCAATATATGAAGAAAAAGTGTTTGATAAAATTCAACACCTTTTCATGATTAAAAGCTCTCAACAAACTTGGGAAGAGAAGGAAATTATCTCAATGTAATAAAGATGACAATAAAAAGCCCACAGATAACATCATTCTCAACAGTAAAAACAAAAAGCTTTTCCTCTAATATCAGGAACAAGGTAAAGATGCCCAATCTTACCATGTGTTATTCAACATAGTACTAGTTCTTCCCAGAGCACATAAGTAGGAAAGAAAAAACAAAACAAAACAAAGCATCCAAATCAAAGGAAGAAGTAAAACTGTCATTGCTTGAAGAGGACATAAGCATGTATATGGAAAGCCCTAAAGACTCTGCACCCTCTGCAAAATTGTTAGAACTAATAAATTAACTCAGTAAATTTGCAGATACAAAATCAACATAAAAATGTCTTTCATTTCTACATACTAACATTGAACTATCTGAAAAGGAAATTAGGAAAATAATCCCATTTACAATAGCACCAAAAAATTATTTAGCAATAAACTTCACTATGGAGATAAAAGACTTGCACACTGAAGACTACAAAACACTGTGAAAGAAATTAGACACAAACAAATGGAAAGGCGTCATGGATTGGAAGACTTAAAACTGTCCAGATGTCCATACTACTCAAAGTGATTTACAGATTCAATGGAATCCCTATCAAAATCCAAAGGGCATTTTTTCCCACAGAAATAGACATAAAAATATAAATTTTTACAGAAGACCATGAATAGCTAAATCAGTTTCAAGGAAGAACAAAACTGGAGATTTCACACTTTCTGATTTGAAACTCTATTACAAAGTTATAGTAATCAAAACAGTATGGTATTGACATAAAGGCAGACATATAGACCAAAATGGAACAGAACATAGAGCCCCAGAAATAAACTCATGAATGTATGATAAACTAATCTTCAACAAGGGTGCTAAGAATGCACAATGGGAGAAGGATCATCTCTTCACCAAATTGCACTGGGAAGACTTACATCCACATGTCATGAAATTGGTTCCTTACCTTACCTAACACACAAAAATCCACTCAAACTAGATTAAAGTCTTAAACATAAGACTCAACTGTAACCCTTTAGGAAGAAAATATAGGGGAAAATCTTCATTAAGTTAGTCTTGTTCTTCATGGATATAACACTTAAAGCACAGGCAATAAAAACAAAGTAAGTGAGACTACATTAATCTAAGTAGTTCTGGACAGAAAGGAAACAATCAACAGAGTGAAAAATGTATCTTGTGGAATAGGAGAAAATATTTGTTAGCTATGTATCTAAAAGGGGGTTAATCTCAAAAATATATAAGGAACTTCCACAACTCAATATTAAAAAAAAAATACCTGATTTTAAAAGTCCTTAACTTGAATAGAAATTTTTTAAGAAGACATATAAATATTCAACAGGTATATGAAAAAAATGTTCAATGTAATAATCATCATGGAAATAAAAGGCAAACCATAGGGAGATGTTACTTCACAACTCTCAGGATGGCTATTGTCAAAAACACACAAAAGATAGTAAGTGTTGACTTAGTGTCCACTTAGTGTCCACTTACTAAGTGTCCACTTAGTAAGTGGAAAAATTAGAATCCTCGCACATTGTTGATAGGAATGCAAAGTGGTGCAGCTGTTTTGGGAAACTGTGTGAAGGTTTCTCAAAATTAAAAGTAGAACAACCACGTGATCCAGCAATTCCACTTCTGGATAATTATCCAAAAGAACTGAAATCAGAATTTCTATAAGATTAGCAATCCTACATTCATTACATCTCTCTTCACAAAAACCAGATGTGAAAACAACCTAAATGCCCATAAACAGAAAAGTGAATAAAGAAAACGTGGCATAGGCACACAGTGGAATACTATACAGCCTTTAAAAAGAAAATTCTGCAATATGCTATAACATGAATGTCCTTGAGGACATTATGTTAACTGAAATAAGCAAGGCATAGATAGACAGAGACTGCATGATTCCACTTAGATGATGTTGTTGTTATTCAGTTGTTTAGTTGTGTCTGACTCTTTGCCACCCCATGGATAGCAGCATGCCAGGCTTCCCTGTCCTTCACCATCTCCTGGAGCTTTCTCAAACTCATGTCCATTGAGCTAGTGATGCCATCCAACCATCTTGTCCTCTGTCATCCCCTTCTTCTCCTACCTTCAATCTTTCCCAGCATCAGGATCTTTTCAAATGAGTCAGTTCTTCACATCAGGAGGCCAAAGTATTGGAGCTTCAGCTTCAGCATCAGTCCTTCTAGTGAATATTTGGATTGATTTCCTTTAGGAGTGACTGGTTCGATATTGCAGTCCAAGGGACTCTCAAGAGTCTTCTCCAACACCACAGTTCAGAAGCATCAATTCTTCAGTGCTCAGCCTTCTTTATAGTCCAACTCTCACATCCATACATGACTACTGGAAAGACCATAGCTCTGACTATATGGAGGACCTTTGTTGGCAATGTCCCTGCTTTTTATTATGCAGTCTGTTTGTCATAACTTTCCTTCCGAGGATCAAGTTTTAGCTATTGCTTTTGTTATGGTTCCAAGGGCAGTGATGAAATGAAGCAGGACAGTCCCCTTTCCAGAGGTTGTGGTCAGAGAAGCAAAGAACATTTTTTTATAAATCAAGAAGTTGTTGCAAATCTCCTACCAAAGATTTGTGCCAAAGAAACAGCTTCCCATTAGAGTTGAACCAAAGATGACCTCTCTCAAGGCTTTCCAGCAATTTGAAAGCACAACTATGACTTCTAGGAATGTGATTGGTTGAAGCAGAGAACATGCTGGCCCCATCCATCCTCTGGGGAATTTTTCAACATCAAGGTAGAACAGTAAGAACTCAGTTCACAGCCTCATTAGGAAGGGGAATGTTCTCACAAGTGACATTTTCTAATTCTTTGAGATCTATCCCTTTCCTCCTTACATAGGTACTCCTGATGCTTCAGTTGTGAAGTGGTGGTATTAGCTGCAAGCCTCATGTAACTTTAGCAGGTGGAAGATGCATTAACACTGGCAGCCTTTTTCTTATTTACCTGTCTTCTGAACTTTCGATTTTATCACAGTGTAAAATTCAGTCTCTCTGAGCTTGGGTTCTAAAAGAGATTTGGACCTTAAGAGAAGTTAATCTAAATGCCCTCGATGTGGAAAGAACATCTTGGTTTTGGCTACATAACCAATTGACAAAATAAATGTTTGAAGTTCACCCTTTCTTACTGAGTTTCTACACTGTTAATAAGTAGATGAAATGTAAAAATACTTCAATAGCTCAAAAGGAAAATGAAACAGAGAGAGCATGAAAAAGGCAGGGGAAAATGTGGTTTTGCTTCCAAATGTGCTGAATAAATATAATTATAGATGTAACGAGGCCAGCTTTAGGTTTTAATCACTGTTTTTCCACTACCAAATAATTTGCTATTCAGCACCTGCTGTCATATAGCTTTTGGGTTGGGTGGCATTAGCTCACCAGGTAACCACAAATAATCTCTTTAGTTTAAGCCTGTGGTGCATCAGAGCATGAGAGGCTAGACAAATTACATGCACTATGAAAAAAAAATTTTATTAAAAATTTTTAAAGTTAATTTTTGGCATTTGATGCCCTGCTCTGTAACCAAATGACTATTTTTGCAATTGCTATGCTGTATGGAAACTATCATTTTGACCAGAATGTCAATATGTGGTCTGTAAATTTCATGCTGTGTATTAAAAGCTATGCAATCTAGCAGTTAAAATGTGTATGATTTTATTCTGAATATGTATTATTGAATATATTGATTTAAATGATACAATATGTGCTTCCTGTACCCAGGCTCTCTGCATATCGGCAGAGAGATATTTCCTTAAGTCTACAAAGACATTAGCTGTCAATAAACTGAAAATTTCTTTCTGTGAGTGTGAGAATTATTATCACACTGAGAAAGTATAAAGGGGGTCTTATCATGTCCTAGATAATAATATGAGAAAATGGGGAAATCTCTTTAGGAAAAATAAAGAGGAGGAAATAAGAACATGGTATTTTTCGCTGCTCTGTTCTATTTTCACGAATTCTGTTGTTGATAACACTGTGACTGGTTTAGATGTGGAAAGACAGACTGATTTTCCTGAGCTGGGTGTGGTCAGGAGACTCAGGTTCAACTTCTGGCTTTGCCAATAGCAGTGTGACCTTAACTAAGTCACGTAGCTTCCTTTGCCATCTGTTACTTCTCTGTAACAGAGGCTCTTGGCAATTGTCAACAATCACAAAGCCACATTTAGCCTACAGATATTTTTTGTTGACCTGCCTTGTTTGTATATTTCTCCAAGCCAAGCCAATGCTCAAAAGTTGGCAGATTTTGCTTAAAAATTAGGTTTCTGGCTTCCATTCAAAAATTGGAAGACTTGATACCAGTATCACATTCTAACAGGCAGAATAAATCAGAGTATAATGGTACCTCCAATTCAAATGTCATGTGCTTCCTCTGTCTCAGTCTTCACCACTCCCTATTCTCACCACAAGGCAGGGGCTAAATGCTAGTTCCACTTGCTATGCTTATTGTTGATTGCCTTCTGGGATGAGTATATATTTCAGTTCTCCACCAGCATCTCTGTCTAATACAGAAAGAATAAAAATCAAAGCATCCACAGGTTTCAAATTCATCTGGGAAGAGTACATTTCCTTTTTAAATGCAGACTATCTCTTTGGTTTTAATATGCTAGCAAAGAGAATTCCTGTTGAAAGAATATGAGCCCATATCACTTTATGTTACTCGCCTGGCCCCTCGAGGCATTTAAATTTGTCATCCCTGGTCCATTTAGGCATAAAATGCTACAATTCTAAAACCTCATGAAGAAAGTTCTCAGTAGGTGCCTTCTTTTGAATGCCCCATTGATGAACAACAAAGAGAGAGTTTCTTTGGGAAGATGTCTGGATCTAATAACCAGAAGAAGGGCTGACACACGCAATGTCAAGCTTTCAAAAGAAGGGCTCTGGGGGCCAGACAGTAGCTTGCTGAACAGTTATAAGCAATTTGCATTAGTTCAGGGGCCTCAGTGAGACTGCTATGTGCTAGACAGAATGGCTTTCTCATACCAGATGCTGTTTCTCCCTGTATATTCCTTCATTTCCACAGTGAACCAAAGATTTCTATTCTTCTTGGCACTGCATTGAGTTTTTTTGGCAATCTGAGAGATCTGAGCAGGGTAGGAAGCTGGTGGTAGCAAGTCTGAGAGAGATAGCATCTCAGACACTTCCTGATAATAGATATAATAATTTACTGGCATTTATGATGTACCAGGTGCTATGCAGAGTGTTTTACATACATTATCTCATATAATCCTCATAATTAGTTTATTAGGAAGATATTATTTTCCTCAACACACAGGGAGAGTCTAAAGAGCTGAGAGGTTAAAGAGCTGGCTCAAGTTCAAGCAAGCAATGTTGGGGCATTGGTCTCTGTTTTGCCACAGGCTCTGCTAGAAACCACTTCACTGTGTTATATGACGGCTTTAAAAAAGAAAGATCATGGAATAAAATGAACGACTTACTTATGCAATAATAGAAAGTATTTTCCACCCTCAAATGTAGTTCATAGTTGCTCAGCTGTGTCCGACTCTTTTGTGACTCCATGGTCTGTAGCCCACCAGGCTCCTCTAGCCATGGAATTTCTCAGGCAAGAATACTGGAGTGGGTTGCTATTTCCTTCTCCAGAGGATCTTCCTGACCCAAGGATTGAACCTGTATCTCCTGTGTTTCCTGGCAGAGGGATTCTTTTCCACTAAGCCGCCTGGGAAGCCCCTAAAGGCTGTCACATTTTCCTACAAATATGCATTTTTGTCTTCTAATTCATATTTGACAAAATAGTTTCACATACATTTAACTGTCACAGCAGACCCAAGAGGTAGGCAGGTCGCTGTTACTGGCTGCTAGTCCCTTAGGGGTGAAGTGGCTTGCTCAAGGTTACACCGCTGATTGAACTGAGCTACAGTTGTCTGTGCCCTATCCTCCTCACTTCCTAGGATGCCACGGTGCATCCCTTCTTGTAGGTAGCAGGCTGCTAAGCTTTTACGTGTGAAACAGCCTCTTCTCATACAAAATGGGGGGCAATGACCTGTTTTCTATGTAAATTATACAATATTTTCTTCTTTCTCAATTTTTCTTTCAATATTGCAGGCACAAGGCAATAAAACAAAAATATTATTGGAAATTGGGTTAAACTGATATAGCGATCTTTTCATTTTTGAACCCTTAGATTCTTCTGTCTGCCCTAGGTAGAATTTTCAGACTGGCATGACATCTTTGAGAGGTATCTGGGATGATTAAATTCTTTCCTCATAGTATCACAAACCTCATTTGTTACTGATTAGCTCACTTAGACTTGTGCTAATAAGACCAAGATGATGATGCATATATATAGAGTTATCTATTTTATACAGATTATCAATAGTGTATATATGTCAATCACACTCCCCAAATTTATTGCACCCTGTTTTCCACCTGTGGCGTCCATACATTTGTTCTCTGTATCTCTGTCTCTGTTTCTATCTTGCAAACAGTTTCCTCTGAACCATTTTTCTAGATTCCACATATATGTGTTAATACATGGTATTTGTTTTTCTCTTTCAAAACCACCAAAATCATAAACTCTGCTTTCTTTCCCAGACTCAGGCTATCACATAGCTGTGTATATAAGCTAGGTGTATTTTTCTATATATTCCTACGTGAATATTTACTGAGAGGGAGGAACAAAAATGCAATATTTCTCAAGCTCTGTTCCATGAAATGATAACAGATATTCTGAACAAATGAGATTTCCGCCACCATGGTTGCATGAAATGCCAATCTTTTGAATATGAAACTTGTGTTCTAGTTCTCATCAATTCATTGTCTGTCTTTGGGTGATATTCTACATCAGGATTCCTTGTATACGAGGTGGCTCTCACTCAACAGGTATGAGCTGAACATGTTTCCATGAAGGGCCTCAAAAATGCAACCAACAAGAGAAACACAGAACAGAGAAATGAAAAAAAATCAAGTCCCCATATTGCCCCAGACCCTTGATTCATCTAGGCCTAGAGCCAGTGACCTTGAGCTTTTCAGTTAGGTGAATCTTTTTGTCTCAAGTCAGGTAGAACTTGGTTTCTTTGTTCTCTGTAACTGAGCTGGTCCTCACTAATGCAACTAGGAAAAACAAAGAAGCAAATGGCAGAGAGCAGGGCAGTGCATAATATTAAAGCCTGTAGACCCATGAGTTTGCTCTAGAGCCCCAATCTGTCGTTCAGTTTGCCTGTGGTTAATGTAAGTTTGAATGACATTGTTACACCCAGGCAGTCTGCTCATGGAGCACATGTTGGCTGTGTGGTTTAGTGGAGAGAGCCTGGGCTTTTGTGAAAATAAGTGCAAGTTTTGCAACTATGTGAGCCAATGATGAGTAAGTTTCTAAGCCTCAGTTTCATCTATAGAAGCACCATTGGGAAACTTAAATGAGAGTACATGTGCTAGTAATTGATCTAGATGACCAATAAAGGTCTATTTCACAGACAAATCTACCTTTTATAGCTTTACTTTCATCTAACCTACTCATGTTACAGTGCATAAGATAATGCCTTCACTTTATCCATTCCTGCCTTAAGTTGTTCATTAATTCATCAATTTTAGTCTCCAGTAAGTTTCTATGAATAATCTTAGTTTTCCATTTAAATTTCACATACTCATGTACCCATGAGATGCAAAGTAAAGACTCTACAAGTGCTTAGCGGGAAGGATGTAAGCTTTGAAACTTTTCCTCTCCCAAGAGACTTCCAGGAATGTAATGTAGCTTAGAGCCTCACCAGTCTAGACAGTGTCATCTTCCTCATGTTGGGAAGATTACTGAGACATTTGTACAAACAATAAAAATTGCTGAGCAATCATTGAGATTACTTTTAAAAATTCTTGTAGGGAGAAAGATGTCTTGTAATCAAGAAGATACATTTTATAAATAACCTTGGACATAATTTAAAAAAATTTAAAGGATAGTTGACTTGCAATATTATATTAATTTTAGGTGTATAACATAGTGATTCAATATTTTATAGCTTATACTCCATTTAAAGAATTATAAAATAATGTCTATATTTCCCTGTGACGTACAGTTTATCCCTGTAGCTTGTTTTCTATATAATAGCTGGTGTCTAGTCTGAATCTGCCCATGACATGCTCACTTATCTGTCATAATTGAGGTTCTGTTATTTCTGTTTGCTTATTCTTTGAAAAGCAAATATTTTTATTTTCCTGTAGGGAGTCTTTCAAACAACTCTAGGCAATTTCTGTTGAAGTCTCTGAAACAATAGTGAAAGTCAATATTTTTCATTTCTAAGAATGAAAAGAACAAGACACAGATGTTATCAATTGAAATGAGATTGTTCTTTACCTGTTGGTGTCTAAAGTGTAACTATAGATGACTGAAGTATCTAGGACTGTCAGAGGCATAGAGGGACGATGATTGAGAAATACCAAGTGGTATGAAGCAAAGAGAAAAAAATAAAGAAACTCACAGAAATTTTCAAATAGACTCTCCAATATGTAATTCCTATTTTTATTATGTTCCTAAATGCATTCTATCAGGTTTTTGTGGCTTATTGTGTGAGTAGAGAGAAGGAAGTAGGACAGGCATCTGTTTGACCAGCCAATTCCTAACACTCTATCAATTCTTTGTATAAATATACACCAATAAAAAAAGATGTTAAACTCATTAAATTGAAATCAGTTTTTACAGCTGTGCTTAAATTAGTGGACATAATGGTTCAAAGATTCCCATAAGGACCAGTAGATTTACCCATATTAAGCTTGTATGCACGCTCAGTTATGTCTAACTCTTTGCAACCCTGTGGAGTATAGCCCACCCGTCTCCTCTGTCCGTGGGTTTCTCCAGCCAAGAATACTGGAGTGGATTGCCATTTCCTCCTCCAGGGGATATTCCTGACCCAGAGATTGAACCTTCATCTCCTGCAATGGTAGGCAGATTCTTTACCACTGAGCTATTTAGGAAGCCCTTCTCCATATTGGCTATTTATAATTAATTCTCTCTAATAGCCAAAATGACAAAGTTCTATTCACTTTTTTCTCTCTCTAGGCACTCTTTAGCAGATTTCCCCATATTTTTCCTCTGAGCAAATTGCAGTAAGATCTCAGTTGCCTTTTTCTTGTTTGCTTGCCTAGGTTTCCCTTCAAGTTGGAAACTTCTTGAAGGTAAGGACAAATCTTGGTCACCACTGTATTTCTAGCAATGCACCTGGTAATTTGTGGATACTCAATAAATAGGTGTTTTGACTGAAGGAGGGCAATAAATATTGCTAAACCTAACTGAGCACAAAAGAGTTCATATTTTAATTTAATTTATTGTGCTGCAGTATATATATTCCTCATGATAATAACAATATATTCTACAAGAAAGATATGGCTGCTAAAAGGGAACTCTCATCAGCCATTTTTCAACATTTCACTGAAAATTTTGGGCACTTTTTCCTCCCAAGAATTACTTAGAAATGGGTTTAATTTTTTTTTCCCCCGAAGGGAGTCTTGGGGCAGGGTGTTTCCCAAACCTATTAAAGGGACAGATCCCCTAATCTTCTTCAGTAAACATTGTCATTAGCCTTCTAACCACACACTTTTACTTGTAGGTGTACAAGTGAGTGAAGTCAAGTGAAGTCACTCAGTCAAGTCCAACTCTTTGCGACCCCTTGGTCTGTAGCATACCACACTCCTCCATCCATGGGATTTTCCAGGCAAGAGTACTGGAGTAGGTTGCTATTTCCTTCTCCAGAGGATCTTCCTAACCCAGGGATCGAACGTGGGTCTCCTGCATTGTAGGCAGATGCTTTATCGTCTGAGCCACAAAGGAAGTCCGAAGGTGTACTAGTACTTACAAAATCAGAAATAACCTTAAGAATCATTTGTTTGGCACTCAACACCCAGCAGCATTTAAAAACAGATTAAATTCTATAAAATACTCATCATAAAAATGTACAAGCATTCCAGTTAAGTAAAAACAAACCAACAAACACCTGTCAGATATCACACATAATATATATTTCTTTAGTTTAAAAAATGGGTCCTGTGAGAGTAGCAAAGTTGGGTGATAGTCCTAGCTCTTTCTGCTATTGTCTTCTGAGCAATTCACCTTCACATGCTATTCTTGGAGTTTTCTTCAAGTGCAAAATAAAAGTTTTTTTAAGATTTCCTTTTTGGGGGGAGGATGAGGACCATTTTTAAAGTATTTATTGAAATTGTCACAATATTGCTTCTCTTTTATATTTTGGTTTTTTGGCTGCAAGGCATGTGTTCCTCGACCAGGGATCGAATCTTCACTCCAGGCATTGGAATGCAAAGTCTTAACCACTGGATTGCAAGGGAAGTCCCAAAATAAAAAATTTACATCAAAATAATTCCCAAGGTCTCTGTCAGTTTTAAAATTCTGTTTTTCTATTATTTTCCATTTTCTTAGAAAGTAATTGGGGAAAATGGATTTACAGAGTTCGCCGTCAAGCCCTCTTCTTAAAACTCTATCTGTCCTGTAATGAGTGTTTCCTTGTATCCACATTATCACTGTATTGTGTTACATATATTAACAGTTTTTTCGAGGGCTGGGCTTCCTTGTAGTTCCGACGGAAAAGAATCTGCCTGCAATGCAGGAGACCCAGATTTGATGCATGAGTCAGGAAGATGCTCTGGAAAAGGGAATGGCTACCCATTTCAGTATTCTTGCCTTGAGAGGGAATTATGTGGACAGAGGAGCCTGGTGGGCTACAGTCCATGGGTTTGCAAAAAGTTAGACATGACTGAGCAACTAACACACACTGACAACTCAGATGTAACATCACTTTCTCCCTTGCCTTTTTAAAGTCAGTCAGTCAGTTCAGTCGCTCAGTCGTGTCCAACTCTTTGCGACCCCATGAGTCACAGCACGCCAGGCCTCCCTGTCCATCACAAACTCCAGGGGTTTACTCAAACTCATGTCCATCGAGTCAGTGACACCATCCAGCCACGTCATCCTCTATCGTTCCCTTCTCCTCCTGACCCCAATCCCTCCCAGCATCAGGGTCTTTTCCAATGAGTCAACTCTTCGCATGAGGTGGCTAAAGTATTGGAGTTTCAGTTTCAGCATCAGTCCCTCCAGTGAACACCCAGGACTGATTTCTTTTATGATGGGCTGGTTGGATCTCCTTGCAGTCCAAGGGACTCTCAAGAGTCTTCTCCAACACCACAGTTCAAAAGCATCAATTTTTCGGCACTCAGCTTTCTTTTTAGTCCAACTCTCACATCCATACATGACCACTGGAAAAACCATAGCCTTGACCAGATGGACCTTTGTTGGCAAAGTAATGTCTCTGCTTTTTAATATGCTATCTAGGTTGGTCATAACTTTCCTTTCAAGGAGTAAGCGTCTTTTAATTTCTGTTTAAAGGTATCAGAGTCTCTTTTCTCTCTAGAAGATTTAACTCTAAGATCCTTGGATGCTTGAAGAATGCTGAGACATAGGGAAAATCAGCCCCATTTCTATTCTTTGCAACCATGCTATAGAAAAAAATAATCATAGCACGAGCATTCATTTGTGCAGCCAGGATTCTTTCTTAGGCCATTCTTTAATGAGAAGGAAATAGTCTTAAAGTTTACATTTTACTTCAACATAGGAAGTTTTAAAAAGCTGAAATGAATAAAGAGCCATTTTAGAAAATTTATAACTTTGTCCTAATATACTTCAAGGTGATATTTTACTTCCAGTTATCCCTGAGGAAATAGATCTCATATTATATAAATTTTCTTTTCATATTCTCATATACACTGTACCCATGATACTTTATTTTTTTTTTTTTAATTTTTTAATTTTTCAGTGGGTTTTGTTATACATTGATGTGAATCAGCCATAGAGTTACACGAATTCCCCATCCCGGTCTCCCATCCCACCTCCCTCTCCACCCGATTCCTCTGGATCTTCCCAGCCCAACAGGCCCGAGCACTTGACTCATGCCTCCCACCTGGGCTGGTGGTCTGTTTCACCACAGAAAATATACATGCTGTTCTTTCGAAACATCCCACCCTCCCCTTCTCCCACAGAGTTCAAAAGTCTGTTCTGTACTTCTGCGCCTCTTCTTCTGCCCTGCATATAGGGCCATTGTTACCATCTTTCTAAATTCCGTATATATGTGTTAGTATACTGTAATGTTCTTTATCTTTCTGGCTCACCTCACTCTGTATAATGGGCTCCAGTTTCATCCATCTCATTAGAACTGATTCAAATGAATTCTTTTTAACGGCTGAGTAATATTCCATGGTGTATATGTACCACAGCTTCCTTATCCATTCATCTGCTGATGGGCATCTAGGTTGTTTCCATGTCCTGGCTATTATAAACAGTGCTGCGATGAACATTGGGGTGCACGTGTCTCTTTCAGATCTAGATTCCTCAGTGTGTATGCCCAGAAGTGGTATTGCTGGGTCATATGGCAGTTCTATTTCCAGTTTTTTAAGAAATCTCCACACTGTTTTCCATAGTGGCTGTACTAGTTTGCATTCCCACCAACAGTGTAAGAGGGTTCCCTTTTCTCCACACCCTCTCCAGCATTTGGAGAAACATACCGTGTTCATGGATTGGAAGAATCAATATTGTCAAAATGGCTATTCTACCCAAAGCAATCTATAGATTCAATGCAATCCCTATCAAGCTACCAACGGTATTTTTCACAGAACTAGAACAAATAATTTCACAATTTGTATGGAAATACAAAAAACCTCGAATAGCCAAAGTAATCTTGAGAAAGAAGAATGGAACTGGAGGAATCAACCTGCCTGACCTCAGACTCTACTACAAAGCCACAGTCATCAAGACAGTATGGTACTGGCACAAAGACAGAAATACAGATCAATGGAACAGAATAGAAAGCCCAGAGATAAATCCACGAACCTATGGACACCTTATCTTTGACAAAGGAGGCAAGGATATACAATGGAAAAAAGACAATCTCTTTAACAAGTGGTGCTGGGAAAACTGGTCAGCCACTTGTAAAAGAATGAAACTAGAACACTTTCTAACACCATACACAAAAATAAACTCAAAATGGATTAAAGATCTAAACGTAAGACCAGAAACTATAAAATTCCTAGAGGAGAACATAGGCAAAACACTCTCTGACATAAATCACAGCAAGATCTTCTATGACCCACCTCCCAGAATATTGGAAATAAAAGCAAAAATAAACAAATGGGACCTAATGAAAATTAAAAGCTTTTGCACAACAAAGGAAACTATAAGTAAGGTGAAAAGACAGCCCTCAGATTGGGAGAAAATAATAGCAAATGAGGAAACAGACAAAGGATTAATCTCAAAAATATACAAGCAACTCCTGAAGCTCAATTCCAGAAAAATAAATGACCCAATCAAAAAATGGGCCAAAGAACTAAACAGACATTTCTCCAAAGAAGACATACAGATGGCTAACAAACACATGAAAAGATGCTCCACATCACTCATCATCAGAGAAATGCAAATCAAAACCACAATGAGGTACCATTACACGCCAGTCAGGATGGCTGCTATCCATGATACTTTAAAGAGCTCTTAGTGAGGAAGTATGACTCTGAAGCAGACCCACTTCTCATGTAAGGTTGTGGTTGGGTACACGGGTTACACTAGTGCTAACTGGTAGCATCATTAGCACAGGATGTATGGGATTTGTGTAGCTTCCGTGTACTTTGTTGCACTCATCTCACATGTTAGTAAAGTAATGCTCAAAATTCTCCAAGCCAGGCCTCAGCAATACATGAACTATGAACTTCCAGATGTTCAAAATGGTTTTAGGAAAAGCACAGGAACCAGAGATCAAATTGCCAACATCCGCTGGATCATCGAAAAAGCAAGAGAGTTCCAGAAAAACATCTATTTCTGCTTTATTGACTATGCCAAAGCCTTTGACTGTGTGGATCACAATAAACTGTGGAAAATTCTGAAGGAGATGGGAATACCAGACCACCTGACCTGCCTCTTGAGAAACCTGTATGAAGGTCAGGAAGCAATAGTTAGAACTGGACATGGAACAACAGACTGGTTCCAAATAGGAAATGAGGTACGTCAAGGCTGTATATTGTCACCCTGCTGATTTAACTCATATGCAGAGTACATCATGAGAAATGCTGGGCTGGATGAAGCAAAAGCTGGAATCAAGACTGCTGGGAGAAATATCAGTAACCTCAGATATGCAGGTGACACCACCCTTATGGCAAAAAGTGAAGAACTAAAGAGCCTTTTGATGAAAGTGAAAGAGGAGAGTGAAAAAGTTGGCTTAAAGTTCAACGTTCAGAAAACTAAGATCATGGCATCCGGTCCCATCACTTCATGGCAAACAGATGGGGAAACAGTGGCTGGCTTTATTTTTCTGGGCTCCAAAATCACTGCAGATGGTGATTGCAGCCATGAAATTAAAAGACACTTACTCCTTGGAAGGAAAGTTATGACCAACCTAGACAACATATTAAAAGCAGAGACATTACTTTGTCAACCAAGGTCCGTCTAGTCAAGGCTATGGTTTTTCTAGTAGCCATGAATGGATGTGAGATTTGGACTGTAAAGAAAGCTGAGCGCTGAAAAATTGGTGCTTTTAAGCTGTGGTGTTGCAGAAAACTCTTGAGAGTCCCTTAGACTGCAAGGAGATCCAACTAGTCCATCCTAAAGGCGGTCATGCCTGGGTGTTCATTGCAAGGACTGATGTTGAAGCTGAAACTCCAGTACTTTGGCCACCTATTGTGAAAAACTGACTCATTAGAAAAGACCCTGATGCTGGGAAAGATTGAGGGCAGGAGGAGAAGGGGACAACAGAGGATGAGATGGTTAGACGGCCTTATTGACTCATTGGACATGGGTTTGGATAGACTCTGGGAGTTGATGATGGACAGGGAGGCCGGGCGTGCTGCAGTTCATGGGGTCGCAAAGAGTTGGACATGACTGAGTGACTGAACTGAACTGAAGTGTCCTTTGTGTATTTTTCATCATTGGGCAATTCAGTAGGAAAATGCAACCTGATATTTTGTAAAAGTTATAATAATACAGATGTTTTAAAAATGGTTATATTTTATACTGAAAATATTTATTAAAATTTTATTTATTTAAATATTTACACCATGATCTGAGAGTATCTATCAATATAAAGAACATATGTTTTAATATTTTTTAATATTAAATATTTTAAATATTTAAATATTAAATATTACCAACATGCATTGGTAATATTTTTAAATAAAAAAATATTGTATACTTTTAACAAAGTTTAAATTGGTAATATTAAGTTTTCAAAAGCTCATATCTCCAACATCTAAGAAGGGATTTGTAAGCTACCAAAATAATACAACTTCTAAAAACTCCTGGAGTTTTGTTCCTATGTCTGCAACCATGCCCTATGTTTGGTGGTTTGTCAAGTGAACCAGTGTCCTCCTTTATGCATTCCTGTGGATTTCTGAATCTCTGGGCCTCCTTTTCTTCTGCACACTCTTGTTCTCAGTATTCATCATTCACCTAAGTTTTAAAATTACCAAATTTATATTCTTTTCATTTTATCACTTTCATTCTTGCAACATAAATTTTCTTCCCCTGCTCATCTACAGAAAATCTCTTTTAAAATTCTATTAGTCAGCAAAATCTTTCAAGGTGATTAAGTTAGAAATGTTCTAATGCCCTCAGCTGGAATGTACAATTAGATAATCCATTATTAAATGTCCTATTTGTATTTTATGGTAAATAATAACCAAAGCACTATAGGAAGTGGAAAGTCTTTGGAATCAGAATCATCTGAATTTGAAAGCTAAATACATCACTTACTGGATATTTGGAACATTTTTTCACATTCCTAAACCTAATTTCTTGAGAGTCCCTTAAACAGCAAAGAGATCAAACCAGTCAATCCTAAAGGAACTCAACCCTGAATATTCAGTGGAAGGACTGATGTTAAAGCTCCAATACTTTTGCCACCTGATGGGAGCAACCATCTCATTGGAAAAGACCCTGAAGTTGGGAAAGATTGAGGGCAAGAGGAGGAGGAGGTGACAGAGGATGAGACGGTTGAATAGCATCACTAAGTCAATGGGCATGAGTTTGAGCAAACTCAGAGATAGTGAAGGACAGGGAACTCTGGTGTGCTGCAGTCCATGGGGTCTCAAAGAGTCATGCATGACTCAGAGACTAAACAACCACAACAAACCTAATTTCCCGCACTTACATAAGTGGTAAAATAAAAAACAGGCAAAAACCTCATAATGTGTGACTAAGAATGAGAAATCAGTAAACCATCTAGCAAAATGACTAAGACATAGTAAGTTAAGTAGTATGTACACAGTACTCATTATTGAGTGATAACTGTTTGGCAGCTATTGAGAGGGCAAAGAATAATACTCTTTTATTTTGTTTAGCTATGAATTGCTCAGCACTGCTGTGCTAGGTATAGATTGTACCAGCCTAGGTCTCTGTTGAAAAATACAAGCTATGAAATTAAACTATGCTCGTCCAGTTATGTCCAAGGTAGAGTACCTGAGAAGATTTATATCCCCACTAGAAATCATGAAAACAAATACAATCTGTGAAACAGTTTTTAACACACTGGGTATTGGGCAAGGGAGGACATGCCTAAAAGAAGGGAAACAAATGAGGGGAATTCGGTGGTTGTCCTAAGTTTCTGCCTTGAGAGTTTCTGACTCATAGAGCTAGGCAGTGAAACCCAGGTGACTCCCAGTATTGAGGAAACAGAGCTACAGTTTTTTGAAGACCAATGCGCTGAGAGTTTGCAGGACAGAGTACTGCTGAGGGGAGACGTGCCAGAGACAGGACTCCAGGTCCTGCAGTTTGTTTCCCTTAAGTATTTAGCTGAGTACTGATCAGTATATGCATGTGAGAAAACTACCCAAGGCCAGGAAAGAACTAACAGTGGGTAGGGCTGGGAAAAGTACCATCCCCACCAACCAGACTGAAAAATCATATGACTGACAGGGTATTGAGTACAGTACTCAATTTTTACTTTTGTAGAGAAAGAATTAGCCCTGGACTAAGCACTGTTCTAGTCCTGCTGAACAGTTCTTAAAAACCAGATGTAAAAGGAATGAAATATTTTCTAGTAACTTAACTTTGTACTACAGCAAATCTCAAAAAAAATTTATAGAAATGCAAAATATCCACCACCCAACGAGGTAAAACTTACCATGCCTGACGTTCAATTAAAAAGAAAATCTAGCACTAACATATATTAAAATAAGCAGAAAGAATGAAAACAGAATTTTTTCCATTAAAAAAAAAAAAACTTAAGTAGAATCTAGGAATACAAAGAGTCAGACATGACCATAGGGTTTGCAAAGAGTCAGACACGCCTGAGAGACTGACAAAGGAATACAAAACCAAAACCAGCAACAAAAAAAATCTACCCTCTAGAGGTGAAAACTACAAAGTATGAATATATGAGATATGCTTATTGTTAGATTAGATAATGCAGAAGAGAAGATTAGTAAGTTTTAAGAATAACAGGAGCTAGCTATACAAAATGAAAATCAAAAGAATGGAGCATCAGAAAAGATGCATAGAGCATGATGTGTGGAATATTTTTTGGCAGCCCAGTGCATGTATAATTGGGATTCCCAAAGCTAGGGGAGAGACAAAGAAATATTTGAAGAAATAAAGGCTGAATTTTTTTTCAAATTTGGAGGAAACTATAAATCCACAGATGTTAATGAAGCATAAGGAACACTAAGAAAACCATGTCAAGATACATAATAATCACATTGCACAAAAACAAAGATAAAGGGAAAATCTTAAAAATGGCTAGAGGATGGAGTGGAGGGAAGCATCTTATATTCACAGGAATAAAGATAAGAGCTGATAGCTTGTCAGGAAAAAAAAATGCAAGGGAAAATACTGTGGAGCAACATCTTCAAAGTACTGAAAGAAAGTAAAAAAACAACAACAACCCATCAACGAAGAATTCTACACTATTAATGAAGTTCTGATTAAAAAGCAACACCCAATCTTATGCTGCTTATTAGAAGAAGACTTCAAATATACAAACACAGAAGATAAAAATAGAATGATAGAACAATTTACAGCATCTTACACTAATCAAAAGGAAGTTGCACTGGCTATATTAATGTCAGCACAAAGTAGATTACTGAGCAAAGAATATAAAGAAATGAAGAATGTATTTTAATAATTAGAAAGAGGTCAATTTATGAAAAGTCATAATGAATTCTAAATATTGATACACATAATAAAGACTTTAAAGTTTATGTAACAAAGTTGATAGAACTGCTAGAAAACTAGACAAATCTATAGTCAGAGGTTTCAATATCCCTCTGTCAGACATTACTTTGCCAATAAAGGTCCATATAGTCAAAGCTATAGGTTTTTCCAATAGTCATGTATGGCTGTGAGAGCTAGACCATAAAGAAGGTTGAGCACCAAAGAATTGATGCTTTTGAACTGTATTGTTGGAGAAAACTCTTGAGAGTCCCTTGCACTGTAAGGAGACCAAACCAGCCAATCCTAAAGGAAATCAGTCCTGAATATTCATTGGAAGGACTGATGCTGAAGCTGAAGCTCCAATACTTTGGCCACCTGATGTGAAGAGCCGACTCATGAGAAAAGACCCTGATGCTGGGGAAGATTGAAGGTAGGAGGGGAGAAAGGGATGACAGAGGATGAGATGGTTGCTTGGCACCACTGACTCAATGGATATGAGTTTGAGCAAGCTCTAGGAGATGGTGAAGGAGAGGGAAGCCTGGCATGCTGCTGTCCATGGGGTCGCAAAGAGTTGGACATGACTGATTGACCAAACAAAAGTAATTAATAGAACAAACTAGACAGAATAGTAAAAGGAATATGAAAGACTTGAACAACACTATCAATCAACTTAGCTTAATTATTAACTATAGAATTCATACTCAAAAACAGCAGAATATACATTTTTCACAGGCACACAAGGAATATTTCCAAGATAGAACATCAGTCCAATCTTTCCCAGCATCAGGGTCTTTTCCAATGAGCCAGTTTTGTATAGTTCCTCTGTGTATTCTTACCACCTCTTCATAATACCTTCTGCCTCTGTTAGGTCCTTACTGTTCCTGTCCTTTACTGTGCCCATCTTTGCATGAAATGTTCCCTTGTTATGTCTAATGTTCTTGTAAAGAACAGTATTGCATAAGAACCTGGAATGTTAGGTCCACGAATCAAGGTAAATTGAAAGCGGTCAAACAGGAGATGGCAAGAGTGAACACCGACATTTTAGGAATCAGTGAACTAAAATGGACCAGAATGGGCGAATTTAATTCAGATGACTTTTATATCTACCACTGTGGGCAAGAATCCCTTAGAAGAAATGGAGTATCCGTCATAGTCAACAAGAGTCTGAAATGCAACATTTGGTTGCAATCTCAAAAATGACAGAATGATCTCTCTTCATTTCCAAGGCAAGCCATTCAACATCACAATAATCCAAGTCTATGTTCCAGCCACTAATGCCAAAGAAGCTGAAGTTGAATGGTTCTTTGATGACCTATAAGACCTTCTAGAACTAACACGAAAAAAAGATGTCCTTCTCATCACAGGGGACTAGAATGCAAAAGTAGGAAGTCAAGAGATACCTGAAGTAACATGCAAGTTTGGCCTTGGAGTACAAAATGAAGCAGGGCAAAGCCTAACAGGTTTTTTCCAAGAGAACTCATAGTTCTAGTCATAGCAAACACCCTCTGCCAGCAACACAAGGGAAGACTCTACACATGGACATCACCAGATGGTCAACACCAAAATCAGATTGATTATATTCTTTGCAGCCGAAGATAGAGTAGCTCTATATATAGTCGGTGAAAACAATGCTGGGAGCTGACTATGGCTCAGATTATGAATTCTTTATTGCAAAATTCAGACTTAAATTGAAGAAAGTAGGGAAAACCACTAGCCTATTCAGGTGTGACCTAAATCGAATCCCTTACAATTATACAGTGGAAGTGACAAATAGATTCAAGGAATTAGATCTGATAGACAGAGTGCCTAGAGAACTATGGATGGAGGTTTGTGACATTCTACATGAAGCAGGGATCAAGGCTATCCCTAAGAAAAAGAAATGCAAAAAGGCAAAATGATTACCTGAGGAGGCCTTACAAATAGCTGAAGAAAGAAGAGAAGCTAAAAGCAAAGAATAGGAAAGATATACTCATCTGAATGCAGAGTTCCAAAGAATAGCAAGGAGAGTTAAGAAAACCTTCCTCAGTGATCAATGCAAAGAAATAAGAGGAAAACAATAGAATGGGAAAGACTAGAGATATTTTTGAGGTAGAATATATTCTTGGGCACAAAAAAGTCCTATTAAAAAATTTAAAAACTGAAAAATAAATACATGCTCTTCCATCTTTACAAAATTAAATTTGACGTAAATAACATAGATACCTGGGAATATATCCAGTGTTTGGAGACAAATTAACAAATAGTAAATAACCTATGGTTCAAAGAAAAAATCAAAAAGAACATCAGAAAGTATTTTAAATTTAATGTGTGTGAACACAACATATGAAAATTGGCAGATGATGCTAAAGTAGAACTTAGAGTGTTTATAAAAACATCTATATTAGGAAAGGAGAAAGGTACCAAATTTATTATGAAAGATTCTACCTTAAAAAATTAGAAAAACAGCAAATTAAACCTGAAGTAAAGAAAGGAAACTGAGTAGAGCAGACATCAATGAAATAGAAAAGAGAAAATATTAGAGTGAACCCCAAAGTGGGTTTTTTGAAAATAAAATTCATAAATATTTATCCAGACTA
Organism: Muntiacus reevesi; assembly: GCF_963930625.1. Classification (NCBI taxonomy): domain Eukaryota; kingdom Metazoa; phylum Chordata; class Mammalia; order Artiodactyla; family Cervidae; genus Muntiacus; species Muntiacus reevesi. The sequence goes on from NC_089251.1 coordinate 133,895,819, forward strand.
ATCAGAAGCAATACTGCAACAAATTCAATAAAGACTTTAAAAATGGTCCACATCCAAAAAAAAAAAAAAAAAAAAAGGATAGTATTTCATGACTAAATGTAAGTTTATCTTAGGAATGCAAGATTGGCTTAATATTTAAAAAACAATCAATGTAATTCACTAAATTAACAACTATAAAAAAAGATCACACGGTCATCTCTATAGATACTGAAAAAATCTTAAAACTCAGTCTCTATCCCTGATAAAATCTCTTGGCAAAGTAGGAATAGAAAGGTACTTTCTTGGTCTGATACAGACATCTATGAAAAACCTACACATAAAATCATATTTAATTGGGAAAAATTGAATGACTTCTATTACATATCTGAATGGCACAAGGATATATCATTTTAGCACTTCTATTTACTATTTAATATCATATAAGATATTATAGAATGTGTAATAAGGTAAAGAGAACAAAAAAGTATCAAAATTGGCAAGAAAGTAATATAACTGACTTTGCAGGTAACATGGCTGTTTATGTAGCAATTGGAATGGGATTAATAAAAAAATCAACTGGGTTTAATAATTGGGTTTAACAATATTTCAGGATCCAAAATCAATATGTAACTATCAAGTTTATTTCTACATATTAGCAGCAAAAATCAATTAGATTTAATAATTGAGTTTAGCAATATTTCAGGATACAAAATCAAACTATCAGGTTTATTTTTATATATTAGCAGCAAATAATCAGAATTTTTTAAAGAATATATACTAAGTATAATAGCATTAAAAAATAAGATATTATAGAATAAAACTGACCAAAACCAAGAGTGCTGAGAGAAACTGAAGAATTAATGAATTGACATATAATGTTCATAAATTGGGAGATTCAATATTGATAAAATGTCAATTCTCAAATTGATGTATACACTCAACATAATGCCAATCAAAATGTACTTTTTCTCTTGTAGAAATTGATAATTAAAATTCATATGGAAATGCAAAGGACCTAGAGTGGCCAAAATAACTTTAGTGGAACAGATGGGAGAGTTCAGAAATAGATGAAAATGTATATAGGCATAAATAGACAACTAATTTTTACCAAAGGTACAAATACAATCAGTGGAGGACAAAAAAGTCTTTTTAACAAATATTTTTAAAACAACTGGATATCCAAATTAAAAAAAAACAAAAACCTTTAGTCAGTTCCTTGCATCATATTCATAGTATAACTCAAAATGAATCTTTGTCCCGAATGTAGACTCTAAAACTAAAACACTTCTAGGAAAAAAACAGGAAAAATACTTTGATTCTGGGTTAGGCCATGATTATTTAGTTACAATACTAAAAGCATGGTTCATAAAAGAAAACATCAATAAATTGGATTTCATCATAATTAAAACATTTGCTCTTCAAATGTTACTGTTAAGGGGATATAAAGACATACCCACAGACTGGAAGAAAACATTTGCAAAGCGTATGTCTAGTAAAGAACTTGCCTCTAGAACATATGAAGAACTCTGAAAACTCAATAATACAAAGACAAAAACCCAGCTTTTAAAAATTGGAGAATGATTTGAACAGACATGTCTCTAAAGAAGATATGCAGATGGAAAGTTAGCATATGAAAAGATGCTCAACATCGATAGCCATTAGAGAATGCAGCTTAAAACCATAATAAAATAATAATATGCTTCTATTAGAGTAGCTAAAATTAAACAGGACTTATGATCCCAAGAATTGGTAAGGATCTAGAGGAACCAGCACTGTCACACATTTTTGATGGAAACTTCAAATGATACAATCCCTTTGAAATATCAATAGTTTGGCATTAAAGAAAAAAAAATAGTGAAAATAACACCTACCATGTGATCTAGCATTCCACTTCTAAACATTCCCACAATAGAAAATAAAGCATATACCCATACAAAGACTTGTGTGAGAATGTTTAAGACAGTTTTGTTTGTAATAATCAAAAACTGGAAACAGTCCAACATCCAACAACAAGTGAATGGATAAATTATACAGTGGTATATGTATATACTGGAGTACCATTCAGAAATAAACACGGAATGACCTAGGATACATGCTACATGGATGAGTTTCAAAATAATCATGCTGAATGAAAGAATTCAAACAAAAGAGAATAAATGTTGAACAATTACATTTATACCAAGTCCTAAGAAATGCAAATTTAAATATAATGGCAGCACAACAGAGATTTGCCTGGGTGAGCCTGGGACAGAAAAGGGCTAAAGGGAATAAATACAAAGGAACATGAGGAAAGTTTTGGAGTGATTGGTATGGACATTTTTCCAACTATAACAATAGCTTCACAGGTGTACATATGTTCAAACATCAGATTGTACACTTAAAAAATGTAGAGTGGATTTTATGTCAATTAGACCTTGACACAGCTGTTCAAAGGGATTAAAATATTCTTAAATATGACCTGGAAAATGTTAATAGTTATCATAACTTAAATCCAGAAAATAATTTGCTTGAAGAAATCACTTCTTTGTAGTAGATCAGCATGACAAATGATGAATGGATTTCATCTCACATTGCCCTTTCATCACCGTGCCTTCTCTAGTGACTTTTGCTGCCTTTAAAAATCAGGTGAATGACCATGGCTTTATTATTAAGAAATCTTTTTAGCTCTGACCTTGCTTGACCCTTAACTTGAATAGCATCTGCCTGGTATCTCCCACCTGTATCACTTCTAGGCCCTGGGGGAGCCACCTTTGCTCCCATTGGGGTTTACCACTGCTAGATCCTCTCAACTTATGTGGCCTTGCTTTGACTCCAGGGGACTTTGTGTCTAACTTTCTTTCCAGCCTTGTCTTCCTTCTAGTCCAGGTGTAACAGTATCTCAGATACCACTCACTGACAATCTTTCAGCTTTTGCTCCCCCAATATCCCACAACACATACATCCTTTATTAGGGGAAAAAAAAAAGACAAACAAACATTCTCTGATAGACACCTGAAATTTGAGCATCAGAATTGCCTGCAAGGCTTGCTAAGGCATAGAATGCTGGGTCTCACTCCCAGAATTCCTGATTCTGTAGATTTAGGAGGGGCTCAGAAATGTGCATTTCTGACTGGTTCCCAGATAATGCTGGTGTCCTGGCCCAGGGCTACTTTGAGAACAAGTGGTCAGACACCACTGGCTTTGAAGTTTGATAGAGCGGAGTTCAAATTCCAGCTATGTATCTGAGGGTAGTTTATATACTTTAGTCTCAGTTGTCTCCCCTGCAACAAATGAAAGCTGGTAGCACACCCAGTAGTTAGGTTAATTATTATTATCAGGCCAGTCATTGAGGAAACATGAAAAAGGGAACACATGCCATCAGCAGACATGTCGGTTCATTTCAACCTCCCAGTGTTCCTTTCTCTCTTCCTCATCCTACGGGCACCTGACCTAGGGGTTCTCTCTTTGGTCCAGTATCTTTCTATGGTCTCCCTGTTATCCCGGGTTTACTCTTTCCCACATTTAAACTAGTTGGGCCTATGTCTGATGATCTAGTCATCTGATAAAGCCAAGAAAATATATGTTAGTTAATTGGTGTCATTAATACTTGATGTACCAGCTATTCTTTCCTCAAGTTTTTAGTGATATTAAATGATGAAACTTTTAAAAAAGAAAATTATGAGCATGAAAGTCTGTATGGATGTGTTCAGGGACATGTACACTGACAGGCTAGAAGAGGCACTAACTTTGATGTGTTGAATGAGCTCTTGAGCGTACCTCAGATATCTGCATGGGGGCTGACTGTGTCACTCAGTTTAGCTATTGTACTTACTAGGACTATCAAAAACAATCCAATTAAGTTTTTAGCCATCAGCCTTCAGGAATTGTGGCTTGAGAGGCTTGCATGTCATCCTCTACACTGCAACTTTCCTCCTCTGCTGCTTCTCAATGTCATCTCTCTCCATTCTTAAAGAAATCAGCAAATCAACGCAGGAAGGACAAAGCAGACATGGAAAATCCCACATCTTAAACACTAGGACATCACTTCTTTTTAGATTCTGCATATAAGGGATATCATATGATATTTCTCCTTCTGTCAAAGAAATGAGACAAATGAACTTATTTACAAAATAGAAACAGACTCTCAGACTTAGAGAACCAATTTATAGTTGCCAGAGGAAAGGATGGGAGGAACAGATAGTTAGGGAGTTTGGGATGGACATGTACGCACTGCAGTGTTTAAAATGGATAACCAACAAGGTCCTATTGTATAGTACAGGAAACTCTGCTCAATATTGTGTGGCAGCCTGGATGGGAGGGGAGTTTGGGGGAGAATGGATACATGTATGCCTATGGCTGAGCCACTCTGCTGTGTACCTAAAACTATCACAACATTGCTAATCAGCTATACTCCAATACACAATAAAAAGTTAAAAAATTAAATTAAAAAAATAAAAATAGGACACCAGCCCCTAGTACCTGCCATCTTACCCCTATTTTAAATTCCCACACAGTATGTTGGAATGAGGCAGGTTTTTAAGATTTGGATACAACACTGCCAAGTATTTTGTTATTTAATGACATTGGAAACTAACTGAGCTTAGCCATCCAGAAGGCAGGTGTGTTGCTTTATGGAGCTTTCTGCAGAATGCATAAAAGTATGGGTGAAAGGCAGAGAGGACTCAGGCGTGGCTGGTTATCTACCCTGACAAGCAGCCACATTTATGGCTGCTCTGTACCATCACCTTGTACAAATGAAGCTCGTGTAAGCAAAATGAGTATGCATGCAGGAACTTCCCATTTTCCTTTTCTCAATTGAGGGGCATCCAACCATAAATATGTTTCAAAAGAGGTTTAACATTTCTGATAGATTGATTTGAAGCAGCTCCGAGCTACATTTAAATATCAGAGGTCTTCCTGCAAGGGCTTTCTACCTCAGCCACAGCCATCCTTGGAGAGATTCCCCATCACTGTATGCCAGAAAAGGTATTGGTTAGCAAGTTTCCTTTGCCCCTGTTTTATGCTATATTTCTGATAATCATCTTTTTTGGCTGCAGTTGATTTAATGTTATTTAATCAACAATTATTGTTTAAAATGATTATAAACTAATATAATTATATAATCTATACTATAAATCATTATAATAATTATTGAAATTATTATTTAATCAATAATTAAATATTCTTGCTTGTAATCAGTGCTCCCTCTGTCCCAATCTCAAGTCCCATTTTCTGAGTCTGTTTGCCAAATATTGACAAATCACAAATTCAGTCAATGCTAGTGGCTTCCTTGGTAACCAGTCCAATCCCTACTGTTAGATAAAATGTATCGTTATAGGTAATACTGGCTAAAGCATTACATTAATGCTTTAGCACTAACATATGAACATGCAGTCATTTGTTACATGCAGTCATTTTTTAAGAAAATAGAAGATCTATGTATCCATAGAAAGGTTATAAAGTAGTAAAATATCAAGCTTGACTCAATTTCCCTTGGCAACCAGCCTGTCTCTACTAGATCACCTTTAAATGTGTAACTCTATGGCTGATTCATATCAATGTATGGCAAAACCCACTGAAAAAAAAAAATTAAAAAAAAAATGCCTTCCATCAATAGATGTACCACGAATCCCAGTGGAAAATAAAAGCAAACTTGATTAGGAAAAACACCCTCCTTACCATCACACAATACTTCCTAAACTCTCCATTTGAGAGCTTTTCTCTATGAAGTAGAAGACTGATACTTTTCAAAAGAGAAATTAAAAGAACTCAAAGAATTTTCTTAATTTTGACTCTTCCAAAAGCACAATACGGGTGTACATTCATTCATTGATTCACAAACAGATATTTGCACCTACAATGTGTTGTAGGTAGTGGGAATACAACAGTGAACAAAACAGACAAAAATCTTTGCATGATCTTTGTACTTCTGTGAGCAGGGGTGATAAGAAATGACATAAGTGAAATATATACCATTCAAGGGGGCAGTTGGTGTGATGGAGAAGGAGAACGTAGCAGCCAAGACTGCAAAGTGGTGATCTGGGATGTGACCTCGGAGCTCATAGCACATGTGGAGATCAGAGCCCTGGGCATGAGGGGTATCCTGGTGGTCCTGGGCTCCTGGCGAGGTCTGAGTTTAGCAGGAAGAAATCAGTCCTAAGTGTCTCAGGCTGCCGAGGAGGGTGAGGCTGTGACTGCTGGCCAGGAAAGTGTCAGGATGTTTTCAGGAGGACCCAGAGTTCTGGATCCCTTCTTTACCAGTGCTATGGGATGTAGAAGCTCAAGAAGTTTGGTCTTATCTGTAAGAAAGGGAATCTGTGCCTCAGAGATGAGTCTGTTAGATGCCCTTGGTTCAGATCTCTGAAACTCCTGTGGAAGTTAAAGTAATTTATACCTTCCTGGAGGCCCTCTAGGCTCATCTTGCCAGGTGCGTTTGAAGACATTCAGATTCAAAGCAGGTCAAGGAATGCTATTTGCATGGCAACTTTGTTTTATTTTTGTCTGACTGCACAGGTTTACATTAATTAGTGAAGGGGGGAGGGGGTGGGGCCAAATACAGCTTGCTCTGTGTGTGAAAAGCTTGAACTTCTATACGGCAAAGACTTGAGGTGAAGGAGGGACTTCTAACGCCTCGACCTCAGGAAGGAGGTTTGGATAAAGGGAAACTCTCCCTTCATCATCAGCAGTGACCCACTGGTCTCCGGGGGCTTCTGAGAGCTACACGGATGTCTGGGCTGTGTTGAGGGAGGGCTTGGGAGTCATTATGGACCGCTGGTTCCACACTCCTGACATGATCCCTTGTGTAGTTCCCGTCATGGCCAGTGACTCAAGGCTCCCTTAGAAAAGACTTGGCAGGACTGAATGTCTTGGCTTCCTTGTCAGACCTCATTCACTTAATTACTCCTAGAATCAAATCCAACTCCCAAGGAACCTGTTAGTGATCCCCATTGCCCCTTTGCCATCATTCACAGTTGAGAGGTGTTTTGTTAGAGATTACTGTATACAATCCTAGAAGTCAGCACTGTTCTACAAAATCATTCTCTCACGAATGAGAGGGAAGGTGGGATTAAGAATTGAAAGAAAAAATCCAATAAAATAAATATTAAAGATAAAAAAAAAGAATAGAATGCATGGGTAGTTCTGGGAGCTATATTCAGCACTCTGCCAAGCTACTGTTCTTGAACTAGATTATCTTTAAGGTTATCTGAATGTGTGAGAACAAGATATTCAGTACAAGAATACGCATCACCCTTCCTCCCGTCCCTCAGATGCCCTGGGGAGTGATACTCGGACATCAAAGTGTTACATGGCGCTCCAAGGAGTGAGATCTACTTTTTAATGTGTGCTTAACTGTGAGCTTTGTGGGAAGAACAGACCCAACATTCCAAATGTTTACATGGAGAAAAAGTAGTCCCTATGCGTTTTCTGTATTTTGAGGAGAAAACACAGAGAAAAATTTCTCATTTTTGCATATGTTGACCTTCTTCCTTTCATTTTCTGAAGGACTGGGTAGCCCTGATAATTAAAGAAGAGATGTTATTAGCAGGAAATGAATGTAGCATTAATTTTCATTGTGTCAACATTGTAAAATAGTCTCTTTGAATTCTAATTTGCTGATGAATTAAGAGGGAATCCTGTTGGCTTTAGACAACATAAATATAAGTATTTCCTTTCATATTTTGGAGTAAGTTTTGTGAAAGCAATGGGAAATTATTGTTTGTAGCTCATTAAAATGTCTGTTTATAATTACTCTGTTTTGACATCTACTCTATACGAATATGATAATTCTGACTTTCAGTTATGGAGTCAATGAAATGCAGACTTTGAAACTGCCCTTCGTAGGATGTGCTTTCATCATGAAATATTTCAGAGACTCTGTAGCCAATGGATATGTGCAAGTGCCAGGAAATTTTTCATCTTCAGAGTATTTGTTTAATGTCTCTGTTCACTTGTTAGTGTCTACCTAAGAAAAAGTGAGAAAATATCAAATTGAGATGAAAGACTAATTTTCATATTTAAAAGGCTGATTTGCAAAATAGCTTCATGAAGATGTAAATGGATAGACTTAAGTGAATATTTTAATCCTAATAGGTACATAAAATGGGCAATATTTTCCAAATTCTTTACAAAGAATCTCATAGTTAAAGGAGTTGAAAGTCAAGTGGTGGGATTATTAGTTGGTTCATTAATTATGGAGTAGAAGTTATAACAAATAATAACAGTGCAATCTCTAATAAGAGGTGTGTTATTAATTATAAAACTCTTTTAAATAGTAATTTTAAACCATAGGGATCATAAATGTTTGTTACAGGAAATTTAGGAACTATGGACTAGCAAAGGAAAGAAAGTAAAATCATTTATTAGCCTACTGTTCAGAGATATACACCATTTTAATTTTTCCTTTTATAAATTCCGTATTTGCATTTATGTTTAGGAAGACCATTCCTGTCCTAAGAGTAAATTGATGTTTAGATTAAAAAATTCCCTTTATGATCACATTTTTTAGATTAAGGTCTTTAATCCAACTGATAGTTATTTTTGTATAATGGGTAGTAATGGAATGTAATTTCACTTTTGTAAAAATTTATTAACTTTTATATTTTTAGAATAATATATTCTTTCATCAGATGCTTGGATGTCACATGATAAGTATGTTAAATTGTAATGCAAATGTGAATTACTTTCTGATTTTCTGTTATATTTATCTATTTTTGTTCCACTATCACACTGTTTGAAGTTATTATACCTTTACATATTATTTTAATATATCTGGTAGATTGAATTTCCCAAGCTTCCCAAATACACTCATGTACTTAAAATTTTCCAACTTTTGCCAACTTACAAAAGAAAATTACATCACATGAATAATTTGATAGACTTATACTTATCTTTAGAGAAATAGCATTCTAACAAATTTCAGTTTTCATATTTAGAAATGTCATCATTTTAAAATTATATTTAAATTGTCTTATTATATTTAAAAATAGTTCTTTATAAGATGTTGTGACTTTTTAAACTTTCGTATTATACATATATATAACACACATATATATATCTCCCCCATAGATTAATATTTATTTTAATGTTTTTAAGTGACCTTGTATCTGTTGATTCTAAGTAGATATCACTGTTATCCATTACTTTCACAATTTTGAGCCATTTGAAAATAAAGCTTAAAAATGTATTATATGAGATTTTTATCATATCATATCACATCATATCATATTTACCATATCATATCATAAAGGTAAATGGAAGCTAAATATATTATACATCATTAACAATGTTTTGTTATTGTTGTTGTGTACTCACTAAGTTGAGTCTGACTCTTACATGATCCCGTGGACTGTAGCCCACCAGGCTCCTCTGTCCATGGGATCTCCCAGGCAAGAATACTGGAGTGGGTTGCCATTTCCTCCTCCACGGGATCTTCTAACCCAGGGATTGAACCTGCATCTCCGGCAATGTGGGCAGATTCTTTACCATTGTGCCAACTGGGAAGCCCAGAGAGATCTGCACTCTCACATTTTTTTCTCTACTATCTTACTAAATTTTCTTTACAGCAGGTTTTAGTCTATTTTTTTGGATTTTTCAAGTATATTTTCATATGCAAATGATAGACGTTCTGTCTCCTGACTTTTCTCCTCTGACTTCTTTCTTTTCTGATTATATTAGCTAGTTCATGTCTACTATCTATTTGAATTTTCAGTAATAGTGTAGAGCTTTGTCTTGTTCCTGAGCTTATTAATGTTTATGTATTAAGCATGATTCTGTCTTTTAGGTCTGAGGTAAATATATTTTAATATATACCCTTAGTCTTAATTTATTAAAAGTTTTAGTCATCTTTATGTATAGATGGACTTCTCCTGTGGCTCAGCGGTAAAGGATCTGCCTGCAATGCAGGAGATGCAGGAGAAATAGGTTCGATCCCCATCCTTTAATTACTCTTCTGATCACTGGATCACTGTTAAAAATTTGGTGTATATTGTTACAGAACTTTTCCTATGCTACATACAAAGATAACAAAGGGTTTAAAAAACAAAAATCTAATTTGTTAGTGAGCCTGAGTAGTTTTTATATTTTTTGAACATTTATATTTTGCTTGTGAACTGCCTGTTTGTGTACTTTTCTGCTGGTTTTACTCTCAATTTGTTAAGATTTAATATTTTAAAGAGGTTAACTCTTGTCTCTCCCACATCTACCTTCACACTTTTACTCCCTAAAAGCAGTCATTGAATCACTGCTAATAATCAATTGTGTATCCACACTTGGCTCTTTATGTACATACAAATTTAATATTTATCTATTTAAAGTTGTGTATCAGTTAAAAATTGAGATGTTTAAATATATCCCTTAAAATGTATATATTATATATAGACTACACTACTATATTATCAATAAAAAATGGGTAGTCTGCTTTTACACCCCTTGTTTATTTTACACAGCAGTGGAAAACATCAGACTGCAATATACTTTTATTACTCCATTGAAGTATTATTACATTTCTCCCACCTTTAAGCTCTTAAAATGCAGTGGAAATTTAGTTCATAAATGTGGGATGAAGTACAAAAAGTGGAACTATTAACTTCAAATTACATGAACATTTTGATAGTGCCTTCTTAAAAGTTGTTCCAGCATTTTCTCAGCTCTTGGTATCTTTGTTGATATGAGGTATCATCAGTCTCAAATTATTATCAACACAATAGTGGTATCTCATTGTTTTAATTGCTATCACCCTGATCCCTTGTGAGGTTTGTGTGTTTTCATATATTTACTAGACAATTGGTTTTCTTCTCCTGTGAATTTTCTTTGTATACCTTTTGCCTGTTTTCTTCCATGTGGAATTGTTTTTCTCTCTTATTTATCTCAAGGAGCTCTTTGTTTATTAGGAATATTAACATCATATGTGTTGATACATAGCACCATTTTAGCCAAGCACCTTTAGAAGGCATTGGATGGCTCCAAAGTCCTTTATCTTATTTGTATACTGCCCATCCCTTTGCTGTCTTCTTTCCATTTACCTTTCAGCTAGTCTATTTCCTTCTTTATTTGTATCATTACTGAACTGGAAGACAGTAAGGGATATGAAATTAAATATCTGAACAGGGCTTATAACAAATTCAGTTTAGTTGAAAAGGATATGAAAACTTATTTAATGTTTATGGATGTTTCCTGTCTATTTCAGTTTTTCATGAAGTGACTTTTTCTTCCAAATCATGAATATGACTGACTATTTATCTCAGCGAAAAGCATAGAAAACTCACTGACATGTTGGCAGATGAATATAAAAAATGCAATTAGTCATTTGAATGATCTAATGCCCAAATACTTCACTAGTCAAATGAATGGTCAGTTAAAAAATATTTTAAATATTTATATGATTCTCCAAAATAGAAATAATTTCTTTATGTAGATGCAGTGCTAATCTACTTTTCATATTATAAAAACAGAAAACATAAAGAATATTAATTCCCATGGAAAGCACTGGAGCTGAAAAACAGGCCAAAGTCAGAGTCTTGGTGGAAGAAAAACAGACTAGAAATGTTATATCTTTCAGGGAAGCATTTGGATTGTAAGTTCATAAAGATGTATGGAGGAGAGAGAAGCAAATGCTTAATAAAATTTTTTAAAACAATAAATTCCTACATCAATAACTGTAATCCTCCCCCCAAAAAATTACTTTCCTCTTTCTCCTCCTGTTTTGTGTATGTCCAACTATTCACATATTTCCTTAATGTTTCTATTTTACTCAGACTAAATTGATAGTCTTCTTGGCGCAAACCTAACTTTAGTAGGAATGGGGTATATTTTGTGGATTGGCTGTACTCATTGTTAGCCACTGGAAAATCTTGCTTGAGGTAAACACCGAGTGTTAGTCGCCCAGTTGTGTCTGATTTTTTGCAACCCCATGGGCTGTAGCCTGCCAGACTCCTCTCTCTATAGGGTTTTCCAGGCAGGAATACTGGAGTGGGTTGGCGTTCCCTTTTCCAGGGCATCTTCCGACCCAGGGATTGAATCCAGGTCTCCTGCATTGCAGGTGGATTCTCTACTGTCAGAGACACCAGGGAAGACTCATTGAGAGTCAGGAATTGAGACAAGGAAACATGGAGGCCAAGAAATTAAAAAATATTTTTTTACATCATTAGAGAAAAGTTTTAGAAGCATGTTACTTTATATTTATTCTTACAAATTACATATTACAGAGACTAAAGAGACTATCATTATTTATCTAGGTATCAGATTACCTTGCATGTACAATATTAAAAATATTTATTTTTAAAGGCAATTGCTACATTTTACTCTTTCCTGGGAAAACTTCATTTACCTACATATATATCACTCTACTTACTTTTTTTCTTGGTCTTAATCTGAGAACAAAGATTTTGATATTAACTGAATATTGTTTGTAGTAGATTATATTGCTTTAAACTTTCATTTTATATTTTTAATGTCTCTTGCTCTTGGCAAGTTATAATTCAGGAAGGCAGAAAGATCAATCTTAGCATGTAGAAAGAAAGTATTTAGCAGCCAAGATAGTTGGCATTTATGCAAGTTAAATTTTTTCAGCATTTTTGAAGATATAAGATAATGTAGAAAATGTTATAGGGCTGTTTACAAATTATTATATACAGCCTATACCTTGAACCCATAGGGTAGATTTTTATCTTCTTGTTGTTTTTCAAATAAGAAAACAGTACCATACCTTAAAAATAGTTCACATGATGCTGGGCAAATGAATCTTGTCATTTGGAATAAGATAGTCTTATCATGTGTTGAAAATTTAAGAAATTGTTCTAGTTATACTCACTCATAGTACACACATATCTCCCCTTTGGCTCTTCTACACCTAGGTCATCTGTTTCCATCTACTGGACTAAGAAAGACAGCAAGCAAACCTCGGGGCTCAGTCTGTTTGCTCAAAAATACTGGTACCACTGGACCACTGGTACCACTGATATACTAGAAATCAGATTGATTATATTATTTGCAGCCAAAAATGGAGAAGCTCTAAACAGTCAGCAAAAACAAGACTGGGAGCTGACTGTGGCTCAGATCATGAACTCCTTATTGCCAATTTCAGGCTTAAATTGAAGAAAGTAGGGAAAACCATTAGTCTATTCAGGTATGACTTAAATCAAATCCCTTATGATTATACAGTAGAAGTGAGAAATAGATTCAAGGGGTTAGATTTGATAGACAGAGTGCCTGAAGAACTATGGATGGAGGTTCATGACATTGTACAGGAGGCAGGGATCAAGACCATCCCTAAGAAAAAGAAATGCAAAAAGGCAAAATGGTTGTCTGAGGAGGCCTTACAAATAGCTGAGAAAAGAAGAGAAGTGAAAGGCAAAGGAGAAAAGGAAAGATATACCCATTTGAATGCAGAGTTCCAAAGAATAACAAGGAGAGATAAGAAAGCCTTCCCCAGTCATCAATGCAAAGAAATAGAGGAAAACAACAGAATGGGAAAGACTAGAGATCTCTTCAAGAAAATTAGAGATACTGAGGGAACATTTCATGCAAAGATGGGCTCAATAAAGGACAGAAATGGTAGGGACCTAACAGAAGCAGAAGATATTAAGAAGAGGTGGCAAGAATACACAGAAGAACTGTATAAATAAGATCTTCACGACCCAGATAATCACGATGGTGTGATCATTCACACTCACCTAGAGCCAGACATCCTGGAATGTGAAGTAAAGTGGGCCTTAGGAAGCATCACTACAAACAACGCTAGTAGAGGTGATGGAACTCCAGTTGAGCTATTTCAAATCCTGAAAGATGATGCTGTGAAAGTGCTTCACTCAATATGTCAACAAATTTGGAAAAATCAGCAGTGGCCATAGGACTGGAAAAGGTCAGTTTTCATTCCAATCCCACAGAAAGGCAATGCCAAAGAATGCTCAAACTACCGCACAAATTGCACTCATCTCACACGCTAGTAAAGTAATGCTCAAAATTCTCCAAGCCAGGCTTCAGCAATACATGAACTGCGAACTTCCAGATGTTCAAGTTGGTTTTAGGAAAGGCAGAGGAATCAGAGATCAAATTGCCAACATCTGCTGGATCATCGAAAAAGCAAGAGAGTTGAGAAAAACATCTATTTCTGCTTTATTGACTATGCCAAAGCCTTTGTGTGGATCACAATAAACTGTGGAAGATTCTGAAAGAGATGGGAATACCAGACCACCTGACCTGCCTCTTGAGAAACCTGTATGCAGGTCAGGAAGCAATAGTTAGAACTGGACATGGAACAACAGACTGGTTTCAAGGAGGAAAAGGAGTATGTCAAGCCTGTATATTGTCACCCTGTTTATTTAACTTATATGCAGAGTACATCATGAGAAACGCTGGGCTGGATGAAGCACAAGCTGGAATCAAGATTGGTGGGAAAAATATCAATAACCTCAGATATGCAGATGACACCACCCTTCTGGCAGAAAGTGAAGAAGAATGAAAGAGCCTCTTGATGAAAGTGAATGAGGAGAGTGAAAAAGTTGGCTTAACGTTCAACATTCAGAAAACTAAGATCATGGCATCTGGTCCCATCACTTCATGGCAAATAGATGGGGAAACAGTGACTAACTTTACATTTTTGGGCTCCAAGATCACTACAGATGATGATTGCAGCCATGAAATTAAAAGACACTTACTCCTTGGAAGGAAAGTTATGACCAACCTAGACAACATATTAAAAAGCAGAGACATTACTTTGTCAACAAAGGTCCGTGTAGTCAAGGCTATGGTTTTTCCAGTAGTCATGAATGGATGTGAGAGTTGGACTGTAAAGAAAGTTGAGTGCCGAAGAATTGATGTTTTTGAACTGTGGTGCTGCAGAAGACTCTTGAGAGTCCCTTGAACTGCAAGGAGATCCAACCAGTCCATCCTAAAGGAGATCAGTCCTGGGTGTTCATTGGAAGGACTGATGTTGAAGCTGAAAATCCAATACTTTGGCCATCTGATGCGAAGATCTGACTCATTTGAAAAGACCCTGATTCTGGGAAAGATTGAGGGCAGGAGGAGAAGGGGACGACAGAGGATGAGATGGTTGGATGGCATCACCAACTCAGTGGATATGGGTTTGGGTGGACTTCAGGAGTTGGTGATGGACAGGGAGGCCTGGCGTGCTGTGGTTCATGGGGTCAAAAAGATTCGGACACGACTGAGAGACTGAACAGAGCTGAAGTGAGCTAAACTGTTACTAATTGATTACCTAATGAATTGAACAGTTGAAGTTCATTCATTATACATTTTTATATTCAAAATATACAAAGGGAGTTTCATTTGAGGACAAATTTCTACTCTTACATATGACAGAGAGATATAGGATAATGTTGGGTGATATAAAATACAGTGTAACTAAGTTTGTAGAGGCCAATTTAACATTTGACATAAACATGAACTCTGGATATATTATAGGTTTGGGTGGGGAATACCTAGGACGGTTTAAAACCTGTACTCTAAATATTTGGTCTATATGTTTTAATTCCCCCAGTATTTTGAGTATGTCCAGTTGTGAATTTTAAACTATAAGGATAGTTTTGTTTACCCTAAATGTGAAACACAGCCAACCAGGGCCATCCAGGGAAGAGAAGATCCTCAAGGACCTGTTTAGACAGTTGCTTCTGGAAAAAAAAATGGTCTTTAGTCAAAGAGTTGTCAATCCTATTTTTAAAGATTGATTAGGAAGTTGATTTTTTCTTCCTTCTGTCCTTGGAGAAAATGAAAAATAACAGGTGCTCTTCTACTTTAGACTAACCATTCATATACTTTACGACAGTTAAGTCTCCCTGGAGCCTTCTCTTCTCCAGGACAAATTATGCAAACCCCTTCAGTCTGTCCTCATAGGTCCTATGTTTCAAGCATTAAATCATCTTATTTGTTCCTCCCTGTATCTCTTCCAATTTCTTCAATATCCTTTTAAAAATATAAAGTCTTAAAGTTTATACTTTTGCATATATTAGATCACATTGAACTTCAGGAGTATATTTATGTCTATCTTCTATGTCAGAGTGATGGTCACTGTGACACAGGTCAGTTGGAAGAGAGGGATAAGAAGAAAAAGAGAACCCAGATGTGCTGTTTAACATTTGACTCAATAGATTTATATGATGAGAAATAATAAAGATTGTGCCTGAGAAATGTCATAAGGGTTCTTTTCAGTCACATGAGAAGATGCCAAAACACTATGAATATTATTAAAACAATCAGAACTGCTTTTGCTTCTTTTTTTGGCTAAATAACCTGTTTGTTTGTTTGTTTTACTAATTATAACTGTGCAAGGGAAAAGATTAGTAGGTGAGTTTACATAATACCAGATTCTGGACAAAAATGTATAACAGTGGAAGATGAGAACTGCTAATCCAAGGAAGAAGGTAAGGATTCAATACTAGAGTGACGTCAGCTTAATTAAGAGCTGGATCTACCTTTTCAAGCAGATATTAGTGCCATTCAAAGGCACTGACAGAATGTTACATAGTGAAGATTTATGTTTTGATTGATATCTGATTGCATATTTTGATCCTATACAATCAAAATCATAGCAAGAGTGTGATTTTGAGTTTGTTGGTAGGTTGTCCTTATAGGGTTTATAGCACTACATTGGTTTCTCTGTGGCATCACCTTGACTTCGGGTGATTGGCATGCCACAATCATTTCAACCTCTTCATCATATAAGGGCCAGAAGGAACCCATAAACTTATAAACCAAGTTCCCCTCCATGATAGTTACTATGAGAGTACTTTTCCATTGCAATAAAGACCTAGAATAAAAGCTCCAAACTTTCTAGTCTTCCTTATTTCTACTTAAGTGCATGAGTAATTGATTTTTGTAATTCGTTGATAATTTTAAGTCTTGTCTATGTACCAAGCAGAACACCTGGCATTTATATTTCTCTCTGTCCTGGGTTATGTACTAGGAACTGCTTCATAACCTCCATGAAAGAGAAATCCAATCTACAAAAAAGATGGTAGTGCGTTTGTTCCAAAATTCTCCTTATAAATTGACAATAAATAATAGGGGCACAACAAAGGCAGCTTGTAAGAGCTTTAATTCCCCAGATGGAAAACTTCATGAGTCACCCATTGCTGGCTTACTTTCACTTTAAGGTGGGGTACAAATATTAATTGGCCATGCCCACATTGAAAAATCACACAGGTAGATCTCAGAGGGCTCCTGCACTGAATGGTATGCAGTGGTGGAGCATCTGTATTGTGCACTAACCCCTCTTTGAAAGCTAATGCATATGGTCTTACCATTTTTGCAGACAGGACAACACTGCTCTGGTTCATAGACTGGGTTGACACACTCAGGAACTGCGCAGTCTGCTACAACACAGTGAACTTCATTGCTGGGCTCACAGCGACACCATTCACATGGAGAGGGCTAGGAACAAATCTAAAATTAGCCCCTTTTCTCCTAGAACTTAATGCGTGCACATTCATATGCTGTCAGAAGATAAAACATCAGTGCTTATATTGGCTTTACTGTATTAACTCCATTTACCATGTGTATGATCATTCTTTCCCCATGGAAGGCCACCTGGACACCCTAGCCAAGGGTGTGTGGGTTGGTGGGTTGCCAAGGGCAGCTCAGGTTGCCATGAGTAACCAGAGCACTCATGTATGACGTTTCCTATGTCTTATGTTCCTACTTTCCAAAGAAATGTGTGGATAGTAATATGTCACCTCCTGGTTTGGTTTCCAGATGCACTGGTGGCTATGCCTTCCTCTGGTAAACAGGCGTGACACTGGCACATGTGCAATAAGTTTTTTCCATTTTTCATTTTTTTCCTGCAAAGAAAGGATTACTGAGAATCGAGAAAATGGTAAATGGACAGCTTTACCCTTGGTAGAAACTCCTTTTCAAGCTAACCTAGGTTCTAAAGGGCTTTTTTTTTTTTTCCAATGTGAATTTTAGAGGAGATTGCATTTGGGATCCAAATGTCCAGGTACTGCCTCTTGGAAGATTTAGTGAATACCTTTCATCTTGCCTGCTTGCTTTTATGAATGAACTAAAATGGACAGACTTTAAAAAGCCACTATTTAAGAGCCAGAGGTCTCTAAAAGTAGAATTGAACAAAGATTCATTTAGAGAAAAAAAATTAAGAAGTAGACACCAATTTTTGTCTTCACAGTACTTACCAGACAAGAATGAATTTGGGGTTTTCTCATTCCTTTCTAGAAACTTCCTATATCACAAATAATCTAAAACAGTGGCCATTCTGTGACTTGCTTATCTTTTATACTTTCTAGTTTTTCCTTCTCATAAAATAGAGGTTGAAAATTCTGGAATGAAAACTTGGAGTTCTCAGAAATTATACAGGTCTAACAAGTCATTTATCCCTGGAAAGTTCTGCCTCCAATTTCTTTGCCACAGTGACTCACTTGAAAACTGTGTTCATTCAAGTCCATGGCCTTTGTCTCAGTGATAACTGTCCACAAGACCTGTCAGCTCTTGTCTCTTTATGAACTTGACACTTGGTGAAATATCAATGCATCTTGACTCAGGTAGTCTGTGAGAGTAGAACTCTTTCAACTAATTATTTTAAGTTAATTTTATCTGTGGTTTCTATTTGAAGAATGATAGTCTAGCTTTCTCATTTTAACGTTCTTTTTATTGGTGATGGTTTAGTTGCTAAGTCAGGTCTGACTCTTGCAAGTACATGGACTGTAGCCTGCCAGGCTCCTCTGTCAGTGGCATTCTCTAGGCACGAATACTGGAGTGGGTTGCCATTTCCTTCTCTAGGAGATCTTCTCGACTGAGGAATCAAACCTGGGTCTCCTGCCTTGCAGGCAGATTCTTGACTGACTGAGCTATGAGGGAAGCCAATGTTCTTTTGTTTATTTTTAACTGGAGGATAATTGCTTTTCAATACTGTGCTGGTTTCTGTTATTTAACAGTGAATCAGCCATAAGTGTACATATATCCCCTCCCTCTTGAGCCTCCATCCCACCTACTCACATCCCACCCCACTAGGTCATCACAGAATACCAAGCTGAGCTCCCTGTGTTGTACGGCAGCTTCCCACCAGCTGTCTATTTTATACTTGGTAGTGTACATATTTCAATGCTATTCTCTCAATTTGTCCCATCCTCTCATTCTCCCACTGGGTCCATAAGTCTGTTCCCTATGTCTGCATTTCTATTCTTGTCCTGAAATAGGTTCATCAGTACTGTTTTTCTAGATTCCGTGCATATGCACTAATATGTGATATTTGTTTCTCTCTTTATGACTTCACTCTGTATAATAAGCTCTAGGTTCATCTACCTCACTAGAGCTGACTCAAATTCATTCTTTTTTATGGCTGAGTAATATTCCACTGTATTTACCTCCCATGACTTTTTTTTATCCATTCATATGAGTTTAGTTTTCAGTGAATATTTTTACTTTCAAATTTAGTAGATACAATAGAATTAGCCATAGAATCCATTGAAGAAATACAGTTATCTCTTAGCATTGTCAACTAGTTTATTGGTGAGTACAGTTAAGATCTTTACCATGTGGTTAAGTATTCCAGAAAAATCTACCGTATCATCCCAAGGGCTGGAACATTCCTGGGGCTCCTCTACCAAATAATCTCAGTAAATTAAGGAAAAGTTTGTTACTACAACACATTATTTGATGAAGGAAATTCTGAGTGAGGAAACAGTATGAGAAATGGATATTCAGTCTGCTATACTGCTTCCTATTTTGCAAGTCCCAATGTGATATCTTAAATTCCAAAGCAAACTTGTCAGAAGGTGTCTACCTTTTCTTTATTAGTTGCAAAGAAGTACTTTTGCATAGACTTCTGATGTACAGCAGGACTTAGTCTGAATTTATCGCTAACATGAGAGAAAATGGGAGCTGCATTGTTTCTGCACCTTGCCCTTCCACAGCTGTGGTTGTTCTGCTGGTTCCCTTCTTACTGAAGGAGAGGCTGATCTGTGCAACTTGAGTGGACTGATTTGGGCATTAAAAATCCCAAAGAGCTCCTGGATTTTCCAATGCAAAACATTTATTTCAAAGTATCTGCAGTCATTGAGAAAGATTTGTTGGGTTATTAGAGTCCAAGTGCAGACTGAGGAAGAACAGCATTCTGACTCAAATGATATTTTTGAAATTAACTGTTGAGTATCACACTGTATCAAGTTACTTATTTTTCATAATAACTTACTATGAAAGATGTTTTGTTATTATCCCCATCTCACAGACAAGCAAATAGACTGAAAGAGGTTCAGTAGGTCCTGTAGGCAGTAGGGGAAGGGCAGGGTTTGAATTCAGGCAGCCTAACTGCTATATAGTCATACCACGTGATGTCTATTCTGAATAGTCTTTTTGTCTAGTGTGTTGTACACCTCCCTAGGCCAATCAGATCCACGAAAATAACCATTAGCAACTGAATGAAGGATTTATAGAGGATAGATACTTCCTGCTAAGAAAGAGAATTTCATTAACTAGGTTTGTTGGTAAATAGACTATTACGGAGCAGTAGAACTTTTAAACTGCCTGCCAATGTGAGTTTACAGAAAATTGTAATAGGCTAGACATAGTTTGCCATGAGGCTCATGTTCTTGGTGACTTTGGCATCTTCAAGGCTTGTAACCTGGTAGCTACACTCATGGTAATTATCTGGGAGAGGCAATAACAGATAATGGTCCAGTAAAGACCTCAGGGCCTCTGCCTGAAATCAGTGGTGGCTGGAAGTGTACACAATGGATTCCTGAAAAATACTCTAAAGAAGAGCTAATACTATAAGGCTTCATCATAAGAGGATGCTAGACTTTTGAAAAGGATTTTTGAATAACAAGAATCACTAATTAGAAAAATAAAAATATCACCCTAGCTACTGGCAGCTTCTAATCAATTTTTCCCTGAACCTGGCTTTATTTACATACCAGTTTCTCTTCCTGTCCTAGAATCTCTTTTCAAGAAACCTGTTAGTCCTTTTTTTTCCCATTTATTTTTATTAGTTGGAGGCTAATTACTTTACAATATTGTAGTGGTTTCTGTCATACATTGACATGAATCAGCCATGGATTTACATGTGTTCCCCATCCCGATCCCCCCTCCCACCTCCCTCTCCACCCGATTCCTCTGGGTCTTCCCAGTGCACCAGGCCCGAGCACTTGTCTCATGCATCCAGCCTGGGCTGGTGATCTGTTTCACCCTAGATAATATATATGTTTTGATGCTGTTCTCTGGAAACATCACGTTTTTATTTGATCATTTTTTCAAAGAATGCCTCTGTTACAGCCTACTTCTCATTGCAAGCCTCCATGTGCCTGTCCCCAACCCCTCTAAATACTCTTCTCAAATTTAATCTACTGATCTTACACTAAAGCCCCCGTCTGTCCTCTGCAGCCTCCCTCCCTAAGCCTCTTTCCTTTCCTGAGCTTGCCAGTTCACTCATCATTTTCTTGCCTCATTTGACTTCCTGCAGCACCCCTACTTTCAAAGTCATTGCTTATACAGCCAGAAGTTCCTAGGAGTGGGCAGTGTGTGCCTTTAACATTAACATTACTGTAAAAATCCTTCACACTTATTTACATTGCTGTAAAAATCCTTCCCACCTTACAGCATAAAACTCTGAAAGGTTTGATGCTTTGAATAAATCTTTACATCTTAAGCACTGAGCTGATTACAAATTTCTTTTTATCATGCTCTTCAATGTGAAGACTATAGATTAAATCTGAAAGTGTCCCCCGTAAAACCAAAGATTAAACAATAAAGCTATCCTTCGAGGAACAGAGAACACTGGAACAAGTACTTTGGAAAAAGAAAATTATTCTTGCTAACTCTTTTTTTTCTTTTAGAAGAACATGTGAAATTATGATCAGTACATGGCTTCTGTCAATTAGAGATATGGTCAGTTAAGATGATTAAATGATACCATCCTAAAATTTTATACAAGGAAAATCTTTTTCTAACATATCCCACAGAGCATTTTATTTCAATGAAAGTTCTGAAAAATAAAGTAACATTCACTGTATATGCCTTTACATAAATTTTAATTGAAATTAGGTTTAGAGGTCAAATTTATTTCTTAATGTTTGCACTAGGTGATCTGAATATTGTATGTGTTATGAATGTGTATGCCTTCATCTTAGTTATTTTGAACATGTTATCTGTTTAAGCAGAAACCATACATTTTATATACAGTTTCTGCTGTGATTAAATTGTGTGGCAAATCCAAATGCTATCCAGGCCATTCCTAGAGTTCAAGGGATGTCCTCCTAGAGATGTATTCATTTATTTTGAAACTAATAGAATGAAAAGGGACTCTTTCTTAACTCTTGGTTTAGGTGACTAGAGCTCAAAGCTTCCTCCTTGCTTTTAGAATGGAAACATGGCAATAAAGCAATATGCACCCTTTAAACTATGGTTTATCACTGAAGACCTTGAAGCTGAGATCCTAATGCCATTGTCTGTGACTTTTGAGATTTCTTGCAGAATCAGAATTCCAGAATCCTACAAACAGTAGAATGTTTTGTGATTTTTAAAAATGCAAAAAGTAGGCTGAGAACTGGTAACTTAGATTAGTGAAGGGACTGAGTAACTCCAGAAAAACAGTCACATTTGTTCTTTGTGAGAATCTGAAGCTAATGTGATTATCACTTAGCATCACTATAAGATTATTGGAACATGTTATTGGAGACTTGCCAAGACATCTCCGGATATTCAGAGAAGATTGTTGCTGTCACTGTTTTGTCACTTAGTCATCAACTCTTTTGTGACTCCATGGACTGTAGCCCCGAGGCTCCTCTGCCCATGGGATTTCCCAGGTGAGAATACTGGAGTGGGTCACCATTTCCTTCTTTAGGCCATCTTCCCGACCCAGGGATTGAACCAAGTCTTATGCATTGGCAGTTGGATTCTTTACCACTGAGCTATTAGGAAAGCCTTTCTTCTAGACTATACACCCTTATTTTGCAACCTGAATACAATGAGACTTACTTATCCTTTCTGGAGGAAAGGCTGGATATTTGCTCCAGGTACCAATACCTTACAGCATTATTCTTTCTGTGGCGACTGTTACTGGCATTGTATGTAAACTACGTGGGAGGAAATGGTCCCAGTCTGTAAAGTTTGTTATACAAATTCAAAGTGACAAGGCAACCGGCTGGATTCTGCTCACTATTTTAATTTGGTAAGGCTGAAGATAACATTCTTACAAATCGAGGAACTCTAAATTAGGAAAAATTGAAAAAAAAAAAGTTTCATCTTGTTGATTTTATTTGGGTGGCTGTGGTATTGTGGTTAAAACTGAATTCTCCATAGCCTTAGTATTTGAGCTCTATTGCTAAAATGCTTTACTTACTAGTTTTGAATCTTGGGCAAATTATACAGCCTTTCTGTGCTTTAGTTTCTTTATTTATAAAACAAAAGAATAACAATATTACCAACCTCACAGAGTTACTGGGAAGCACATATGTAAGAAATATTATAACATTATTATTATTCACTTGCATACCTAGCTAGTGATGGCTCTTTGAAAAATAAGCTAAAAAGTGTAAAACTGGAAGTATATGACTATATTAAAGTAATATTTAGGTTATTTCTCTTATTTAAAGTAGGATATGGTTGCAATAAAGTTTTATAGGATTTGGTTTGGTGGTTTGTGAACTAATAGAATTAATCATGTCAGAAACACATTGAAGAAAAGTTCTGATTAGAAGCCTCTAGATAAAGAGTAATTGTGAATGGTTAAAATGACCATTATAAATCACTCAGAAAAAAGGCAAGAAATTTATTTTCTTTTCTTGAAGTCTCATCATTTATATGTCATTTCAAAGGCCCTCTCTCAGAGGAGTTCTTACCTGACTCTCTCCAACATCTTTTTCCAACACATGGCCCATTCAGTGCTCTCATCAGATTATGAAATTATTTTATTGATTTGTTTACAATTATTTATTCTTATCTGTCTTCTCCATAGTTTATAAGTTTCTTATAGTATATTGTTCATTGCTATATTCTTGGCACCAAGAAGACGTCTTAGTACATAACAGATACTCAGGAAATCTCTGTTAACATATACACAATTATTTATGTATATTCTATGCTTCCTTGTTTGTTAAACCATACACCTGGGCAGTTTCATCTGTTTATCATGCATGGATAGGATTCTGATTCAATAATGTTTGTATTTTATTTAAATATTATATGAGAACTTTGAGGGAAGAAGTTTTCTGATTATGATTCATGAAGTAAATATTTGGGCTTCAGCATTATGACAATGAACATAAACTTACCCTCTAAAGGTAATTTGAAATTCATCATATCCATCATGTGGCTCACCAGTTAAGTCAATCTCCAAGCACTCCACTGACTAGACTATCTAGAAGTTGACAATTACAGACTTTAATTGCACTAGAAAATACCATGATAACTAAGATGAGAATACATGTAGGGGAATTGTTAAAGGCACTAAGAAAAAGTTAGCCTCATTTTATAATGTGTCAAGTTTAATGGTTACTTATTCAACAAAATGGTTTTAGTATATTGCAAAATATTTTTCAGAAAAGGCCCTCATTTTAAACATATATTTTTTCTTGTTTAAAAATAATTTTATTTATATTTTTATTTTTGGCCATGCTGGGTCTTTATTGTTGTGTGGGTTTTTCTCTAGTTGTGGAGAGTGGGGGCTACTCTCTAGTTGCAGTGCAAGGGCTTCTCATGGAAGTGACTTCTCTTGTTACAGAACATGGCTCTACTAAGCATGAGCTTAGCAGTTTCAGCTCTGGGGCTCTAGAGCTCAGGCTCACTAATTGCAGCATGGGCTTAGTTGGTCTGCAGCATGTGGGATCTTCCCAAGTCGGATCCAACCTACACATCTCTCACATTGGCCGGTGGATTCTTTACCACTGAGCCACCAAGGAAGCCCATGTTCTTTTTCTTAAAGGATGATTTAGAGTACAAACTCCAACAAAACACTTGCTGAATACTCTGAGAAAGAAAATTTGATTCCTGTAAAGTCCTCAGTGAATACTGTTGAAGAGTAAAGGGATATATATTTAAAGAAGGGATGGAGTCTAAGCGCCAAGTTTTAGCACACTAACTCCGTCAGTGGCTTTCCTTCTAAGAATAGCAGCCTTCAGATACCATGTGGTACTCCATTTCCTTGATAATGGGCAAAAATTATCTGAGAGAACATAGTTCAGACTGCTTTCCCCCAAATTTCTTATTAAACAACTATTTAAAATCTGATCTCTACCAAGGAAATGATTCTGCTTTAAGAAGCACTCTTCTCTTAGAGATAATTTATGGCATAAATTTCATCACTTTATGGAACAAATCTCATTACTTTCAGACTGTACGAGAAATTTGGAAGACTCTATTTCAAAGTTGCTGATGCCTGTCAGAAGTTTGACTGTTCACTTCATTAAAATATGCATTAAATTACAGAGTACAAGAGTATTTAACATCCACAGGCACTCCCTTAGTCAGGAATTTGCATTAGGCCGATGTCACCTAAAAAATCAATGGATCCAATGGATTGTAACCAAAATTCACAGTCATCTGAGATAAGACCAATGTGTCGCTGATTAAAAATGCTCCTCACTGTTCTAATGGGATTGTGGTGGTCTCTTCAGTGGTCTGTCCCATTGATTGGAGCATATTTGAAGCACTGAGGTTGTAAGTCTTATCGATTTATGAACATAGAGCTGGAACTTCTTAATGAATTTTAATACTTTTGAAGTAAATAAACCCGTGCATAGATTTTTTTAATAACTGCTTTGGTCAGAAAATGTATATGACTGTATCGAGTAATGACCGAAATAGCTATTCTTTCTGAGGTGTTGGTATTTTGATAATATATCATGGAATATTTCTAGGGTGTCTGTCAAAAACTACTTCATGCTTGTTGAAAACAAAAACAATTTTTGCCAAGCAGTTGTAATGAGCGCACATAGCTTTGCTTTGCCCATGTATCTATAGTAAATTAGGTAGATAATAAACTAAAATTCAGAAATGATATAAATTTTTGAGATTATTCCTTCAGCATATTCATTAAATGTGTATTATACATAAGATAATGTATGTAAGGTATACTAAGATGAACTCCATAGCTAGCCTTTGCTTAATAAATGGCAAAATTGACCATCTAGGTATCTATAAAAATAAGTTTTTGAGTTTTTAAATCAATTGATTATAAGAATAACTGATGGTACTATTATAATGGAATACAGAATTATTAATCTTTCTACAGAGTAAATTTGCATTTACTCTGAGATAATGTAAAACACAAGAATACTGCAAAAACAGTTAATGAAGTATACCCCATCTAAATTATTAATTGTCAAGTACAAAAAAGTTTACTCATTCTTGAAAACTGATCATTATAGTTGCTACACAACAATGAATCATATTAATGATTTTTTCCTCTAAAATATTTTCTTCCAAAACAATTCTAAAAAATGTAAATATATTTTGGCATGTTTCAAGGACAGGCAATTCTATAATTATATACTGCCCATACTGATAAACTGTTGGTGTATAGAGCCATTTGTAAAATGTGGATATTTTCAAGGAGTCCTATGACAATAAAATATAGCCTTTTTGAAAACATAAGGGATAGCATAGAGAAAAATAAAATATAGATAAGGAGAATGTAAGCAAAAATCTCTCTTTAGTTGCAATAGCAGATGTATCTTTTTAAGTAGGCAAATGTACACTTAACAAGGAAATATCAGTGTGTATTTAAGCGGTAAAAGGATGTTTTAGTTGCCTCTAAGATCTTTGAAGAACTCAAAGGTGTAGACAAAGGCTAGTAGGTTGAAGATAAAGATTTTGATAAAGTATTATACTTGTAAAATAGCCTAGAAAAGCAACAGCTTCTAGTCCTTCACTGATAAGCTGGATTGAGAGTGATTTTAGTACAAGGCAGGTCCCTGTCAAGGAACTGAATATTCTGAGTAGAACCTGTATGTCTCCACGCTAAGGCTGTTCCATTTATTACCCATTTATGCAACAAGGGAAAAGTGAACAATTGCACAACTTCAAAACTTTTCCTGTTGATACTGAAAAGGACAGACTGTTTATCAGTTAAAAGCCCATAATCTATAATAGCATTAAAACAAGGTCATGTGCAGGTGGGGGCAAATATATCACTGTTAGAATTGTACAGTGTGAAAGAATCATGTAAGAGCCAAATACAATCAGTTTTTCTCTACAGGAAACACTGAGTGGAGATGATAAGAGGAAGGAGAGAGGGCGATAACTCGAGCTTTCTTGCCTTGTGTGGATGATACTGAATTCAGGGCTTTTCAGGGTCAATAGGATGGGAGTAATAGATACAAAAGAGCATTTGTATTGGGAGGGTCAGTCAGATGATTAAGAAATCTAAAAGTTGAAATCTTTTCATTTTCCATTTGCTAGTAACATGCATTTTACTTGTTTGAAAGAGAATTAAAATAAATGAAAAAGAAAGAAAGAGACAGAAATTTAGAATTAGTAAAATAAATTGCTTTATGATTGCTAATACTATAATAAAACATTCATTTCCAATTTTAAGTACAAACAGCAACTTTCTACTCAACTTTATGCTTCAGTTTTTGATGCTTAATTCCTATCTTAACTTATTCCACAAAAATATATCGGGATAGCTTATGGGCAATAATATGAGAGGTTATTTTAACTGAAAAAATATTGACTGATTAATTTATTGATAAAAGTTCTGACTTTAGTGTGTGTCCTTTGTGCAAGTATAGCAGAAGCAGTCACAACTGTGTAGTCATGTGTGAACATTGATGGTATCCCAATGGGATTCAGCTATAGGCTAGCAGAGTAGGCACATTTGGAGCTTAAGTCCTGTCATCTAACAATGTTGTATTAGCTTGGATAGGTTGCTTAAACCACTTGAAATTAGGTTTTCTTATTTGTAGAAAGAAATCAATAATATCATAATATTAAGAGACCTCTAGTTTTCCTCACTGTATTTTTATGAGACAAAATGGAAATAACAATATTTGAAGAAGCTTGTAAATTATGCATTTTGTAAATGACTGTCATTGTTATTCTAGCTTTCTAGTTGACCAGTGGTTTATTTGTTTACTTTCCTTTCATCTATTTTCAATGACTGTGTATTTCTCAAATTATATTGATCATAAATTATTTTTTTTTAATTATGGCATAATCCGGAGAAGGTGGTAACGCACTCTAGGATTCTTGCCTGGAGAATTTCATGGACAGAGGACTCTGGCAGAGTACAGTCCATGGGGTCTCAAAGAGTCAGACACAACTAAGAAACTAACACACACATGACATAATCATTTCTACTATAATGATTTATAAATATTTATATATGATAAATAAATATAAATTTATTTATAATGATATATAAATATATATTTATTTGAAATATTAAATTTGTAAAGAATATATATCTTAGTTTTGAGAGCAATCTGTTGTATCTCTAAAATGCAGCACTGTTTGCACTCATTATCATTAGACAGAATGATATTGGAAAACTTTTTTTCGATAATTAAGATTCTCATTTACAGAGATGAAACTTCCCTCTTTAATCTGCTGCTGCTGCTAAGTCACTTCAGTCATGTCGAACCCTGTGCAACCCCATAGACAGCAGCCCACCAGGCTCCTCTGTCCCTGGGATTTTCCAGGCAAGAGCACTGGGCTGGGTTGCCAATCCGTGTCTTGCCAAAAACAGATTTGCAGTGGGGTAACTTGAGCTCACTTTTTTTTTTTTGGAGTCCTGACTTAAGTATCTTCAGTATTTTCAATCTGAAAGTCCTAGAGACTCATTATAAAAAGGAAAACTCTCTATGATTGTCCCTCTTCTCTCTAATGAAGTTTTCTAAATCTCAGCTGTCAAAGGTTTGCTATTTTAGCGGGATTTTATTTTTAACATTTGGGGAATATTAAAGTTAGACTGAACAATTTTAATTTTTTTCCCTGTCCTATTTAGGACTGTAAAATTAAATTAGCATACAGTGAAAATAGGTGGAGTTTCAGGGAGTTGAGCTGTGTTCTCCCCATATAGAAATAGGACTTAATTTATAACCACTGGGAGTTTCTACAATGACTGTGGTATTTCTAAAGCTGCAAAAAGCCCTTTCAGGGTCCACATTATCTTTGTTGTTGCTTCTAATTTTCATTTTCCTGATGTGGAAACTTAAAATGAAAACAACAAAATTTGAAAAAATATTCCTGGTCAATACTTTGGCCACCTGATGAGAGGAGCCGACTCATTGGAAATGACCCTGATGCTGGGAAAGATTGAGGGCAGGAGGAGAAGAGGATGAGATGGTTGGATGGCATTACCAACTCAGTGGACATGAGTTTGGGCAAACTGGGAGATAGTGAAGGTCAGGGAAGCCTGGCGAGCTGCAGTCCATGGGGTCACAAAGAGTTGGACACGACTGAATGACTAAACAACAATAACAACCTCCCTGGTCAATCCTCACTACTTTCCGAATGTAGGGGTGTTTTTTGTTGTTGTTGTCGTTTAATGAACAGGAATGTGCCTTAGATTCACCCTTCTTTATGGCCATTGGAGCTTTTTAAGTGAAACAAATTGAGTGATGTAAAACATGGAGTAGGCAAATAATTTCCCTTATGTTAGTGGTGTACAAGATTTCCATCAGGAAGAAATGAGACAACGTGAAATATTTCAGTTATAATTGAACAGGTATTCCAGAATGCAGGATGTGTACACACTTAAATAAGCCATCTCTATCACATTTCTTGCATAATGTCCATAGTATACTCTTGGGATCAGCGCAGGTTTAATGGTGAGAGCACTGCAGTTAGTCAGAAGCCTCCCTTATCAATTCTAACATGAGAATAAAAATCATCTTAGAACTAAATCATTCCATGAAGGGACAAAGATGAAAAAAAACCTCATAAAATTGTCAACAAGTATTTATATTTCCCTCAGGCACAAATCTGGTAACGTCACTAACTCCAGCCCTTTGGTGATTTTACACAGTTTCTAGGCTTCAGTTCAAGGTCCCAAGCCTGGTCTTCACACTGCGAGGCTGGTTCCATGTCCCTTATCTCTCTCATCTCTCACTTTTGTCTCCTCTGTCCCCTCTGATCTGGCCACTTGGGTTAACTCAATTCTCTATGAATGTTCTTTCCAGTGATTTTTGCCATTTTTCCAATTTTGTCTAAAATATTTTCAGTGCACTGAAATCCTCACTCTTAGGCTCTTCCTAAGCTCTTTTGACTAAGTTGTTCCTTTCCTGATATGAGCTCCTGAGCAAATTCCCAGATCATCTGCTATCTGTGGTTATCTGCAGCATTCATTTTGATACACTAGGAGCACCTTGAGGATCAGATTCGTGTCTTATACAATTTGGTACATACCTCACACCTATCACCTCTCTACATATCAGAGACATTAAGGGCATTTAATGGAATCAAACCATGTATTATGCAAGTTGACCTGAAAACATGTTAGTGAACTTAACATCTAACTGAGCAGATAAGATACCTATTTTCATTTATTAATATAATAGGAAATATATCTATTATATTATATTAAATGAAAAATACCTACCTGATTTATCACACTCTCAAAGGAGAGCACATGGGATCTCAAATAAAGCACATTTTTATCCTCTTTGCTTATCTATTTCATCTGAGAATTCTTAGTAAGTAGAAAGTTATTAAATTATTATACATCAATGCAAAGAGCAAAGCCATACTCCTTGGAGACAAATTTGCAAAGAGCGATGACTTAACATGTCTGTTGTTAAGTATGTATAATACATTTAAAATAGGCAAATTTAAATGCCTTTGAAGATTTACACATGTGGAAAGACATCCCCAAGACCACCTACAAGTGAAGTAAAACCTATACCTAACAGTATGAAAAGAATCTGTATGTGAGTCAAAAGGATCTGATGACAGTATGATTTGAGGGAAGTAGAAAGAGAAGAAGGGCTTCCCAGGCAGCTCAGTGGGTAAAGAACCTGTCGGCAACACCGGAGATGCCAGATATTTGGGTTCAATTCCTGGATTGGGAAGATCCCCCGGAGGAGGGCACAGCAATCCACTCCAGTATTCGTGCTGGAGAGTCCAGTGGACAGAGGAGCCTGGCAGGCTAGGGTCGCAAAGAGTCAGACACGACTGATGCAACTGGTCACACAGCACAGAAAGGGGAGAAGAATTTGATCCTAGATAAGAAGTTAGCAAACTTTTTCTACAGAGAGCCATACGATAAATATTTTTGACCTATGTGGGTCATGTAATCTCCGGAGCAACTACTCAGCTCTGGATTGCAGCCTGAAGGCCATCATGCACAATACATAATGAATAAGCATTGCTACTTTTCAATAAAACTCTACTTACAAAAACGGGTGGTGAGCTAGATTTGGCTAATAGATTGCAGTGTGCTGATCCCTGTGTAACTGGCATCATTGCCATTATATCGAATAAGTCATTGTCAATTTACATTGGTTTTCTGGAACAAAAATTAATTAACACAAATAACAACATTAACTGCAATTTTGGAAACTTTAAAAAGGACCAGAAAATAAAAGATAAGCTGAGATATATAGATTTTTATCATTAATTGCCCATCAGAGTCAGATAAAGGAATAAAGGATGATCTTGGTCATTAAGAAAATACTTCTTAAATGGTTTCATTGAATGCTTATGAACTTTAAGATGTTAATAGATGTTCAGAGGAAAGAAAAGTGTTCTGCTGTCACATAAATTTGTGAAATACTGGACTAAATACGGGTTAGGAGCAATAGTAGTAAAAATGTCAGATAGCTTTTATGAATCCCTTATTGTGTGCCAAGTAGTTTTTACTAATATCTCTATTTTAGAGATGCGTGTGCTAAGACATTAGAGAAGGCAATGGCACCCCACTCCAGTACTCTTGCCTAGAAAATCCCATGGATGGAGGACCCTGGTAGGCTGTGGTCCATGGGGTCGCTAAGAGTCTGACACCACTGAGCGACTTCACTTTCACTTTTCACTTTCACGCATTGGAGAAGGAAATGGCAGCCCACCTTAGTGTTCTTGCCTGGAGAATCCCAGGGATGGCGGAGCCTGGTGGGCTGCCGTAGAACCTACTCAACCTACTCTAAAATATAGTCTTCACCATACTGTTGAGCTCTTAGCTGTTGAACTGTGTTCATACTGACTCTCAAACAAACCTTTAAAAAATTTTCAAGTGCTGTCAGTAAACTAATATATATGATCAGACACTACATATTTCTAAGAGGTGTTAAAAGATGCATCATTTCTCAGAATAATTGACCACAAAAAAAAGCAAAAATCTTACTAAAAATATAGCTAGCTGATTATTAGAACTATCTGGGAAACTTTAAAATAGAAATTTAAGCCATTTTTGGTTGGCACTGAAGAGGGAGAGGTCAAGGAATATGAATTTTTGCAACATTCCTGCCTTAGATGATACTGATCATATGTCAGCTTAAGGACAGCCCTTTGTTCTAATGTCATACAGCTAGATAATTTTTGTACACTTCATCCATTTTTCACACTCCATTCCTGTCATGTAGTGAGTGGTGACAGTTTGCAGAGTGAAAAAAAAAATCAAGAACACAGATCCTCAGTTCCTAAAATCACCAAATATGTGGCAAGGGCAGCTAATTTAGCTCCTTTGCTTCTTCCTAGGATAAAGTAATCTCTGTGAAAATAGATAGTGTTTAATATAATTTTATTATGGCCTATACTATTTGGTTTAATTATAGAATTTTTCATTTTTAGACAAAGGATCCCTTTTTTATTAGAGCCTTTGCAAACTTAGGCTTCTTTTGCAAGTTGACCTCTATCTGTGTCAAAGACTGATTTTAGATTTGCCAATATTTTATTGTTCTGGTCTGTTTGTAACTCTGGGTTGTCATGGAGATAGGTCCCGATATCACATTTCTATAGACAATTGGATGAAATAAATTTCTGCATCTAGTATATTTATTGGAAAGAAAGATGCAAATGAGCATTAAGTCTGAAGGTCTAAAATGTAGATAAAAGACCATAGGAAAAATATATTTATATTGCCTTTGCAAATAGTAAGTTCTGTCCGCCATTGTGGTGTTTCCACTAAGTTTCTGTTGGTCTTTGTTTTATCATCTGTAAAAAAGTTGAAAGTTCTTTTCCAGATATAAAATTCTGTTGTCAGTTCTTAAAAGTAGGAAAGACTTAGATTATGAATAAAAAAAAAAGCAAAGACCACAACGCTTGCCTTTTTTAGATAGAAGAATTTATATAAATTCAGATACTAGAAATCCAATCTCTAGCTAAGAAATAACAATGATAATCAAGGGTCAATATTAAGACAAAGTTAGTTCAAAATCTCATCCAAGTAATGTTTAGTTAAAAAACACACACAAACTTTTGAGCAATCAGAATTGTTAATTAAACTTTATATGTAACACTTTAATTTTCAAATTCCCAATACTATTTATTCCTCATTAGATATATGACATTACTGTATCCATCTTATATATAGAAATATTAATTTTATTTGAGTTTTGTTTACGGTCTCATGACATAATAGGGAAAAAATTAAGAGTTGTGTTCAGTAGATTTGTATCCACTTTAATCAACTTTATATAGTCATAAAATAATACCAGATAAAAACTTTTCAGGAGATAAATGAATTTTCTTATTAATTTGGTACTTCATTCACTTTTTTCATGTGTCATTAAATTCTTGCAAAAATGACATTATTGTGATGTGCTAGATGGCAGGCTGGAGGCAAAGAAATCAACAATGGTGGTGTGTGAGATTGAAATTACTGATGATAATCAGTGGTGATTAAAGGTCCAAACCTAAAATAAGCTGACTCTTAAATAAGCCAGTCCCTATTAATAATGACTAAGCTTGAGAAAGATCACTTGGCTAAGCAAACCCACTGAGCACTTGAAATCACCTTGAGTTATTTGTTTCAAGCTCTTCCTTGAAAGTTTGGTTAAATATAACTAAAACATAAACCAGTAATTTTTTTCTTGTGCTATACTTTGTAAAACACAGTCTGATACATAAATCAAGTTAAAGGAAAACAAAACAAAACAAACAAAAAATACAATCAGGGTGAATAAGAAGGGTTAGAAATAATTATAAAGATTTTCTTAAAGTAATAACATTTCCAAGCTCCCTCAAATTTCACACACATACACACACAATGCATGTATGAAACAATTTCAGTTTAGACTATATAGACTAATCTATAAAATTTGCATAAAATATATAGATTATGTCATAAGGTATAGGACATAGTCATGCCATTGACTATGTATTTTGATGAGTAAAAACACAATGACAGATTAGCAAATTTCTAACATATCCAAAATCTTGTACAATTAGAGTTAAAATTTGGAGGGGAAACTACCAGGTCACTCTCTTTTCAGGTTCATATCCTCATAGTATTGGCAAGTCAGCAAGAATGGACAGCGAAGTTTATAAACAGCTGATGACTGACCTCAAGTCTGCTGTAGTCACTAGCAGTAACAAGCTCCACAAATCTCAGATGTGGCTGCAAATCAAACACCAATCTCCCTGTGTGCTCAGGGGATAGAAGCCTAGACACAAATCTCTCTAGTCATGTTTATCACACAGTTATCACCATTAATGGCAGCATCTTACCATATGAAGGACAGCAATAAAAATCAGTGTGTGCATCTATATTTAACTAATTAAAGGGCCAGGTGACCATCAAGTCTCTTAAAATTTAAAGTAAGAGACTATTTCATCCCTTCAGGGGTTAACTTGGAAGCTATTTATAAGTATAATTCCTACTACCATAATTTGAAAAGTGTTGAGGGCCATTTTCAGTTCTCACTGAGGCTTTTGAAAAAAACAAATTATTTCAAAACTCTGATCTATTTCTAGATTTAATGTAGTTCTGTAGAATTAAAGCACACCAAATGAATGCAATGTAAAAAGAATGAGAAAGGGTTTGAGGAACTTTATAAATTTAAGTTCTAACAAAATTGACTTCTAATCTTTGAAACTGGTCAGACATTATACAAATTAAGCAGATGCTCCCTAGTTATTTACGAAGATGGGCGTTCCCTCTAGGGAGAATGATCACTGAGAATGATTCACTTTGAGGCTGCTGTGGTACATGCTGGGGGCTGAGCTTCAGATGAGCAACAGTCATTACTGATTAAGATTACTTAATCTCTGATATTTTGCAGCTACTTGAAAGGAAAAAAAGCTATGCTTGAATTCACTCAGAGGCAGTTTTAATACTAAAAACAACATGTTCTGCAAAACAAAAACTGCATATTATAGAGTCAACAACTGTGGAATTAGTCTTCTCAATCTCCCAACAAAGACCTCAGTTATCTTTGTTGAATGAAATTATAATGTTTTCTAGGACTGACTTTCAATGGAATCTTACAAATGCCCCAACTACTTGTTAAGAACTTGTCTATCCCCTCTTGGGAAAAATATGTTAAAAAACCCCACCCATTTTCCATTATTAAAATGAATACAGGTAGTCAAAATAACAGAAATAAAAAAATTAACAAAACCCTCCCAGTTGTTAGGATAAGAGGTCTTTCCTGCCTTGTCTCCCATATTTCAGCAGGATGTTCATAACAAATTTGATTCCATTTA
The DNA here is from genome assembly GCF_963930625.1 of Muntiacus reevesi. Classification (NCBI taxonomy): domain Eukaryota; kingdom Metazoa; phylum Chordata; class Mammalia; order Artiodactyla; family Cervidae; genus Muntiacus; species Muntiacus reevesi. The sequence continues at coordinate 133,931,318 of NC_089251.1, forward strand.
GTGGCAATGAAATACATATAATGCATACTACAATCTTCATACATCTGGAAAGATGCATTCTGTATCTCTTTGTCTAGTACAAACATTTTAGTTTCTGTGCCTCTCATATTAATAGAAACTGGTGCAATGGCCGATGAGAGGGTGGGGGTACAATAAGTGGCATTTCTGCAAACAATTATCCCTTCATTGAGATTTCTTTACAGCTTTTCCCCTGTTCTTTCACATATTTGATAATCAGTTCCTAGAATATGCTGCTTTTCATCCTTTTTCTTATTAAAACAGACATTAAAAAAAAAGGAAATCTCCTAATCCTAACTTGAAAAATCCTTTCTACTCACTTTTATAGATTTCTATAATGTTACAATACTGGATATTAATGATGGGACGTAGATTAATGACAAAGTTGGGAAACCTGTCTTCCTGTGAATGTATCCATTGATGAGCGAGTCAGTTCTCAATCTTAGTTGGCATCGACATTTTTTATGGGTATGATGATTTGGCAGAATACTCTGAGTGATTAATTCTCTGTCCTCTTTGCTGCTTTCCTCAAGATTTAAATGTTAAGTCCAAAATTCAGGGCAAAAACTAAACAGCTTACCACAGCATGAAAACTTTTTTTTTTTTTTTTTAAAGCTGTAACATATTTACAAAATGTGCAAAATGAGAAAATAATCACACTGAACCTATTAAAAATAAAAAGCAGAAACTTGATCAACTGTCTTTGGCCCATAATGGAAAAAGTACAAAGGTCAGTGCCTGCAGAGAAAGGCAGATTTTGGGCAAATCCAAATCCTCAAGTAAGGGTACTGGGTGTTGACTGCAGAAAATCACTTTAAGACAGGCTATGCAAAGCTGAAATAAAAAAAAAAAAATCTCTTTCAGTTGCAAGTAGTATAATCTTCAGTGTCTGACCTAAAACTAAATCAGTACAAGTTATGAAGTCTAAAAAATTCCAAAAAGGCTAATTCTAGCTGAGTGAGAGTTATAAAAATATTGAGCAAAATAAGAAATTATTTCTCCCTTTAAAAAACTCAGCATGAGATGGTTAAGCACAGAAGCACACCTGATACAACCTGCATTTCCAATCAAGATTTTCTGTAGGAAATGCTACTGTAGATTATTATTTATACTTATTTCTTAAAAAGTAGGTTCCAGTGTCATTTCGCCTATGCACACATGAAAGAAGAGAAACCTACTACACAATGACCTTTATCTCAGTACAATATTAACAGAACACTGGAGAATTCAGTTTTCAAAAAGGATCGTATGAAAGCCGTTTTCAAACCTTAGATCAGTAAGTGTTGGGAAAAAATCCAAATGTTTATAAATGACATTATTTTTTCTATCAGGTGACACATGTTTCTCAGTTTACATTTAAATTGAGTGATCAGAAGACACTGATGTAGTGACATATGTTTTTGTAACTGTATAGCGTCAGACCGCACAACTAAAACGCTGAAGTGGTCATTACAACACTTGGGATGGAAAGGCAATCCAAGGTGAACGTCGGTTAGGAAGAGGTGGGGAGACGGAGTAGAAAGTAGAAGCAGGATGGAAATGAATGCTTTATGAACAATGTAAGTCATCTACAGGGGCCCAGAGAGCACTCTACCTGAAGTTTGAATGCTTCTCTAATTAAAATGGAGAGATGGACACATAGACAGAAGCAAAGGCATTTTAAGGGAACTTTAACTTTTTATATTCTGTCTGTTCAATTATAACCTGACTCATTTTATTCACCAAAATACATTAAATGCCTGGTATGTGGTTTATCTGGTGCTGGGGTGGGGACCACGGAGCAAAAAGAAAACATTGTCCCCAGCCTTAAATGGTTCACTGTCCAGTGGTGGAGAGAGCAGTCCTTTCAGTTTATATTATTGCGGTGTGTTAGAGATGATGGTAATGAGTTCATATGCTGAAGCCAGGAAGCCTGGATTTGAATCCTAGTTCTTCTATATTATGTATGGTGTTGGGTAAGCTATTTACACTTTGGTGCTTCAGTTTTCATATCTGTAAAACAGTGCTAATAAAAGTGTAACTTCACAGTGTTAGCATGAAATTGTGCTATAATACACATAAAGCTCTTAATGGTGTCTGGCTCTGATTACTGTCCTTGTTATAAAGGTATGAGTTGCAGCCCAGAACACAGCAGTAGGCCAGTCAGAGGAAGCTTTGCAGTTGAGATGAGATTTAAATGGAGCTCAGAAGCAGTTTATTTGGACTTACACACGTGTGCAGAAATCGTAAAAAGGTGTGGGCCAGCATGTGCAAGCATCCAGGGAAGAGAAGTCACTGAGAGTTTAATAAACTTGAAGGAGTTGATGAGTAGAATCTAGACTGTACTAGGAATTTTGGTTTTCATCCTCAAGACTGTCCCTGAATGTTTTTGTCTTTTTACAAGCTGGTCTTCTCATTCTTTGTTTTCTGCAACAGTCCTGCTTTCCCAGCCATTAATCTCTCTTCACTTCCATTCGATTAAATACCTGACTATAAAGTAATCTTGTTTAAAAAAACACATTTAACTAGGTTAACTCTATGTACAACAACCTGCATTTTGTCCCTTGTTACTCTTTAGACTGAATCTATTCTGGCCCAGTACTCGAGTTCCTCTTTCCACGTTCCAAAAACACTATTCAAGTTTACCTCTTTCTTCTGATAATAGCATTTTAGTAAGATCAAGTTCCCTGTCATTCTCATCTTTCTCCTCTTCTTGCTGATTTTATTTATCCAAATATCTGACTTTGCTTAAGCAGTTTCCTCTTTGGAATTTTAATCTTCCTAGATAAATTTTAATTTTTTAAAAATAGGCTCATCTTTGACCTTCCTGAAGAAAAAGACAGTTTGTCTGACCAAACCTCATACCATGTTGATAAGCTTCTGAAACCATAATCCCCTTGGTGTTGACCTTCACCATCACATGCTTTATACTGCCTTTTCCCCACTTCTCTCTCCAGCTTGGCTCATGCCTTCCTTATGAGTGGAGATGTTCCCTTCTAGATCTTTGACTCTCCAATGCATATACAGTACAACTACAGTATCTTGTCTACTAAAAAGTCCAATAAATACTTATCAGATAAATATATAATATACAAGAATATCACAATATAAGCTCCTTAATAACATGCCAAGGTTATTATGTGAAAGTTGCATGTAGCTTTAAAGATCAGCTTACAAGAGACAAACTAAATTAGAAGACAAGCAATATGGCTGATATTTACTTAGGCATAATAGTTCATATAGATAAGTATAAAATTTAAAAACTGTTGGAATTTTTCAGTTGAGTGACTTTTATTTTTTTATTTTTTTTAGTTGAGTGACTTTTAAAGTCAAGCTTCCATCATGAGACACAGGTGAAGACATGGAAGAATGTAGAACTCAGAGGAAATTACTGGATACTAGGATTTAGAAAGAGTGAAACGACCCTTTTTTTCAGTATCTATTGTGTATCAGTTGTTACAAGATCACTAACTTCATATAAATTATTTCACTAATTCTTTCCAATATCTCCTCTCAACAGAAGTAATTATTATGATGGTCATTTTGTAGTGAATGCTACTGTGGCTCAAAAAGTTTAAGGACTCCTTCCAAAATCTTACATCTAAGTGATGAATTTGGATATAAATCCAGGTCTTTCTGACTCTAGAGCCAAAGTGCTTTGAGAAGTGAAATAGGCTTTATTGTTAGAATGGATGTATTTAGAAAAAGGTTAAATAACTTGACAATTTTGGACAAGTATCAAACTTGATTGGTCTCAGTTCTTTCAATCTTATTAATTTACTCTAGATAATCTCTAGAGCTTTTAAAACCAATCCTTGTGAAAAAGTGGTATCTGTTTTCTTTTTAAAAAATCACATTGATTTAAAATCAGTGATTTATAAGTCAGGGAGAATGTTGTGCATATCAACAGATTAAATATTAATTATAGCAGCGGCAGATAATTAGAATGAAGGAATTATTAACTTGATATATCTTTATTGTTTGATATGGCAAAATAATTTTTATCTTTGGAATAAGAATCTAACAAAAACAGGGAAAACTATAGCATTTTTAGTGATGAGCTAAGTTCAAAAAAAATCAGTATTTTTTATTCTTTTATTTAATTTGGTAGTCAATATTTAATAATCTCAAATTTTATCTGGAATACAATTTTGCTTGAGATAGGTTATCTTAAAATGTCTTTTTATTCTACTCCAAATAAATATGCATATTAGAGGAGAGTGACCTGATTCTAGAACTATGTCGACAATCAGTCATGTGTTGAGTGTTTGCATTAACTTTTGTTACCCTATGTCAAAATGTGTCCAATACGTGAAAGACCAGAAGGGAACTGATAAATGTATGACACTCTTAACTATTATTTGATGTCAATAATGGTAATTTTACTAGATTCTCAGGCCCCTTCTCAATATTGTGCAGCAAAGTATCATAATACATGAAAAGTCTAGAATAACACTTACATATAAGAAAGTTGAATGTGATAATTATCACTGAAATTTCTCCCATGTCCTAAGGAAACTAGTCAAAATTATTGGGTTTCTTGGGTAGATCAGATATGGTTTGAACCCACAACTTAGAATCGACTGGATGCAATGAATTGCCAACATATAGGAAGTACTTCGATCATGATCTGTTAAAACCTTTTCCCATGTATTGACTTCTATCATTTGACTCTTGTAAAGAAGGAAATTGGGTCAATGCTAATAATTGAACATTCTTCTCTCAAACATAAACACACTGAAAACTAGCTATATCTTCTTTTGCCTACACATTTCTGAGCACGTTGTCACAGACCTTGGTTAGGCAAAATGAAAATCTTCACATCAAGCCACCAATATGACAGAAACCTCAAGGCAAAACTGTCATTGCATTTGAGGACATGTTGATATATTAATTTATACCTCAAGCGTTCAGATCTGGCTTGTATGAAACCCTAATTAAAACTAGTCATTGGAAAAAAGAGGCTCAAAGAAGAGGTAAAAATGAAGTCCGAGTTACTTGACAACATGATGCCAGCATAAAAGAAAGACTAAAAATACCATTGAGGACGAAAGCCTGAAAAACTAGCCTTTTTTTTAAAAAAACTACATTTTACAAGGGACTATGATAGAAATTCAGTTCTCTCTGGGGTCTTATATGTCAAAAAAAAAAAAAAAAATCTAAAGATAAAGGAACAGAATGGGAACCATGTTCTACAACATGTAAGTCCAATGCATATTCTTAATACAAAGACCACAGCTCAGAAGTGTGTCTCTGTAGTACTTGAATTTCCATACACTAAATAGATAATTCTAGACTACATTTAAATGGCTCCAAATACAGGCTAATAAGCCACACACACTCACACATGAAACTCACAAAATTTGAACATTAATAAACACATAGCTTTTAAACAAAATTGTTTCCATCAGAAAACATATTTTGTAATAACACAATGAAACATTTAAGGGCAAAAATAAAAATGGTAAGCATGCTCAATACTTCTGAAGGAAAAAAAAAATTCTTGTGAAACCCTACAGATATCGGTCAACAAACCAATTGCCTATTGTACCACCACAGTGGTACTTAGGCTAACTGGAGTCACATTTTTGTAAATCAAAGAGAAATTTTAAAATGTGCTTTTTCAACTGTAATTTTAATGTCGTGATCTAAGTATGTGGTGTAAAAAGTTAGTATTCAATGAATATAGAGGGCAACTCATACCTTAAATTCCTCCAAGATCTTGTAATTTTTCCCATGATATTCACAAAAGTTTTTGACTTCTTTGCACTCAGGACAGCATCCATTGTGTTCCACTTTAGTACACTTTGGGTGAATTTTAGGGCATTCTGGCTGGTCACAAACAGGTCCATCCAGAGCACAGACACACGGACAGTTGGAATGCCCTGGGAAAAATCTTTCTCCCAACTTGTATACAAAGCCACTGTCATCCACACACCCCTTCCCTCGATAGTCATCAAAAATCAGGTTGTCATTACTGGAGGTCTGGTCACCTTCATCAGCAGGATAGTCTTCATGACTGATGGCAGCAGAGGTGACCAATCCAGGGATGACCAATAGCAGTATGCAAGCTTCATGAATATGAAGAGCCATCCCCCTCCTCAACGGCTTCTGGATGTTCTAATATTAGATATACTCAGCTCCTTCCATGAGAATACAAGAGGGGCAAGCTGAAAACAAATATTTAAAAAGAATGATTTGACATATATAAAGAGAATATAGGTTCATTTAAACCCATGCTCTTAAAATGTTTGAGATCTGTTTATTTGCGATCTATTTGAAAGTTTTGTTGCTGTTGTTGAGTTGCTAAGTCATGTCCAACTCTTTGTGGCCCCATGGACTGTAGCCTTTCAGTCTCCTCAGCCCATGGGATATCCCAGGCAAGAATACTGGAGCAGTTTGCCATTTCCTTCTCTAGGGGATCTTCCTGACCCAGGGATCGATCCTGAGTCTCCCATATTGCAGGCAGATTCTTTATACCACTGAGCCACCTGGGAAACCCAATTTGGAAGCTCCTAAGACCTCAAATAGACTAAGTTCATGCAACTATCTGCACTTTATTATGAAGTTAGGAGGGTTGATCCTTGGCAATATATGCATTAAAATTTGTCCTTTATGAACTTCTTTTACCTTGGATATTTCAGCTTTAATTTACCTTCTGAATTTCAAAGGTCTAGCTTTGTCTATCTTGTAAGAAGTGGTTTTACGGAGACTCAATTTTACTAGTTTTAATAGTTACAGTAAACTCAAGAATATCTGAATACACATTCTCTTTGAGTTCACTGACAAAACCAAACTAGTGAGAGACAGAATGTATATATGTTACAGTCATCTGTGTGAAAATGCCAGAGATTAGGGAGAAAACATGCTGCTTCTAAAAGAAAGACAAAAAACCAACAGTTGAATGTAAATTATCATTGGATGGAGCTGGTACAAAGGCCTTCCTACTACTTTATGTCTATAATTAGAGAACAACAGTGGTCTCAATATGGCTTACTTGTTTATGTGGATATGAATCTGGATTTTGAAACATAGTTAAGAAGGGAAATAATACAAGTATTTCACAGTGAGTAACAGAATGAAAACTTTATATAATAAATAAGAAAACACCATGTATGGAAAAGGATCTGTTAAAGACAAATTTATTTGTATTATTGTCCACACCTTTATTTTATTCAGGAAGTAAGCTCCTAGTGGGCAGGAAAGATGTATCTGTAAATTATTTTTACAGTAACTTGAGTCTAATATTCATGTAAGAAATTATACTTGAATTACTTCAATATAAAATAGCATTCACATATTCTCAAAAATATACCTCTCCTTTTGACATGCCAAAGATACTTGCATTTAGGCAATTTGCACAAAAATGCCAATGTACAACTGTTTGAAGTTTCCTAAAATAATAAGGAGTTGTCAATTCGTAGAAAATTTACCTTACATACTTTGGTGTTACTGACGCTTGTAAACTTCACTTAGTATTAGTACTTGATGGGGAGTGTTGGTAGTGGGCTCTTATTTAAATGGTTAGAATGACTAACTCATACAAAGCATTGGAGAAATTGTGACTTTAGGGAGTAATGGATGAGTAAAATGTCAAATAATTCATTTGTCTATTTACATGTTGCTGGCTTTCTTCCAATATTGCTAAAATTGTATATAGGGCATTTTCAGATCATTTTACAAGGGTTATTCATTTGTTTTATTTTCAGATTATAATAGCAGTGAATAAACCATCTATTTTAGTATAACATGTGTACATAATAATTTTAAGTAAGGTAAAGATGGCACTAGAAAACTTCAAGAACTATTATATTTGCATTTTAAGTTAGATATGCAAATTCTGGTAATAGTAAAATGGAAGATAGTATATTCATGCCTTCCTTCAAGAGAAAAAACTGCTCTCTAATATTAGAATTCCTTCTGCAAAGGTGATGATAAAGGAGATGGATCTCTTTTAAAATATGTCAAAAATAATGAGTCACGACAGAACCAAAAAAAATGCAAACCTATAATTCTACTTGAGAAGCTGGAAGCTTCCTTTGACAAAGCATTTTTTCTCTTAAATTACCATAGAGGCTACAGACATCATACAAGCTTCTGAAAATCATAATTTTCTAATTAAGTCATGCATTTACACATTTCCCACATACTTAGAAAGTTTATCTTGGAAGAAAAAGGAGCTACTGTGCTTTCTTACAGTTTTCTAGTAGTATTTTGTCAATACATGCAAGATAAGCCATATAAAATACCCAGATCATTCTGTTTCAAAAGGACACAGACAAAAAATGATCTCTTTGCAAGCTACAGGTAGGCATTAATGTGTCAGGCTAGGGTAAATGCAAACTCAAAGGTAATATAGGGATGTCATACTCACTTTATATGAACATTAAACATGCTTTTTAAATATGAAATATATTTAAAAACCTGCATGGAGAAAACAAGGTCTTCTCTTCAATATAGGAAACTTATTATTTTTTAAAAAGCATTCTTCCTAACTGTGCTACTCTCATGCAATTTAATAATTATTTAAGAGAAGAAATATTAGAGAAATAAAAATGCTTATCTGAAGATCTTTAATAAGTAAGCAAACACTGCTAAACTGAGAATCACTTCTCAGCTAAACTTTCCCCCTCCCCATATTGCTACATGTGATTTAAAATGACTGCATCTATTTCTTTGAGAAAACAAACATAACTCATGTCATAAGATACACTTACCTAATCACTCTGGAGGTTAAATGGTGGTGGTGGGGGTCACAGGCCAATACGAACTAAAAGATCACGTTTGTGTTAGGAAAGCAGTTTTCTTTAATTATCCAAAGAATACATTTTCCAGGCTTGAATTAAAGGCAATCCATTCTACCTCCCATTTCAAAACACAGTCAAGAAGCAGTCTCCCGCCCTTCCAGAGAGAAACACAGCAGACACACATAAGAAATATGCTTTGGACCTGTCTTCAGAATTCAAAGCAAGAAGCAATGCTGGTCCTGTAGCAATCCAGACCCCACGAGCAGAATCATGTTGAACTTATTTTTAGCCTTTTCCCAGATCCTTCTACGAAATTTCCCAGCTGATTATGCCTCCTCCACACATGAGTTCACTTACACAGTGTTTGATACAGCAGTAGAGGTGATTTGGTTAGGCTCTGAGGATCAAAATCAGCAACAGCATGCTGTAGCTTAAAGCCCACTCCGCCGGCAAGAACATCAACACCATCCACAATATGTTGCTTGAATCCCCTCTTACACGCCAGAAAATGCTAACTGTGGACGTGAAGGGAAGGAGCAACTTTAGCTGGGTTTCTGCATCACTGAGAGCAGTTTGCAGACTGCTGATTTGGAGCTCATTCTGCCGGCAGCCGGGAATTCCTCAGCACCACGGACAGCGCCAACAACTGGCTTCTGAACCCAGATAGGTCGAAATCCCGAGCTGCTCCTTGAGACCAGGCTAGAGCCTTCTCTAAGCAGTCGCGTTTTATACAGTGGATGCGTGCGTTAGGAGGCGGAAAAGGCATTTTACGTGCGTGCGAGATACTTACTTGCATTGAAATTACAATAAAACACTAATTAAAAAAAAACACTGTAACTATACCTAATGCATTCTTGCATGGGCTGCAGAGATGAAAGTTCTGAAGAGCTTTGCATTTAGATTTAAGCCACCTGCAGTCTCTGATTATTATTAACAGATAAAGCACAATCATTGTTAAAGAATTTGTGAAAACGTATGCTCCCAAATTCTACTTGACCCTTTGTTTGCAGAAAGCCTTTCTCCGTGCTATACATAACTACACTTTAGGTCTTCTTTCAGTTTAGATTTGATTCTTTTTTTTAAAGTAGCCTGGTTCTCCTGCAGTTTGTTTTCTAACATTCAAAAATCAATCTCTTGTAATTCATCTAGTCTGTCATTAGGCGTCATTGTAAAACTGTTTCTTCCAAACCACTAGCAAAGATGCTCTGTTTTTGGAATTCTTATCAAAAGGAGAAAAAAAAAAAAAAAAAAAAAAAAAAGACACAAATAAATGGTCAGAAAGTTATTATTTTTTATTGGTAACAGTATGAGCACTAGCATTTATGTCCAAAGCAAGTTTTAAAGCAAATTGTAAATGTTACCTGCTGACACATTTAACCAGCTCTTTACTGGTTTGGGACAATATGAGGCATTTTCAAGCCTTAAAGGGAATGCCCTCTGCAGTGGGATGCACTGAGCGTCAAGACCACGTTCGGACGGTGCCGTCAGAGCCTCCAGAAAACAGGGTCTCTCCATCACGAGAAAACATGACTGTGTGAGCCTCGCTCTCATGGCCCATCAGTTTGTGAATCTGCCCAGATTTAAGATCCAGCAAATGGATAACCCCATTGCCACTTGCCTGAGCTAAAACTCGACCTGAGAGAGAGAGAGGGGGAGAGAGGAAGGAAGAGAGAAAGAATGAAAATCAAAGTTTTATTTCAAGCAGTAACAGTTTACAAGCAATAAAATACACAGTTTTGTTTCAACTATAATCCAGGCTCATGTTAGATGTCAGTCAACAAATCTGAACTAACTCCTGGTTGTATAGGAAATAATCCCAGTCACAATTAAGATATGCCAACGAGTAGATGTTAAAATTTTTAAATGATCTCTCTATTTAATATGTAGAGGTCATAAAATGCCCTGCTAGTCTCCTTGTATTTGGGATTAATAAATAATTTTGAGAGATGAGATTGAAAGCAAGTAAACAATAAACCTTTCTTTTCAAGGGAATTATCTCTGGAAAAGTTTTTAAAATAGGATTCAAAATATCTATGGCAAAGATATAAATATACACACTAATACATACATAAATATACATACACAGTGGATAATTTATACTTACATTTGTTATACTTAAATTTATTATATTAAAATTTGTTTACTATACTACATCATTGCTTAAAACTATAATAATATGCATCTATACTTTAAAAATTGTGATACTCATTGGTCCAGCAAACTTTTATTTGGAGTTGAAGTGAAAATAAATACCTCCATTTCAAAGATGTCTTAGCATTTTTAATCTAATTTAAAATTCTGTTAAACTAAAATTTTGTATCATAAAAGAGCTAAATATAGCACAGAGTATTCTTAACATTTTTATACCATATATTTGTGAGTGAATAATTTCCTTAAAATGAAAAACATATCCACATACAGTTCCAACTAACTTTTATTAAAGAAATCTTGCAGCAAACTATCAGGGAATTTGGAAGCAAGTAAAAGCAATAAAATATATCTATATAAGCTCAGTGTATGGGTTAAATAAGTGATATTAGTATTGTCCATGGAATTATGCAACCATATTTAGAAGGTATATATTATCATTCCAGTAATGACATTTAAGACTCATTAAACTCTTTCAATATGTTATACACTAGATTTAGTAAATTTAATTAGTATCTATTATTCCAGATAATCTTATAATATTTATGATAAAATAATAACTCCTAAATAGGTGATGAAAAAGAGACTTGGGAATGCTAAATAACTTGCTTAAGATGACACCCTAGGTATTGGAGGGAGCTCACATTTAGTCACCAGCACTTTGAATACAGAGTCTGGCCTTTTTAGTCATTAGGTTTTCTATATCTAGCATAGCATTGCTATCAGTGACACTTTCTTGACCAATGTTAAGTAGGTGATGCACTGTAAAAGTAGAGTTTTACCATTCCGTGTTAAAAATTCTATAATGATATTGCCATAAAGGTCACTGTGAAATATTTAATCACATATTTTAACCCCAATTGCCATGAATAGTCTTTGAAACATGGTAATGTTGACCGTGATAAATATGGCCTATTTACAAACCTTTTTATCTACTGGGCTTCTTCATCTAGCACAAAGCCTGACACAGCAAAGATCCTTAGGATGGATTTGAGTGTCCAAAGCAGCAGATTTGAATATTTGTTACAAAGCCCCTTCTACCAAGTCTTTGCCGACAGAGACGTTACATATGGATTCCACTTTCAACTTCACACTATAGACAGTTGTTTGTGACTTTCCTAAGAATTAAATGACTTTCTTTTCCTTGTAGTCTTCATATAATAACAAGGTAGATGGTAAATATCATTTTCTATTTTTTGCAAATAAAACCAAGCAAAATCAAAGCCCCTAAAGAAAAGGGAAACAATTTAGCTTTTAAACCATTACCTTTTATTGGAGTCAAATTTCTAAAAATTATAACTGAAAATCTTTGTGAAAGTTATCAGCAATTTCTGAAAATTTGATCAATAAAATAGAGAAAATAATAATATTGGAATTTGATGACAGGAGTATATTATTTCATAATATAATTCAACAATACCATGCTGCAGATATTTAAAAAAGATGTCTTTGCTTGAACAGATTTGAGTCAGCAAGTTCACGGTGAGGTTTGCAGGTTTACTTGATCTCATTTTCAAAAGACTGTAAGAGGGTGTGTATCCATCTATCTATTTAACATCGTGTTCACCTCTATAAAGTATACTGGATTATTACATGGCATAGAATGTCTGACCTCAAAATTAGTTTTACTGGGAATTGAGATGCTTAACTGCTTCTAGGTTAGAAGATTTGCAAAATTACTTACTAGGATGTGTCAATTACTAATCAGGATGTATTAATTACTACATTAGTATCTACTGGTGTGAGAGAGAGGGGTGGTACTCTCAAAAGAAGAAAAAAATCACAGACTACTGGTAGCATCTCTACAAAGTATTTAGAAACATGTGCCCAGTTCTCTTTCTAAACATCCTGATGACTGGCAATAAAAAATAAATTACAGGATGAATCATTTGTCATACCAATGTCACAGTCTTAATGAAAATTTAGGAAGGATAGGAGATTTAGCTACATCAAACTTTGTCAGTGGAATTAAAATACAATAGATATGAAACTTTAAATAGTACATGAAGATTTATGAAAACTTGTACCAACAATGTTCATGTGTCTTTTTAAAAATGTGAAAAAGTTATTTCTATTTTAAAATTTTATAACATCTTAACAAAATACTTAACCATTATAATATTTTAATAAAATGTTGACTCCTAATATGCAATTCCTGAGTAAATAGACTATTTAAAATGTCATTTAGCATTGTATTTAAGAATGATTATACTAAATTATAAATGCACACATTCCACAAATATCACATGGGTATACAGTATATGGTTAAAATACTTAGTGTTATAGTTTATCAACAATGATCTAAAAGGTATTTAAAAATATAAATATTTCAACATTATATAAAAGATGACTTGCTCCTTTTTTGACTAACATTTATGTTATCAGGATGCCCAGACTTTTACAGAATAGGGAGAAAGTAGGCAGTCCAGGGAGAAGATTGATACAATTTTCTAGGTGTTATTTTTTATGTAAATCAGTAGATATCAATAATGAGTGATTATGACTATCTTCTGATCCACACATCTCTGAAAAACTTATCATTTATTTTAATCTATCAATAATTTAGAATAATTTATTGTCAGTTAAATCACTATCTTCTTTGCTGACCAATGAGTTTGAATGAGGATAACTTGTATTGCTCTTCATTTTACTCCTTTGGATTAATTTGCCAACTTCTTTTGGCTAAAGAAGAAAGCAATAAATTTTGCCTTCACTCAAAGCCAATAAATCTTTAAAAAATTAGTATTTCTTTCAAATTTTAGTGCTAAATATACATTATAGAGCTTCTTTATACTCTGTTTTAGAAAGAAAATTTTTGAGAAAAAATACAGGTTTAATAATATCTTGAGCAAAGCAATCTCAATTGGATATGGTATAAAAACTTGAATCTTTGACTCTCTTGATGTATATAAACTGAAATAGCCCATGGAAATCAAGTGGTGACACTATATCTGGATATATGGAATCACTTTGGGTGAACCAATAAAAATTGGAAACTCATTGCATATTAACAAAATGTGCAAATATTAGTGAAATGTTGGTACTTTTTTAAACTACTGGCAGACTCCTTACTGGCTGAGCCACCGGGGAAGCCCCAAAAGATTCCATGGGGATTCTTCAGGCAAGAATACTGGAGTGGGTTGCCATGCCTCCCCAGCGGATCTTCCCAACCCAGATGTGGAACCCAGGTCTCCTGCATTGCAGGCAGATTCCTTACAGTCTGAGCCATCAGGGAAGACTTTTGATTTTAGATACAAGCGTGTGAAAATTCAGTTTGAGAGTAAATACCTTAAATAACCAAGAGTTACCTTAATCTTTTCAACACTCATCTCTTAACCTAGACAAATTCTACTTTAGCTTAGGAATTCTGCATATTACCTACTACAGCATTTTTGACATTAATTATGAAATGGCGTAATTAATAGTCAACACATGTTTGCTGTAGGAGGAGTTGTGGTATGGTATAAATAGCATAATATTTTTGGAAAGAAAGGAGATGAGTTTGTCTTTCAGGTCTGCTGGAATGAATTCGCAGCAGCCATTGCTTATTGAGCACCTAGAGCACCACCAGTTACCTCACATGTCCTGCACTCAATCCTAACAGGTAGATAGCCTCCCTTTTTAGCTAATGAAGAATGAGGCTCAGAGAAGATAAAGTTGGGATTTTAATTGAAATATTTATTGTTAAAAAACTCTTGCTTCGTTTGTTATTGTTGTTCAGTCTCCCAGTCATGTCCTATTCCTTGCAAGCCCATAGACTACAAAACGCCAGGCCTCCCTGTCCCTCACCATCTCCCGGAGCTTACCCAAGTTCATGTTCATTGCATCAGTGATGCCATCCAGCCACCTCATCCTCTGACACCCTCTTCTGCTTCTGTCCTCAACCTTTCCCAGTATCAGAGACTTTTCCAAGGAGTCATCTGTTCGCATCAGATGACCAAAATACTGGAGCTTCAGCTTCAACATCAGTCCTTCCAGTGAATATTCAGGGTTGAGCTCCCTTAAGATGGACTGGTTTGATCTCCTTGCTTCTTTTCACTGACTTTAAATAATTTTCTTTCTTAAATTATAATTCAGATAAGTGTGACATTTGGGGCTTCTCTGTTAATGCCACTGAATTTCCTTATATGCACAAATTTAATGCTTAAAACTGAAGAAAAGAATTTTGGGGTTGATTTTAATACTCTGTTAAACTCAGAACATTAAACATCAGTGGTCTTCAGAAGTCATTCTTCACACACATCAATTAATTCTTTAACTTTTAGATTGGAATATAGCCAATTTACAATGCTGTTTCAGGTGTATAGTGGTTATTCATGCTTTTTCAGGTTCTTTTCCTGAATAGGTTATTACAGAATATTGACTAAAGCTCCCTGTGCTATACAGTATGTCTTTCTTGAGTCCCAAAGTCCCAAAGTCTGTGGGACTGTTTCTGTTTTGTAAATTCATTTGTATCTTTTTTTTTTTAATACTTCACATATAGTTGATATCATTTGACATTTGGCTTTATCTGACTTGTTTCACTTAGTAGGATAATCTCTAGGTCCATTAATGTTGCTACAGATGGCATTATTTCATTTTTTTTAATGTCTGAGTAATATTCCATTGTAAATATATACCCCATCTTCTTTATCCATTCCTTTGATTGCTTCCACGTCCCGGCTATTGTAACTAGTGCTGCAGCAAACACCGGGGTGCATGCATCTTAACAAATTAGCTTTCTCTGGACACATGCCCATGAGTGGGGTTACTGCTTGTCTTGTGCATAAAGGTTGCTGTGCTCTCTTCCACCGTTCCAAAGCTCTCCCTCCAGCCAGGGTCATCTTCCCTCAGGTGAGTCCGAGTGTTCAGGAATCTTTCCTCTTTCACAGCTCCCTCCTTGTGGCACAGGTCCCTTCTAGACTACCCCCCCCCCCCTTTTCTTTTGTCCTATTCAGTTATGTGGAGGTGTTCTTGCCCTTTTGGAAGGCTGAAGTCTTCTACCAGCATTCAATAAGTGTTCTGTGGGAACTGTTCCACTTGTATATTTGCTGTATTTGTAGAAGGAAGTGAGCTCCATGTTTCACTCCTCAGCTAGCTTCCACATATATCAATTCTAAATGCATACATTCTAGTGTATATGTGGCACTTACTATACTAAAAAGACTCAATGATTCATCCCTTTCCACATTTCCAGCAAAATTATGTCTAGTTCTTCCATTTCAATTTTGCTTACTGTATTCTGTTTTTCAGACTCCAAACTGCAGTGACAATTTCATAGCTTTTATTCCTCTCCATCCTCAACCTGGCCTTTATCATTTGTCTTTTCTTTTCTACAATTTTTCCATTTTCAACTCTTATGTTTACAATATTAAAAGTCCTTAATTTTAGATGTTAGGACCATTGAAAAGATAAACCCAGGTGATTTTTTGGTTACAATTTCTTTAGTTTTAAATCTGTCTACAATAATTCCTAAAGTGTTCTTCCATTATGCCACTCCCATCCAAAACAAATGCCATAAACTTGACTAGAACAACAACAAAAACAGCAGCAACAGTGACAACAAAAATTTGTTACAACTCTTAACATGCTCAGGTTATATTTTACTTTTAGATCTAATCACTTCACTATAAATACTCAAAGAGGTGAAATGAGTTGCCCAAGGTAAGAAAATATATTCATGGTAATTGTGAAACTTTGTTAAAATCAGATCTTTAACTTCCAAACCAGTGCTCTTTTTACTGTTTCCCTTTTACACTGAGTAACATCATAGTATCTTAGCAGGGTTTTTAAGCCCTCTTCACTAATACAAATCTGCATCTGCTCACCCAAGTATACTCTTACATGGATTCTCTGTTCTCCATTAAAAACTTGCCATCATTTCTCAAGTATATTTTTTTGTTTCCTTACTTCTGAATTACTGCTTCTATTATACCTCTGGTAGAATATTTTCTTCTGTCTTTCATGGTTAAAGAATAGCTGTCTTCATGGTTAAAGCGCTATCCTCCTTCTCTTATACTCCTCGGTTATGTCTGACTCTGTGATCCCATGGACTGTTAGCCCACTAATCTCCATGAATTCTCTAGGTAAGAATACCGGAGTAGGTTGCTATTCTCCAGGGAATCTTCTTGACCCAGGGATCAAACCCAGGTCTCCTACATTGCAGGCAGGTTCTTTACTGTCTGAGCCAGCCAGGAAGCCCATCTTCATGGCCTCTTACCTTATCTTCCTAGGACAAATTGATCCATTGATTAAATCCCAGTTCAGAATGATTCTCTTCACCAAGGTGTACAAGGCATCTCTAATGGGGAAGATCTTTCTTTCCCTTCTGAGCATTTATGGCACTTTATTCCTACATTCATATTGTAATAAGATGCCATACATTATAGTTAACTATTTATCTTGCCTTCTTAACTTTGTGATTACTCTAGAACAGAATCAGGTCGTGTAGTTTTGCTTTTTCACTCCAGTTTAGCACTGCTGCAGTAAATAATCGGTCGTAACTGTTTTCACAACTCCCTTTTTAGTCCTTTTTATGTGCTACACACCATTCTAAACAATTCACACATATAATCTCATTTTATCCTTACAACAGCCCTATGAGGTGAATACATACTTGCACTACCCATTATAGTAGCCACTACTCATATATGGCTACTGACTGAGCATTTGAAATTCAGCTATTACAAACTGAAATGTGCTACAACAGTAAAATGCTCACCAGATTTTAAAGACTCAGTTTGAGAAAAGAATGAAAAATACTTCATTAATCATTTTATATTGATTATATAGCACCATACTAGTGGATACACTGTATTCAATTAAAACTCTTTTAAAATTAATTTCATCATGGCTACTAAGAATTTTAAACTCTACATGTGGTTCACATTATGAACCTCTGCTTCACAGAGGAGGAAAATGAGAGAGAGAAAAGCAACTTCCCCCAAAGTCACGCAGCTTAAAGTGGTGGAGTCTGGAAATGAGGACTATATGACTCAAAAGCCACAGCTCTTATCCTCCACGTCATGCCCTAATACCTCCAGATGAATTTTTATTGATTGGCTCAATGTTGTCTCTCCCGCTGTGATTAAGCTGCGCTCACTAAAATGTAACATGAGTCAGAGTAAATATCTCTTGGGTGTGCAGCTTCAGCTTCCAGCTGAATCTATGCCTGCTCCCAGGAATACTTGAAATTAATTTCTATTTAAGTACAAGAAATATTTCAAAAATTCAAAAACCATTTCTGTGGTTACTCTAATGGTACTTGTTGACTCCAATAATCTTATTGTATAATTAGCTTCCTGGGAATATGTGAGAGACCTAGAAAAGCAGTTTTTGTTCTTTTAGAGCTCATAGAACCCAAGCAGGTGCCTGAGATTCATCAGAGCCTTAGTGAGCAGAAAAGGTAAGTGTTTAAGATGTTATAAACTTTAGCTTTGTTCTAGGGGAAACAAACCAGAATACATCTTCCTTCTGATACTTATGCTTTCAACGTTGACTGACATTTCCTCAGCTCAGCCAAAGAGTGTTTTTGAATACAGTGGACATATTTTATCCAATAAAACTACTCTCTTTTGTTGAAAAATTTCAACTTGTTTTGCATCAGAGATTCCTTAAGAATTAAAAAAAAAAAGAACAAAAATCAAATTATTAGATTAATAAAGTGAAATTATCTAAAGTATAGATATTTGGACTTGGTTATATAATTCATAGTCCCTGAAATTCCAAATGAAAGTCATGAGATGAATGAAGCCTTTCAATAAATAAAGGAGGTAGTGGTTCAGTGACACTTTCCACAATAGTTTATACACTGACCAGAATAATGCCATTTTGTAATGGAACAGTCAGATGAGGAAAATAGGCAGTATATGGTTATGGAATTTACCAAGTTATATTGACAGACCTGTCAATATTATATGTTATAACAGGTTTTGGTTATAATTCACAATACTAGTTAATGTATCAAGAATTAGAAGTTGAGCTTCCTTGGAAAAGTCCTTGATTGATCTAATAATATTTACCCAATAAACCATGAATTATCATGTACTATTAGCCAAAGCAATTGTTTGGATCAAAGATGCATAGAGTCCTATTTAATAAAACTATGCTATATCTATTAAAATTATACAATTATTAGACAGTTAATTTAGAAGACATACTTTCCTGTTATTCTATGTCTATACATACAACACACATTAGTTAAAAGGTCAGAATGTTCACTTGTATCTTTGATCATGTAACCAAAATATAACTTGCCAGCAATGTGAGTCAACTGTTGACTAAAACTCTATGCAGCTTTCTATTATTTATACCACCAGGAATAGCATCATTCTGTATAGATGCATGTGTCTGCATAAATGGAATTCTGTTGTAAGAAACAGAAGCAAACTCAAAAATTTTAAGCTTATTACAAATAAAGAAAATGTGAATGAAAAACACCATTACCTTTTTCATTAGAATAAATTCAGTAATGTCTCATGATTATTCATGCTTTAAATAAATTTCAAGCAATGTGTTCCCCCACAGAAACAAAAACATCCAATTTATATTTCATTCAAATTAGTCTCATACACAAATAATAGGAAATTTATCACAGATATACATGAATGTAGTCTAAAATAGTTGTATGCCATATATGAAATATCATATCAGAGTGGAGAAGGGAGGCTTTGATCAATAAGGAAATGATTTTTATACACATCAGAACCAATCTGAAGCAATTCTCCCGATCAATATGGATAGGCAGAAATGCTTCTCAGCATTTATTACCTGTGGAGAGCATTATTGATTAATTCCATTGATTTTTAGAATGCATGTAGAGAGGCATCTGTTGTTTCTTTAAAAGATATCTCAAAATGAAAAGCATCAAGAAACTATTTAAGTTTTGAGGATTTGCATTAATGGCTCAACCTGGGTCATTACTCAGAGTTTCAAAAACATCATTGAAGGAGATGTGAAATTTGATTTAGTTTATTTCACACCCTATTGCCAATAAATACATTTCAGAAAAAAATATTTCTTGGGAATTTAATTTGCCTAAGTGTCAGTAACAATGTTTATACTTTACAGTATTTTTTAATAGGTATACTCTTGCTAATAGGTCTTTTCTCATGTAGGTAGTAAGGCTTGAATAAGGATTAATTTGAGTCAAAGTGTAAATACAGGCGAGAAACAAATGCATTTTAAATTTATCAGGGAAGAAACTCATGTGTCATAAAAATGACAATAGTTTGAAAGTTTCAACGTCTTATTTTGGGACTCTAGTCCAGCAGATATGTTTACCTTATTTAGAGTAGATAATATGTTTAATGCATACAATGCATGAAGATAAAGTTTACTTAAACTTGGCATGGACTGTTATTTATTAAGTGAAATTTGTTCCACAGAGTATGTTTTATGGGTTTACCCTAAATAAATATGGTAATTGTTTTTTGATTTACACTTGAAAGCCATATCATGTATAGGAAGGCAGTTCTTTGACATTGCAGAAATTCCTAAAATTCAGCAGGTGAATAAAGCCAAAAATTAAAGTTTTTCCCTGCTAGAAACAGAAATTCTGGTCTTCCCATATGTAGTTTTAAAAATATGTTCTCCCTATTAGGGGAGCATGAATGAGGATCTTCCTAAACAAGTGCCTTCTAAATATTACAGAAATCCCTTGGGAGATGCACCGAAAGTCCTAAAAATGTTCTAACTAATTGTTGAACCTATTTAGGCTATCAACAGCCACCTGCTTTCATTAAGAACTCCTTGTAGACCTCTTTCCTAACTTGGTCTTCACCTAGGCAGCTGATCAGTGTTGAAATAATATTTATTCAGGGACCCATGCACCTGGAGCTTTGCAAACATTTCAGAAAAGCTCTTGCTGATGTCAGAGGAAAATCTAGTTTGAGTTCAGTAATGGGGATCAGATAAGCTATGGAAAACTAAAGTTTAGAGCAAATCATAGGCTTCATTGTTCATAAGTAGAGAAAGGACCTATAAAGGCCTATATTTTATACACAGTAATTAAAACTATTAAATTTTATTATAAAGGAATTAAATCAGTATTTCTCATTTTTACACTAAAACCATAATATTTACTACAGTTTAAAAGTCAAAGTTCTAATATTTTGGAAGTTTTCCTCTTTATGGACATTCTCATCATCATTAACTTCATCACAAGGGAATTCCCCTTCCTGAATGTGGAGTCCTGTCTGTGGGAAAGAAAATAATGTCAGTTTCTGTTGGCTCATGTTGAGATGGTGAATTATTAATAATTTCATCCTTATTTTTAGAACTTCATCCTTTCCTACTCTATGGCAAAATAATAGTTACAGTGAAGAAGATGCAAATATGTGATCAAAGAACTAGAGCCTGATGGTAACCTCTTCACCCCTTGCCAAAAAAAAAAAAGAAAAAAAAGAATGGCTGGGAGACCAAATGTGAAAGTTCTTTTGAGTACTGATTGACTAAATAAATTAAAGACAGTATAATCTGAGGTATATAAGAAAATCATTAAACTCTTTGGAATCACAGATTAGCCTAAATTCCAAATCTGTTGTAATTCATTACCTGAAAATACACAGTCCTAATATCTGATTGCAATGTTACCTTTAAAATGATCTGAAAGTGAAAGTGAAGTCGTTCAGTCATTTCCGACTCTTTGTGACCCCATGAACTGTAGCCTACCAGGGTCCTCTGTCCATGGGGTTTTCCAGTCAAGAGTACTGAAGTGGGTTGTCATTTCCTTCTCCAGGGGATCTTTCCAACCCAGGGATGATCTGAGTGCGTTGGTAAAAGATGCAGCCATGAGCTGCCATGTGGTGCTATGCTGTACTTGGTTGCTCAGTCACGTCTGACTCTGTGCAACCCCATGGGTTGTAACCCGCCAGGCTCCTCTGTCCATGGGGATTCTCCAGGCAAGAATACTGGGGTGGGTAGCTGTTTCCTTCTCCAGGGGATTTGCCCAACCTAGGGATCAAATTTGGGTCTCCCCGAATTGCAGGCAGATTCTTTACCATCTGAGCTACCAGGGAAGCCTTCAGTTCAATTCAGTTCATTCACTCAGTTATGTCCGACTCCTAGCGACCCCATGGATTGCAGCACGCCAGGCTTCCCTGTCCATCACCAATGCCCAGAGCCTACTCAAACTCATGTCCATCACATCGGTGATGGCATATAGCGATTTCATCCTTTGTCATCCCCTTCTCTTCCTGCCTTCAATCTTTTCCAGCATCAGGGTCTTTTCAAATGAGTCAGCTCTTTGCACCAGGTGGCCGAAGTGTTGGAGTTTCAGCTTCAGCATTGGTCCTTCCAATGAATATTCAGGAATGAATTCCTTTAGGATTGATTGGTTGGATCTCCTTGCAGTCCAAGGGACTCTCAAGAGTCTTCTCCAACACCACAGTTCAAAAGCATCAATTCTGTGGCGTTCAGCTTTCTTTATAGTCCAACTCACATTCATACATAACTTCTGGAAAAACCATAGCATTGGCTAGACAGACCTTTGTTGGTAAACAAATGTCTCTGCTTTTTAATAAGCTGTCTAGGTTGGTCATAGCTTTTATCCCAAGGAGCAAGCATCTTTTAATTTCATGGCTGCAGTCACCATCTGCAGTGATTTTGGAGTCCCCCAAAATAAAGTGTCACACTGTTTCCATTGTTTCCCCATCTATTTGCCGTGAAGTGATGGGACCAGATGCAATGATCTTTGTTTTCTGAATGTTGAGCTTTAAGCCAAGTTTTTCGCTCTTCTCTTTCACTTTCAAGAGGCTCTTTAGTTCTTCCTCACTTTCTGCCAATAAGGGTGGTGTCATCTGCATATCTGAGGTTATTGTTATTTCTCCCAGCAATCTTGATTCCAGCTTGTGCTTCCTCCAGCCCAGCATTTCTCATGATGTAGTCTGCATAGAAGTTAAATAAGCAGGGTGACAATATACAGCCTTCATGTACTCCTTTCTCTATTTGGAACCCATCTGTTCCATGTCCAGTTTTAACTGCTGCTTCTTCACATGCACACAGATTTCTCAAAAGGCAGGTCAGGTGATCTAGTATTCCTACCTCTTGAAAAATTTCCACACTTCGTTGTGATCCACACAGTCAAAGGCTTTGGCATAGTCAATAGAGCCAAAGTAGGTGTTTTTCCGGACTCTTACTTTTTTGATGATCCAGCGGATGTTGGCAATTTGATCTCTGGTTCCTTTGCCTTTTCTCAATCCAGCTTGAACATCTGGAAGTTCACGGTTCACGTATTGTTGAAGCCCGACTTGGAGAATTTTGAGCATTACTTTGTTAGCATGTGAGATGAGTGCAACTGTGCAGTAGTTTGAGCATTCTTTGGCATTGCCTTTCTTTGGGATTGGAATGAAAACTGACCTTTTCCAGTCCTATGGCCACTGCTGAGTGTTCCAGATTTACCGGCACATCGGAAGCCGGGGACGAACACACACACTACTGCATATATAAGATAGATGACAAGCAAGGACCTACTTTATAGCACAGGGGATTCTACTCAATATTCTGTAATAATCTACCTAGGAAAATAACCTGAAAAAGAATGAATATATGTATACGTATAACCGAGTTACTTTGCTATATACCTGAAACAAACATAATATCATAAATATACTTAATAAATTTTTAAAAAATCCTGCTAGTTTCCATTACCTACTTTTTCCTCACTATTTTCTATTACATTCTGTAACACAACAACATATGAAGAGAAAATATTATTTTCATGTGTCATCTCAGAGAAAGAAATGGAATGATAGAGAAGTTAAGAAACTTCTTTAAAATAAAGAGCTAGTGTTAGAACAAGAATGCCAACCCAAGACTGCTGTAAACCTTTCCTGTACTGCAGCCTGGGGAAAAAAGAAAGTAGTTATGCCAGAAAGCTAAGCTAATTTGGCTGTTATATGAAGTGCTAAATAAATTTATATTAACTTGTAATTCCGTGAAGGCATCTTTATGGAAATCTAAAGTAATATTCTAGTATATTGTATTCTGACGGCCTGGTTTTGTATTTCATAGAAGAGCAACAAAATGATTAGTTTGTTTTTAGTCAGAATTCTCCCCATTACACTTTCTCATTCTTACTCAAACTGGCCTTCCAACTTATGTCATATGAGTGCTTGCCAAAAACTAGGAGACAATTTAAGATTTAGGGCACTGATGAATACTTGGGGTTAAAGTAACAAGACACAAATGATTTGGATGTGCACATGAGGCATAAAAATGACAAAGTTAACACTGCAATTATTAAAAAAAATAAGAGTTTGAGTTGCCTGACTAGATGGAATATTAGTTCAGGAGCTTTTTCAGTTGCAAATGAAAGAAAATTCAAAGTGGCACAGAAAAAACATTTAAGAATATAGATTTATAACCCAGAAATACAGGTAGGTAGCTGGACCAAGAGCCTGGGGTTATAAGAGCACCATCCTTCAGTGTCTTTCAATCCTGCTTTCTGCGGTGTGAATTTACTCAGGTAACCTCTGTTCACTTGGTTGTCTCAACAGATTTAGAGCCTCCCAAAGTAAAGACTGCCTTTATTTCTCAGCAATTTCATACTGGGTAAAACTGTCCCTCTTTGTCAAACTGGGGCCATGTGCTTATCCCTGGACCAACTACTATGGCCGGTGGGAGGAAGGATGTGATGTACCAGGCCAGGACTCAGTTCCCCCTAGCAAAACTGAGACTGTACAAAACTCACTCAAAGGAAGTTGAGATGTTGCTATTTAAGAGAAATGGACACTAATCCATGAAAAAACAGAACAAAAGAAAAACTGCGACCCACCTCAGATCATCACCCCACATTTGCAAAACCAGAGTCAACTTTCTTCATTAGAGAAGAAAACAAACAAAAAAATGAGCCACATTCTAGGCCACTGAAACAGTGCTTTCCTTTCCCACTATTTTTCCATTTGGCAATATATCTTATTCTATAATCTTGCCTCCTAAAAGACTCCAGTGTGAATAAACTGCATCTGGCCTCACTAAGAAATCAGCACAATTATTTTGTTAAACAGATTGCCAATTGTGGAGTCCCTTGATTTACATTCAGGCTATAAAATGCAGAAGAATCCCAAGGAAAAATTGCAAGGAAGATGAGGGTGAAATGGTAATTAGAGTCACAAAGGAAAAGAAAGAGATGAACCTATGCAACAAGGATAGGAAGTGGAAGATATTCCCCAAACTCTTTTGCACTGATTCAGTTCAATGGCTCAGTTGTGTCCAACTCTTTGTGACTCCCTGGACTGCAGCTCACCAGGCCTCCCTGTCCATCACCAACTCCTGGAGCTTGCTCAAACTCATGTCCATTGAGTTGGTGATGCTATCCAACCATATCATCCTCTGTCATGATGCCATCCAACCATCTCATTTTTTTGCACTGATTAGATATTCTAATTATATATATCTGAGTTACATTCATATACCAATTATAATCTACAAAAAAATACCAAACCAGAAAGTCACAACAAATTTTGTTACAGAGTAAAATTATTACAATCTATAGTTAGAAACACATAGTTTTTAAATGCTTTCCTCATAATCTCATTATTTTCAGGAAAGAAAATGACAAGAAAACTGTCATTTCAAGGGTTCTTCCATCTAGGTTGATATATTTTAAGTTTCAGTAACAATCTTGCACAAGTTCAAAAGATCTTGATGTGGTTTTATGAAACCAAAAAAATATCATTTCGACTATTTCTAAAATAGAGACCATTTTCAGAAAAAAATGCTAAAAATACATGCAGACAAACAGATAAAGGTTATTTTGTGAGATCATTATCTTGAAAAAATATACTCTTTTTGCTGTAGTCAGTACTTAAAAAAATCATTGTTTGGGAAGTTATTTCAGAACAGTGTATATGAAAATGTAAGAGGAGGGTATTGAAAAAGCAAAATGGACAAAAGTCTTGTAGTTGTTGGTAAAATGGGGTTCATCATACTATTTTGTCCACTTTTATGTTTGGTAAATAATAAAACTTGAGTTTAAGACATATTAATCATACAGTGAGGTCAGCATCATTACTGTGTAGTCACTTCTTATATTTAAAACAAAATGTTTGATCACTATCAAATAGAACAACAGTGTTCTAGAGCTAGGCATACATATATACACACACACACAAGTGTCTAGGTATTTATGTGACCACCTATAGACAGCCAGATAATGATGACTGAAGTTACTAAATATAATAATGTGTTAGAAAAAGTTGAAATCAAAATGAGATTAACAGATCCTTTTAATTGTAATTTAAAATATAAATGCATTTTATTTAGGATGAGCTTATCCAAGGTGCTGAAAAGTAGGTGTTTTAAATGTGCTTTTAATGACCTTTGTACATAATTCTGAATTAGCATTCAAAACTGTCTTCTCTAAATCATGACCCATACTATATAATTTTAAATAGAGTTTTAAAATCAGCTAGTAACATTTGTCTACTAGTATGGGGAGTATTTAGCCAAAGAATTGACAGTAATAAGCTATGCTGATATTGAAAAAACAATCACAGCTCAAACTCAAAAATTAGAATCCTGAAATCATCACTATATACCTGCAAGTGAACTTAAAGAAAAGACAGAGTTGCCTATGCAGATGTAGCTTATATTATAGACACTAAAATATACAAAGATTTTCATAAATAAAACCACTATCCATCATAACAGAAAGCAGATTGAAAACAGAGAATGAACTTCCTGGCCCACACTCTACAAATTGGCCAATGGTAGTGCCCAAATATACCAGGTAATTGTTCCACCATCTGCTTCATGTTGATTACACAGTCCTGATGATACATTTCCTAGGACTGCAGAGAGATCCCATTTAAAAATTAAACATGATTTGGACTTTCTAAGTTAGGAGTCTTCAAAATAGCATAAAAACTGGTTTTAGAGCAAATTGAAAGCTTTGATGTTTTCTTTTCTAGGAATTAATCAATAGCTTTAATATTTCTTGTGTAAAACACTTTCCTTTTTTTACATTCACGCTAATAGTGTTATAAAGCATAAGGGGTTTCTAGTTTTAAATCAAATGCAAACATGTCTCTGAAGATGTATAGGATCCTGTTTAATGGTGAACATAAAACACATGCACACTTTGACTTAAATGATGCTAACTGATATGAATGACAGCTTATTTTACTAGAAAATTATTTTGCAATTTTGGCAAAAAAAAATTCATAAAAAGTAATTTATCCTTTTCCTAAATCTCAAAAATACAAATTCTCATGTATTAAATACTTAATATAATCAATGTCTTATCTTTCATGTTTATTATTTAGAGAAAAAGAGAATCATTTTTCCCCCAAGCCTAGAAACTCTTGAACAAACCTTTGTACCTGGTGACAGACAGGACATGGTAAGAAAAAGCCAATCAGATATGATACATTTACTTCAGGGGCTGACAGCCAAAATGCTGCACTCCGTTGCTTAGCTGTGTCCCACTCTTTGTGATCTCATGGGCTGTAGCCTGCCTGGCTCCTCTGTCCATGCAATTCTCCAGGCAAGAATACTGGAGTGAGTTGCCATTTTGTCCTAAAGGGGATCTTCCTGACCTAGGGATCGAACCCACATCTTCTATGTCTCCTGCAGTGGCAGGTGGGTTCTGTGACAGACAAAGAGCAGGGCCTAATTGTAGGAAAGCAATATCATTCAACCAAGAGAAGGGATAAGTTACCTGGACGTTATCCAAGATTCATGAAAATATCTTTAATTTCAAGAACAGAGATTGAAGGGCTGCTTCCATGTGAGAAATTTGCATTTTAAATTAACTTTGATTTTTATTGAAGACATAAGACATGGTTAAAGAAATCAAATTCTATAGACTTGTCATAAAAAACACTGCTTTTATACTTTAACTTCTCTCACATCACACGGGCCGTTCCCCAAAGTGTTATCTTAAACTCTTTTAGCTGCTTCTTTTGAAAATTTCCACCATATTGGACAACCATTTATGCTACCGCCATTTTTTTAATGTATCATTTTCAGGCGTTTTCCATGGAATTCCTATCAGGAAGAACATTAGACTTTTATGTAATTACATTCAGTTCTTACCTCTGCACCCTTTCAGTTAGTTTATATCACAATTCTAAGTCAGTATTAACAAATTCAGTTAATACTGAGTTCAATCACATTATTATGACATCTATCCTTATTGTTCACTGCTGACTCAGTTAGGACATTCTGATAATATATGCCTTGTTGCACAAACTTACTTCCTCAATTTTTTGTTTTTCTTTCTGGGTTGGTTTCTATGTGCCTATCACTGCTGCTGCTGCTGCTAAGTCACTTCAATCGTGTCCGACCCTGTGCGACCCCATAGACCGCAGCCCACCAGGCTCCGCCGTCCCTGGGATTCTCCAGGCAAGAACACTGGAGTGGGTTGCCATTTCCTTCTCCAATGTGTGAAAGTGAAAAGTGAAAGTGAAGTCGCTCAGTCGTGTCTGACTCTTCGAGACCCCATGGACTGTAGCCCACCAGGCTCCTCCGTCCATGGGATTTTCCAGGCAAGAGTACTGGAGTGGGGTGCCATTGCCTTCTCCAGCGCCTATCACTAATCACTCCTAAACTCTTCTCAAAAACTATAGAACTTCTTTCAGTACTCTTCCTTGCAGGATCAAATACATCATTTATTTTTGAATTCTTATTTCCTGGAGACCATACCACCAAAACTATGGCTTGGCTAGTTACATAGGAAAAGTCTATCTGGGGGTTCCTAAGAATGTGTATGTGGGGATAAAATTCTGAGTGGAAAGCAAACTGACATTTTCCTTTTGTGACCCTCATGTCGGTATCTGCAGGCATTTTTTCTGGGTCCGATTTAATTCTTCCAATAATGAACACCATCTTGTGGCCTGTGTTCCAGGAGCTGAGTGAGGGGAAGAGTGGAGAGAATGTTGTTGGTCAAAATTTAAGTTTTTATTTCACTCTCTGTGCTTTGTGTTTCTCAGTCAAGAGGCCCTTCTGATTCAATTTTCCTAGAAAACAAACTTTTCTTTTGAGAGTTGTGGTTGAAGGGAGAATGTTTGAATAGGGAGGGAAGATCTCAGGTTTAAACTGCTCTTTTTACAACTATGTCAGCTCCATACCGCCTCCCTAACTTCTCTGTAGTAGGTGATTTCAGATCCAGAATCATTAAGGAGTTCTGTTATATAAATTAACATATCATCTTAAAGTTTTCCTTTACAGGCACTTAGGTTCCTGCATCCTCTACTTTGCTCAGCCAGCGACCACTCCTCCACCTGTCTCATACTGACATCTCTGGCCCATTATAGTATTGTCTTCATTTTATTTGCTTTTGAGTATTAATACCCATGTTTTTCTTTACTGTCATTGTGGTGGGGTTCTGGCATTTAATTCATTGTATTTAATTCATTCTTTGGTGCGATATGTATATTTTGGTGGATAAAAGGTGGTGCAAACTTTCCCATAATCTAAGTTTAGATAATCTAAATTTTAACTATACACTTTAAATTTTATTCTGCGAGATCTCAGGTAAAAGACCTGTACTGGGAAAACTACAAAACACTGATGAAAAAAACTGAAGACAACATAAACAGATGTAAAGAAACACCATGTTCCTGGATTGGTAGAATTAATTTTGTTAAAATGACCATGTTACCCAAGGCAAGCTACAGATTCAGTGCAATCCCAATTGAAATACCAACAGCATTTTTCACAGAAATAGAACAAATAATTTTAAATTTGTATAGAAACACACACAAAAAACCCAAATGACCAAAACAATCCCAAGAAAGAAGACAACAGCTAGCGGAATCATGCTCACTATCTTCAGACTATGTTACAAGGCCACAGTAATCAAAACAGCATGACACTTGCACAGAAACAGACACACAGATCATTGGAAGAGGACAGAGTACTCATAAATAAACCCACACACTTACAGTCAGCATCACATACTGAATCCATATATATGACATACAAGAATATATTATGGAGAAAAAGGAGTCTCTTTAATAAAAAGTGGTGCTAGGAAAACTGGTCAATCACATGTAAAAGAATGAAATTAGAACATTCCCTAACATCATATACATGAATAAACTCAAAATGAATTAAAGACCTAAATGTAAGACTGGAATCCATAAAATTCCAAACGGACAACATAGGCAGAACACTCTGACTTAGATCACAGCAAAATTTTTTTGATTCTGTTTTATAAAGCAAAGGAAATAAAAGTAAAGGTAAACAAATGGAACTTAATTAAACTTAAAAGCTATTGGACAGTGAAACAAATGAACTCATGAAAAGACAACCTACTGAATGATAAAATATTTACAAACAATAAGACAATTAATATCTAAAATATAAATAGCTCATATAACTCTATATTAAAAATAAAAGCAGGGAGGTGGGAGGGGGATCAGGATGGGGAATACATGTAAATCCATGGCTGAATCATGTCAATGTATGGCAAAAACCACTACAATATTGTAAAGTAATTAGCCTCCAACTAATAAAAATAAATGGAAAAAAAAGACAATTAAAAAAAAAAGCAGATAACTTGATTAAAAAAAGGGCAGATCCTGAATAGACATTTTTCCAAAGAGAATATGCACATGACTAACAGGCACATTGAAAAGATGCTCAACTCTGGTAATCAGAGAAATGCAAATCAAACCATATGAGATATCATCTTACACCTGTCAGAATGACTATCATCAGAATATCTATAAAGAACAAATGCTGGTGAGGATGTGGAGAAACGGGAGCCCCTACAATGTTGGTGGAAATGTAAATTGGTACAAACATTGTGGAAAAGAGTATGGAGGTTTCTCAGAGGACTAAAAATAGAACTACCACATGACCCATTAGTTCCACTATTTGAAGAAAACAAAATCATTAATTCAAAAAAATATGGACCCCAATGTTCAGAGCAGCATTATTTACAATTGGCAATATATGGAAGCAGCTTAACTAAGTGTCCATCAGCAGTTTAAAGAAGATGTAGTATAATATATGGAGAAGGCAATGGCACCCCACTCCAGTACTCTTGCCTGGAAAATCCCATGGATGGAGGAGCCTGGTAGGCTACAGTCCACGGGGTCTGGAAGAGTCGAACACAACTGAGCAATTTCACTTTCACGCATTAGAGAAGGAAATGGCAACCCACTCCAGTATTCTTGCCTGGAAAATCCCATGGATGGAGGAGCCTGGTAAGCTACAGTCCACGGGGTCTGGAAGAGTCGGACACTACTGAGCAATTTCACTTTCGCTTTTCACTTTCATGCATTAGAGAAGGAAATGGCAACCCACTCCAGTATTCTTGTCTGGAGCTTCCCAGGGATAGAGGAGCTTGGTGGGCTGCTGTCTACGGGGTTGCCCTGAGTCGGACACGACTGAAGCGACTTAGCAGCAGCAGCAGCAGCAGCAGCATATATATATACATGTATGTATCTATATGTATATATGTACATACACACAATGTGCGTGTGTGTGTATATATATAGTGTATATATATATGTATGGTATATGATATACATAGTATATATGTGGTATATATATGGTGTGTATTTTTATTTATTTTTACTTTTTATGTGTATTTATATATATATATATACACACACACACGGGAAAATTACTCATCTATAAAAAAGAATGGTAATTTTCTACTTTCAACAACATGCTAAATGAAATAAATCAGACAAAGAAAGAAAAATACTGATTATATAACTTATATGTGGAATCTAAAAACAAACTAGTGGATATAACAAAAAAGAAAGGGACTCACAGATGCAGAGAACAAATTAGTGGTTACCAGTCAGAATATCAGAGGGGCAACACAGGAGTGGGGGATCAAGGGGTACAAACTAATACATATAAAATAAGCTACAAGGACATATTGTACGATTCCCTACATGGGAATATAGCCAATATATTATAACAACTGTAAATGAATTAAAACTTGTAAAAATTGTGAATCACTGTATTGTACCCCTTAGTTTATATAATACTGTACATCAGCTATACTTCAAAAAAGGCTAAAAAAACTAAGTGGGAGTACTTCAAACTAAAATTCTTCTGCACAGCAAAGAAAACTGTTAATAAATGAAAAGGCAACCTACTAAATTAGAGAAAATATTTGAAAATCATATCTGATAAGAAGTTAATACTCCCTATATATAATAAACTCATAAGGTTCAACAGCAGACAAAACAATCTGATAATGGAATATTATTCAGTCATAAAAAAGAACGAGATCTTGCCATTTGTGACAACATGGATGGACCTTGAGGGCATTGCACTAGGGGAATAAATAAAAGAACGACAAATACACTGTTTCATTTATATATGAATATTAAAAAAGAAAAACAGAACAACTCCAAAACAAAAAACATGAGCTCACGAATACAGAATACAGACTGTGGCTGCCAGAGGCAAGGATTGGGAAGTAGACAAAAGGTGCAAACCTCTAGTTATAAGATTAATGAATTGTGAGGATGTAATATATAGTATAGTTATTATAGTTAGCAATACAGTATTGTATATTTAAAAGTTGCTAAAAAGTTTTAAAAGTTCTTACCACATGACAAAATTTTGTAACTACATGAGGTGTTAACTAAATTTATTGTGGTAATCACTTCACAATATATACACATACTAAATCATTATGTTGTATACCTTAAACTAATACAATGTTGTCAATTATATCTCAATACTAGAGAAAAAGATTATAATTTTATAATTTATTTTATAATTTATAAATTAATATAGAGATTCTTAGGTCAAAAATAATGAAGTTTGGATCTTAGATCTCCCCTCTTACCCATAAATATATGCCTGTTTAAATACAGATCATGATTTTGTGATCTGTTTACAATAATAGTTACCTCAATAGCCCTTAAGATCTCCCAAGAACTACCATGTCCAAAGCTACAGATATCTAATCAAGTGCCCTCCCTAGCTAATGGTCACCAGCTCAGAAACATCTCTGGGCTTAGGTCTGCACTTCCTTTAAGCTTCCTTTCTCATATTAAGCTTCCTTTCTCATGGAGCATTCCTTGGCTCTACCTGTTACTTTCATATGTGGCCTTGTCTCTTTTGCCTCCTATACACTGGCAGCTCAAGTTGGGACCATCATTTTGAGTCTGACCAGTCTCTCCACTGGAACCGTGCTTCTGGTAACTTTCCACTGGGCTCCACACATTTCATCCAGTTGCTTAGTAGATGTGACCAACACTCTCCTCTGGACCAGACTTCCCTGACTACCACCTGCCTCTCCTGTCTCATGGGCAGGGGAATGATAATGTTCTACTGTCATCCTAATCGGATGGTATTGGATTTTAACTGGCCCTTCAAATTATATTTTTAGTGATTTTTAATTCAGCATTCAGAATATGACTGTTTTTAACTAATTATACTCAAAGTAAGCCTAAGATAAAATGGGAGCTGGGTGGTGTAGAATAGTCACTTGCTTGGCTATCCAGGAAGCCAAGTTTAATTTTAGCCTTGAGAGAATTTGAAATCATTATAATTAAATGAGCATTAAAGCCCAGAAGTGAAAAGACACTTTTTTTTTTTTAAAGCACACCCATTCATTTAGCATCAATTCACTACTGGCAGTTCATTCTCCCAAATGTTCTACCACTGAACATGCATACAGAGTTAGAGTAAAATATTTCTGGAGGAGTTCAAATAACTTGGAAGTAGGTCATTGCTGGGGATATAGATACTATATTTGACTTGAATATCTACAGAAATGTATAAAATGTGTATGTATCTGTAGAGAAGATTATATTGTTTCATGTATTTTATTTGTGATGTGCAGTGATGGGATAGTTGTTGTAAAATGATTGCAGGGTACACCCGGTGTATGGTGTTGGGCTTCAATACAAATGTTGGGTAACAATCACTCTTGAGCTTGGGCTCCAATGTTAATTTTAAGTGCACTCCAGGAAAACTGGCAACCATTTCACAGTTGCTTCAAAATGCTACATAAGTTCTGCTTCAGTCCAAAATCATGCCCTGAACTGAAGAATCTCAATGGTATCATGATCTGAGTTTTCTTGAAAAACAAATGAGAAAATATGACTGGCACTTTAGTCTGCTAGTCCTGCAAAGAACTAAAAGGTGTTCTTGTAAGATTTAGGGGAAAAAAAATTGGTTCAAAATGGGCTTTGGAATTTCCACTAGAAAATGAAAGCAAAGACTCTTAACATAAGCATGTTATTGTCAACAGTGGCATCTCTATTAAGCTTGTTCTCTTACCTAAACGCTCCTATTACTGTCATTTCTCAGGTTTGTCATACCCACCGCCCTGACAGTACAAACATTCCACTGTAAAATCTGCCAAACAGGGGAGCTGATTTCCTACATCTTCTGACACATGCTGCTCTTTAATATCAGCCTGTCAGAACACCTAAGAGAAAGGCATTTGCTTTTGTGCTTGGAGCTGAGGCTAGGACTACCACGCACACACTGTCATCATTAGCCTTACCCTGCGATGAAACTCTGCCTTTAGGAACCATAGAATCTGTTGCTGGAAAATACTATTGGCATAAATCTATCATGCTAATTAGACTGCATACACCTTGGTAGAGCAAGTTATTCTAAAAAAAGAAAACAGTTTTCCTGGTGTGAATCTTCTTTAATTTCTTTTAATGACAAGTTTTTAAAAATGTATATTGGATTTTCCTCTGCCACAATCAAGTGATACCTGTATAGAAGTCAAGAAAAATATTTTCAGCCTGATTTGTCTTGATTATATTCTATTCTTGTGGGATATATATGCCTCAAGAGAGGGAAATGGCAACCCACACCAGTACTTTTGCCTGGATAATCCCATGGATGGAGGAACCTGGCAGGCTATAGTCCATGGGGTCGCTAAGAGTCTGACACAACTGAGCGACTTCACTTTCACTTTTCACTTTCGTGCATGGGAGAAGGAAATGGCAACACACTCCAGGTTCTTGCCTGGAGAATCCCAGGGACGGGGTGCCTGGTGGGCTGCCGTCTGTGGGGTCGCACAGAGTCGGGCACGACTGAAGCGACTTAGCAGCAGCAGTGACATCCATCTTAACTTTGTCTTACCTTAGAAGGAATGTTCCCTTTGGTTTAAAAAGTGTGATTGATTTTGGTAATTTCAGGGTGACATTCTGGACAGTCTCATTTACCAAAGATGGTTTTCCTGGCACCCCATGGGTAAGTCATTGAGCTTTTATGTTCTCTCTTCTTATTTGATTCTCTTGTGGTGTGTGTTTATGGGAGGCCCGAGGGCAGTCTATTGGTATAAAGGATGTTCTCAGAAAAGAGTGTAGCTAATTTTATAACAAATACAGCAGAACTTCTAAAACCAGTCCATGTAGCATATTCAAATAGTCCCCTTGGGAGAATGTGGACTAATCCCAAACACTTTCTTTGGAATGCCTACAGAAGGTACAGCAGCACATGCTTTTATCCCCTAACTGAGTGGTCTATTTTAGTACTTGAAATTAAAAAGTCACACATGGTCACCACAATAACAAACAAAAGTATCTAAAATACAAATTATAACCACACACACACACCCCCAAACAATTTATTTTAACCCCTGGCTTAACTCCCCCTTGAGGAGGCTAATTTAGTATCTCAGTTTATAATCATTTCACAGTTTTCATCTGCTCTTAAAACTTAAACTCTGTATATGTGGATTGATGATTTTTAAGGAGAATATATAGATAAAATATATTCTTTAATTTGTTCTTTTGCCTTCAACAATATATCATGGGTATGGGCAGGTTTACCATGAAATCAATGAACCGTGAACTTTAGGGTTCCTTACTTTTATGGGCCTTTTCTAAGGCCTTGAAAAGGAGAGATCCTAGCAATTTTTAAAATGTTTCCTTTTTTTATTTCTAAAGGAGTCCCTTGATAGTTTTAATGAACCAGTTCCTACAAAATGTGGATCTATTTCTGAGCTTAAATATCTCTCTAGGCCAGTAGATCTGGTCTATGAACATAATTATTGTTCTGATATTCTCATGAACGTGAATCTTTCTGACAGAGCTGTCAAATAAACAAAGAAATGCCTACAAAGATTATTGTAACATATTAAAAGAAATAAAAATAGGACAATCTGGATTTTTTATCACTTGTGCATGTGTACTCAGTTATGTCCGACTCTGCAACCCCATGGACTGCAGCCCACCAGGCTTCTCTGTCCATGGGACTATCCAGGCAAGAATACTGGAGGGGATCGCCATGTCCTCCTCCAGGGGATCTTCCCAACCCGGGTTTTGAACCCAAGATTCCTGCATTAGCAGGAAGATTCTTTACCACTGAGCAAGCTGAGGGGAGAAGTTAAAAAATTGTGGTACTACCACACATTGAATACATGTGTTTTGCGTTTTCTAAGTGACGGCAAATTGTTAGTTTCTAAGGATAGATTTGATTTTTTGGAAACAAAAGATATTTAGAGTTTTGTGAAAAGTAGAGGAGACACTGCAATAGTATTACCTTTTGTTAAAATTAGACTATGACTGTGAAGTCATTGGAGTATTTTATTTGGCCAAATCCTCCCATCAACAGGCATGCACTGATAACTTGCTTTGTTTCAGATCTTCTGGTGGATAAAACTGGGCCCCATTTTAAAAAGTGGAAATAACATTTGCATGACAATCCCAGTTTAATGCAGAGTGTCAGATAGCAGGCATTCAAGGAGTCTTTTGTAAAAGAATTAGAAAGTAAGAGATCAGATTTGTAGTTACAGAAAGAAAGTCATGTTACATTGGGGAAGTAAATGAAGGTCATCAAAAGATACCAAATTTAATACTAGGGGTGTAACATACACATGATAACTATAGTTATTGTTTGGTGGCATATTTGGAACTTGTTAAGAGAGTACATCCTAAGAGTTCTTATCACAAGGAAAGAACTTTTCGTTTCTTTCTTTCTTAATCTATATGAGATGATGGATGTTAACTAAGCTTATTGTGGTAATCATTTCAAATACTGTAAGGCAAGTCATTATGATGTACATGTTAAACTTATGCAGTGCTATAGGCCAAAAGCAAGTGAGTCAATACAATACTGTGATGGTATTATGTATACGGTATCATAAGAACACAAAAGAAGGAGAGAGGTTAATTATTTTGGAGTGTCAGACAATGCTTACTTCACAGAGGATATGATGTTTGAGCTTAATCTTTAAAGACAAAGAGAAATTGAAGGGGAAAAAACAGTAACAGAAAACATTTTGGTTAGAAGGAAGTAGATTATAAAAAGCATAGATGTGCAAAATTTGACTTGTATTAATTGAATTTAAGGTACTGGGTCTGTACATGACTAAGAAACTGGGATTGAAAATGTTAGACAGTTGCTCAAAGGCAAGTTAGTTCTCCCCATTTCATATTCTTATACTGTATCTTATTTTCCTTCCTCAGTGGTCTTTTTTAGAATAAAATTTCTCTATTGGATAAACTTTGTTTACCACACTTAGCTAACATTTCCCGCTAGTGTTCTTTAAAAAAATATTCAGTTTTTCCCTTTCTGGAGCATTCTACAAGGTGGTTGTTACCAAAGGTAAGAGCAAAATTGAAATACTCGTAGAAAATCATGCTCATGAAAAAAGGTAATACACAAATGGCAACTAGAAAATTCAGCACAGTGTCTTCATAATTGAACTTCAGATTTGAATCTGCTTGGTATTAACTGAGCTAAAAAAATAAAATCACAGTTTTAATAAAAATATATGTATATAACTTTGAAAATAATATTCTTTCTTATGTCTTTTTATAGAGGACTATTCTTGACCTTTAGAGTCAAAATGCCTTGGTGGTAGTTACTTAAGTTCTCTGTTACAGCAGACGGACAGTTTATGTAGTTAAATGAGATACTAATAGGGAAGATGTTTAGTATGTGTTGGGGACTGATCTAAGTATTAAAGTCTTTTATCCTCATGATAACTCCAAAGCTGAGGACTATTATCTTCTGCTCCATTTATAAATGCAGCATTGAGAGAGAAATCCATAATTCAAAAAGAAACATGCACCCCAATGTTCATTGCAGCACTATTTAAGATAGCCAGGGCATGGAAATGACCTAAATGTCCATCAATAAGGGAATGGCTAAAGAAAATGTGGTACATATTTATAATGGAATATTGCTCAGCCATAAAAAGAAATGTAATTGGGTCATTTGTAGAGACGTGAATAGACCTAGAGATGGCCATTTAGAGTGAAGTAAGTCAGAAAAGCAAATATTGCATATAAATACATATACGTGAAATTAAAAAAAAATGGTAGAGAGAATCTTATTTACAAAGCAGAAATAGAGACACAAATGCAGAGAGCCAACCTATGGATACCAGTGGGGAAAGGGAGGGGGTGGGAGGAATTGAGAGATTGGGATTGACGTATATACGCTATTGATACTATGTATAAAAATAGATTTTTAATACTAATGAGAACCTACTGTATAGCACAGGGAACTCTACTCAATGCTCTGTGCGGACCTAAATGGGAAGGAAATCGAAAAAGGAGGGGATACATAAAGTTGATTCACTTTGCTGTACAGCAGAAGCGAATACAACATTGTAAAGCAACTATACTGCAATAAAGATTTAAAAGAAAAAATGAAATGATACAATAAAAAAATAAATGAGGCACCGGGAAGTTAAACACGTCTCCAAAGAGAATAAAACAGTGAGTGACAGAGCCAACATCTGAACCCCACGTGGCCTGGTTCTTAAGCCGGGCTCTGAACTATAGGCCCTGCTGCCCATCTGAAACAAAGAAAGCTATGAGACAGGGCCTGACATATTACAAGTGCTTAATACCTAATGGCTCTTAGTGCTTTGATAGAGGACAGAATATTTTCAATCCCTATCTGAAACTAAACATAGTCATTAATTTGCTATGGCTGACTCTTGTTGTCTATGTTAAAAGTCCAGTATTAAAATGGAACTCAGTGACAATAAATCTGCAAAGTTACATCTAATGTGCTCCCAGTACAAGAATTTTAAGAATTCCTCCTTGACCCTTGGGCAGAATTTAGAACATAAAGAAGAGTGACTAGACTGTGAGTGCTTTAGTTACTCTCTCTTAAGAATGACTTCTTTTAGTTCGTCTCCCACATTACAGATTGAGGAAGAAGCCATATGCTTTGGAAACCAGATCAGCAGATGGCTTGTTTGGCGACCTATTGCATAAATTGAAGAAATGAAAAAAAGTTTTCCTGCCTGGAAAACATGTTCTGCCACTGGCACCCAAGTACCTACCTTCTGCTTACAGAGGGATGCAGGGCGTTTATCAGGAGGGCATCCAACATACTTAAGACAGTTTTATATAAGTGAAAGAGGAGTGGGAAAGTAGAGATGGTACTTGTGAAACGGAAAAGTAGTTAAGTCTTCCTTTCTGTGAAACATGACACCACCCTGAAACCCAACAGGG
The DNA here is from genome assembly GCF_963930625.1 of Muntiacus reevesi. NCBI lineage: Eukaryota > Metazoa > Chordata > Mammalia > Artiodactyla > Cervidae > Muntiacus > Muntiacus reevesi. The sequence goes on from NC_089251.1 coordinate 133,970,556, forward strand.
CTTCCTGTGTGAAGATCACAGCCAGAAACAGTGGCAGAATGAGAAGCACATTCATATTAATTGTCCCAGTTAACTTCCATCATCTGGTGTGTCATAGATTACTTCTAGAGAACAAATGAGTGCTAACAAGTGCTGCTATGATTTAAACAGAAAAGGAGAAATCCATATATTAAAATAAAAATGAGAGGAAAATCTAAAAATTTGAAAAAACATAACAAGTAAATTTCAGGTAGTAACTGTCATGCCTTGGTGAAGAGCAAGTCCTTTCAGATAACTCAAATGTTTTTGTGTCCAAGACCAAGAGGAGGGAAAGTCTATCACATTTTAATAATATCTGTTAATTCGGTTCCACTTCATAAATTCATTAAAGAGCAGAGACTTGGTTTTAAGTTGAAATGATCTGACATGGTCTTGGGCAGGCTAGTAGCTCATATTTAAATTAATGATGCTGTTTTAGAAGTCCCAGACCTAGTGTCTTTAATATGTTAACACATTAATTACCTGGAGGATAGAAGAAATATGTCAGTGATAACAGCCTAATAGACAAAGTTGTTTTTATCAGAGACTGATAGAGATTTTGTCATGTGCAGGAATTATCACAACAGCCTTCACTTTGGTGACTCAGCATCTTATCTCTCTCTAAACATATCTCCACACAATAATGAGTTTTAAGAAATCTAAATCTGATCATGTCACTCCCTGACTATCCTTTGATGAATTCCCATTTGTTCTATGGTTTATACAACCTTCCTTCTGTTTAATTTTTATATCACTTGCCCCCTCCTGTCTCCCACCTCCCAGAGTTAGATTCTCTCTGATGGAATGTTCTTTCCTCCAAGCACCTCCTTTTCCTTATTAAGTTACTTTCTAGTTCTAGTCCAAAGGTTCCTCCTTTTGGAGCCTCCTGTGACCTCTTACTATGTCTAGAAGCTCTTATTATAGGCCTCCACAGTAGCTATAGCTCTCTCCTGCAATATGTTTAACTGCCTGTCTTCTCCATTAGACTATATATTGCCAAGGATGAACACTGAATATTGTGCTCAGTAAAAAGTTTACTGACTGAATGGAGTTTGTAGCTTAAGCAGTAGGAGAGCGAAGGAGGGGTAATAGGTAGGGAGCGGGCTTCAGTATGAGCAGAGGCACAGAGGTGTGGAGCACATGGCCAGCCTTTGAGCTTGTGACACTTGGTAATCCTTAGTTGTGTTAAGGGAGGGAGGACCAAAGGGCTGCTCTTACTGGACTCATCCTACTCTATGATTTTCTGCATCTGGCACATCTTTTTACAACTCTCAGAGGAAAAAGTCCAGTCTCTGGTTGCAAACTGAACGATGATTTGGACACAAAGAGACGTGAAGGCAATGCTCTTCATTTAGAAAAAAGATTCTGGGATTCAGTATGAAAACTTTCAGTGAGCCCAGACCAATGACACGCACTTGATGGATATTCAATAACTGAGCTATTGTTGCCTAGAGAGGATAGGGCGAACTCTAAGAATCTCTCCACCACTATTATCGTTTCAAGCATACCCTCCTCCACGAGAGCGTTTAAGTCTGAACGCTATTACCTGCAATCACAAAATCCGCGCCACAGAGCAGCACCTGCCAGGAGTTATAAAGGTCCTTATTACACCAATGTTGAGTCACTGGATAGGGAACCACAAAATCTAAGGCTAGATATGAAAAGTGTAGGTTCTGTCTTACAACAAGTATGTTTTGGCTTGGGGATACTACACATTTCTTTGTAGTGGAGTTATGTTCACAAAAAGCCATTTCGCAGAGCTGAATTATCCTTCTTTGCACACTTGTAATGGGATTTAGTTCTCAGTCAAAAAAGGATCAGCTTAACGCCATTCCTTATTAATCAGATTTTTTTGAGGATTTGATCATTCTGGTCACTGGCATCATTCACATGAGTGAGCCACAAATATTTTAATTATTTTTTATTCACCATGTGGTATTGACCCTGGCAACAGGAGGAGCAGTCGATTTTGATGCTGCAGAACCTGCCTAACATATCACTGTGGTATTTACTTTTCTTTTTCCAAATCTGCAGGGAAATAAATTTATGGATCACTTAACCTTTTGCCCAAGGAACAAATCCAAGTAAGTTCTGAATTAATATTGCTCTGAGAATACAAACTGAGGTCTGGTTTTCAAAGCAAGGCTGAGGGTTAAGGCCACAGTCGAGGTGATAAGAGGCAGAACTTCCTGTCCTCACCTGAATTAAATGATTTCTCTAGCCCTAAGAACATTTGCATAGACATCTAATAGAATGATTTTTCTTTTTCTTTGCTTTATTCAGCTTATATGAAGTAACAAACTGCCTACTACTTGGAATCGGAGTTCCCCAAGGCCAGAAAAATGACAGTCACCTATATCCCATTGGAGAGGCACAGATACTTAGGATCCTTCCTAAGATCCTGGAGACTCTTGATCTGGCCTCATTCATGACATCTGGCTGTACTCAACATCAGAGGGTATGGCAAATGCATCTTTTGTAGATGGTTCTGATTTCTACATCACATTCCAAAGATTGCCAAATATGCTGTAAATGTGAGGTTCCAGCTTCCTATTCAAATAATAAAATCTCTTGGGCATTCTGTAAATATTTTACTCAAAATGAAAAATGTTGGCAGAGAAGAGGCAACCATCTTTGGGAATTATGCATTCCTGTACCCCACACTCTGTGCATGAAGAACTTGCCCACATGAAAAGGCATCGCTGCTCTTTCATACTTGGAATAACTTTCCCAAAACAAAAATACCCCTGATTTCGCTGTTACCAAAGATCTGATTTGATGCAGGAACTGTTGAAAATTTAGCTTTGGTATCCATTTTCTTAATAGTAACTGGGAATTTAAAACTGTTCAGAAATGACACCCGCTTTATGACTTCCTTTGAACCATCCCCTGAACACACAGTATTCTTTAAACCATGTGGTAGTCAATACCTTGAAGGGTACTGCTTTTTAGAACTGTTGTCACTAAGCATAGCAATTTTCTTGAAAAAAAAAAAAAAAATGTCATTCAGCTTTCCCTTGCAAATAGAAAAAGGGCTTTTACAGACAGGGCAGTATCAAGAATTCCCTTAGGATCTGGAAGAAGTGCATAGTGATAATCCATCCCAGAGTATGCAGTGACAAACAGGGACCCTTTACCCCTTATTTACTGAAACTGCCTTATATAAATCTTTCTCTGGAGAGTAAGAACCAATTATACTAATATAGATGTGGAATTGATAACTGATTTCACATCATGGAAAACATCGACTGCAAATGGTAGATGGAAACAGTAGTTACCACATTCAACTGCTGTGGCCTGAACATATTGTGGTGTTGATCATGTCCATTCTGTGATTTCAAGTCACAACTGCCATGAAAAAATGTTTTGGGGATCCTGAGAGCCTCCCAGTCATCCCAGGTTGAAGGTGTGCTATGTTTTAATTTCATTATAAGCCGATTTATCTCTACATTAGAAATAAATCAAACAATGTATATGCCAGTAAATTACCTCTGGAAATGGACTCTAATAGGGCTTTTACTTTTTTTATTAAAAAATAAAATAGAAGAACCTTGGGTCCCATTCTGTTGCTTGTTTTCTGCATATTAAAACTGTTGTTATTAACAGTTCTTGAACAATAAAGAAGGAGCAATCACACAGGACTACATAAAATGCATTTCAGTAGGGTTCAATAGAACCATTTTGGAAAATTGTTTTAGCCATTTTCTTTGAGATTGCCAGTAACTAGAAATGCTTTTCAAATACTAACATTTTGCAAAGCCTGAAATTTCACGTGATACTTATTGGGTAAAAAGATCTTTCGTTTCTATCCCATGAGCACCAATAATGGAATCGGTGCTATTTTAAAGGTTGTCACTATAGGTCTTGGACTTAAGGATCTGTCTTGTTGAAGGGAAAGTGTTCCTTAAATTTTGTTGGATAATGACACATATCTAGCCTTGTTCACCATCATTTTACCACTTTGCTCTATCCTTGCCTTCCACTTTGCTGACAAAATAATTACTAAACTGACCATTCTTTTATTTAGCCCTTCATTTAACAATAATAATTTCTTATGGGTCAGACACTGTACTTGGATCTGGAAATGCAGTGTTTATAAGATCAATCTCTGCTCTTGTAAAATTCAGGGTCCAAACCATTCATACCTTGTCTCCTGGCTGCCTGGGCTCTCCTTGAGCTATACATATAGTTGAGACAATTTGAATGCTTTTTTCTGAAAGGTCCCCAGAAACAGAAGAATATTGAAGGGTAATTTTTTTCTATCTTTGGTATGAATCCTCTGAAAGTGCTTAAACCATGACAGAGGAAGGATAAGCCCACATGGCAAGCCAAATTACCATAATCAATCCTGATGATCAATGCTATTGCACTCAGGTTTCCCTTAACAGAATTGGGGTAGAATAGGAAAAGGAGTACGTCAAGCCTGTATATTGTCACCCTGCTTGTTTAACTTATATGCAGAGTACAGCATGAGAAATGCTGGCCTGGATGAAGCACAAGCTGGAATCAAAATTGCCGGGAGACATTTCAATAACCTCAGATATGCAGATGACATCACCTTTATGGCAGAAAGCCAAGAAGAACTAAAGAGCCTCTTGATGAAAGTGAAAGAGGAGAGTGAAAAAGTTGGCTTAAAGCTCAACATTTAGAAAACGAAGATCATGGCATCCAGTCCCATCACTTCATGGTAAATAGATGGGGAAACAGTGGAAATAGTGGCAGACTTTATTTTGGGGGGCTCCAAAATCACTGCAGATGGTGATTGCAGCCATGAAATTAAAAGATGCTTACTCCTTGAAGGAAAGTTATAATCAACCTAGACAGCATATTAAAAAGCAGAGACATTTCTTTGCTAACAAAAGTCTATTTAGTTAAGGCTATGGTTTTTCCAGTAATCATGTATGGATGTGAGAGTTGGACTATAAAGAAAGCTGAGTGCTAAAGAATTGATGTGTTTAAACTGTGGTGCTGGAGAAGACTGTTGAGAGTCCCTTGGACTGCAAGGAGATCCAACCAGTCCATCCTAAAGGAGATCAGTCCTAGTCCTGAGTGTTCATTGAGGGGACTGATGTTGAAGCTGAAGCTCCAGTGCTTTGGCCACCTGATGCGAAGAACTGACTCACTGGAAAAGACTCTGATGCTGGGAAAGACTGAAGGTGGGAGGAGAAAGAGACAACAGAGAGTGAGATGGTTGGATGGCATCACCGACTTAACGAACATGAGTTTGAGTAATATCCGGGAGTTGGTGATGGACAGGGAGGCTTGGCGTGCTGCAGTCCATGGGGTCGCAAAGAGTTGGACATGACTGAGTGACTGAACTGAACTGAGACAAACAAGTCCAAAACCACTAGATCCATTCTAGGTTTCTTCTGAAACTGATCTAGAAGGACCTTTCCTCATCTCTGTGTTTAGTTCTAGTAAGCTTGGGGAAAATCTTATGGGCCTCAGATTTCTCAGCCTCTATAGAGGACATCAAAACCAGTTCTGGGGTGAATCTGAAGTCACAAGGATAGTGTTAGGATGGGGCAACTCTCACAGGTGAACTCTCTTCAGATATTGAACTCTGGGAGTGGCCCTTAGGAGTATATAAGAAAGAATATGGACTTAGGAATCACACTGCCTGAAGGTTCTTAATAGCTCTGACACACGTCTTACAACTTAGTTCTCAAATTTCCCCTTTTGTAAGACTGGAGAAAGCAATGCATTAAGGTTGGAGATTAAATATCTCAAATTTCCCCTTCTATAAGATTGGAGAAAGTAATGCATTAAGGTGGGAGATTAAATATCTCACAAATAAGTGTATGTAGCTCAGGATATCCAATTAATATCTTCTCTATTGTTTTCCTCTCTGTATTACTTTGCCTGACTGTAGAGCTGGTTGGATAGGAAATCACTCAGAGCTATCACATCAGATACTTGGAAAATACACGTGAAGAAGCAGATTTTGATGCAGTAATGTACACAAAGGAATGTATCCATTTTCAAAGGAAATGCACCATTTGCAAGGATAATTCGCAAGTGGCTATCTGGTGTCAATCTAACCCAGAGTTCAGCAACCTGCTGCAGGTAAGCCAGACGGTGGTGTGATGAGCCAAGATGCTGGGCACGTTGCCATTCCCCAGGTGGAAAAAACTCCAGACTCACTGCCAATCTGAGCATGGCAGAATGAGTCGTGAGTTTCTCTAGCTGCTGCTGCTGCTTCTATTACACAACTGTCCTTAGAGAGCAAGGAAAACCCTGACCGAGTGAAAGCAGATGCTTGTTTCCTGGACCTGGGACTGAGGGCACGGTATCCTTGGAACTTGCTTAACCATTCTTGTGGGCTGGGAAGATCCCTGAAGGAGGGCATGGCAACCCACTCTAGCATCTTGCCTGGAATCCCATGGACAGAGGAGCCTGGTGGGCTACAGTCCACAGGGTTGCAAAAATTTGGACATGACTGAGCATACATGCATTGCAGTAGATAATGACGAGAAGCACCCCCCCCCATATTTTTTTTTTTTTTTTTTACTGCTGAAAACCAATCAGAAAGCATTTAACTCCAATGACTATTGGTAGTCTTCTCAAAAGGGATGAAATCAATAGAACAGAAATAACTACAGAGCAGAAATACAGGAATGAATTAAGTGGCACCATTGATGATATCATTGAGACAATGCCCTCTGCCTCCTATCACACTTTCTAATGTGCAAACCAACGTACTTTCTCACTATATAAGTCAGTTTGGTTTGAAGTTCTTGCTATTTGAAGCCAAATTATCCCTAACTGACTTGTCTGTTATAGTAGTTTCTTATTGCTGCTATCACTATTATCACAACATAATGACTTAAAACATGGCAATTCATTACAACTGTACAGACCAGAAGTCTGCAATGGGTCAGAAGAACTACATTCCTTTTAGAGTCTAGGGGAGAATCCACTTTCTTTCTTTATTGGCTCCTAGAGGCTGCCTGCCAGCTTCACTGCTAGCTCAGCTGGTAAAGAATCTGCCTGTAATGCAGGAGGCCCCCGCTTGATTCCTGGGTTGGGAAGTTCCCCGAGAGAAAAGATAGGCTACCCATTCCAGTATTCTTGGCCTTCCCTGGTGGCTCAGACAGTGAAGAATCTGCCTGCAGTGTTGGAGACCGGGGTTCCATGCCTGGGCTGGGAAGATCTCCTGGATGAGGACATGCAAACCCACTCCAGTATTCTTGCTTGGGGAATCCACATGAACAGAGGAGCCCAGCGGGCTAGTCCACGGGGTCACACACACACACACACACAGGCTGCCTGCACTCCTTGGGCTATGGCTTCTTGCTACTTTTATCTTTACTTTTGCCATAACATCTTTTTTTCTGTCTCTGATTCTCCTGCCCCCTCTTACCAGGAGGTTTGTGTTATATTGGGTCCACTGGATATATCCATGATAATCCATCTCAACATTTCTAATTTTATTACATCTTCAAAGTCCTATTTATGCTATAATGTAATATAGTCTCAGATTCCAGTGATTAGAACTTTGCTGTGTGTGCTACTTTTGTGTTTTTAATGCTATTTTGTGTGAAAGTGTTATTCGCTCAGTCATGTCCAACTCTTTGAGACCCCATGGACTGTAGCCTGCCAGGCTTCTCTGTTCATGGGATTTCCTAGGCAAGAATACTGTAGTGGGTTGCCATTCCCTTCTCTAGGGGATCTTCCCACCCAGGGATAGAAACCTTGGTCTCCTGCATTGCAGGCAGATTCTTTACTGTCTGAGCTATCTTTTGGGGGCCCTTATTCTGCTTGCTACATGCACTTAATACAGCTAGATGGCTCCATTCCTAAGGAGGGTCTGTAGTCTACCAGTAAACACTATTCATATCAAATTTTACATTTAAAAAAAAATTCTGGACTTCCCCGGTGGTCTAGTAGTTAAGAATCTGCCTGCCAATGTGAGGGACATGGGTTTGACCCCTGGTCCAGGAAGATTCCACATGCTGTGGGCCAACTAAGCCCATGTACCACAATTATGGAAGTCCACACACCATGGAGTCTGTGCTCCAGAACAAGGGAGACCACCACAATGAGATACCTGTGCACCACAATTAGAGAACAGTCCCTTTCTCTGTGTGGACTACAGAAAGTCCACACACAGCAATGAAGACCCACACAGTCAAAAAATGAAGAAAATGTCAAATACTTCAAAAAATGTCAAAAAATCGCCATTCATGTCATATGATCATTGATGAAACCCCCACATGCTAGCCGTCTTGCTCACAAAGGTGAGTATGTCTGGGGGAGAACGGATGCATGTGTATGTATGGGTGAGTCCCTCGGCTGCTCACCTGAAACGATCGCAATATTGTTAGTCGGCCACACCCCATACAAAATAGAATGTTTAAAAAAAAAAGATGAATCTGTCTTTGTTCCTCTTCAAAATGGGAAGGCAGAGAAGGAGTCAGGAGATGTTTTTAGGGAATATTCAGTGCTGTAGGGAAAGCTGTGTAAACAGAGAAGGCTCATCACTTTCATTGCCGGGTTAAGCTTGGTTTGGTTTTAAGACCTTTTTAGTCGCAGATATGGAAGATACTTTCCCTAGTATACTAGATAAGATCACAACAAGAAAAAAACTGTGTCAAACTAATCAGTTTCCAATTTGCTTATTATTTTGAACTTTTTCTTTTTTTTTAAATTTCCACAGGTCTGGTTTCCTTAGGTCAAGCATAGTTTGAAGAAAAGATTAAGATGTTTGAGAAGTGTGGTCTGGATAAATTTGCACAATATATTTACAAGCTAATTCATTTCATAATCTATTTTTTGAAACAATGTTTGCTAAGTTACTAAGTTACCAGGAAGTACATTGCATTCCAGAGGTAATTCAAAGTTAATTAAGAAATCATGGTCTCTTTTATTCTAGTTACAGATAGGACAGCTACACAAATAACTGAAATACATTTAATACACTTTAGAATAATGCTGAGTCACTAGGGAAGCCATTTAAAGCTTCTTTTAAAAATTAGGTGAGGTCTAGAAAACCTAGCAAGTGCTAGAGAAAGGGAGTGAGCTGAGGCTGCTGTCCCTCTGAATCTTTAACACTCAAGGGGCTAAGATGTCAGTTCTACAACCAGTTAAAGGAAAAGTGCCCTGTTCTAACATGTTCTTGAAGACCCATATTTACACTAACATGCTAACGTGTTTATCTTGAGGGCATTTTGCTATTAAAATCAGACCTTAGAATATAGTGCATCTTTGTACAAGACACTAAGAATGCAGGTGATGCAGCCATCACCTAACAGGATTTCGAGTCATGCAGAGCTCATCTCCATGTACCAGGAAGGACATACACCAAAAATAAAAGACAGAAGGGCCCTAAGGAAGGATTTATTGAGTGCTTACTTAAGAACCACCGCCTGAAATGCGGGACACCTGGCTCAATCCCTGGGTTGGGAAGATCCCCTGGAGACGGGAACAGCTAGCTACTCACTCCAGTATTCTGGCCTGAAGAATTCCATGGACTAGACAGTCATGGGGGCTGCAAAGAGTCAGACATGACTGAGTGACTTAAAAATATTGACTGTGGGAATCCCTCGTAGCTCAGTTGGTAAAGAATCTGTCTGCAATGCAGGAGACCTGGGTTCTATTTCTGGGTTGGGAAGATCCCCAGGAGAAGGAAATGGCAATCTACTCCAGTATTCTTACCTCAGAAATCCCACGGACAGAGGAGCCTGGTAGGCTACAGCCCATGGGGTCCCAAGAGTCGAACATGACCTGGTGACTAAAACCAACAAGAACGACACACTGAACTAAATGATTTTGTTTGTGGTGCTTTATTTAATTGAATGAGGTGTGCATCTACTTCAAGGTAACTGGTGCAGAAATCAAATGTTCTATTTCACATAATGATTAGCTGAGTAAATAACTCTAGTGTCGCTCTAGTGTTTGGGATCCCTGATTATTCAACACATTTGCTTTCGAGGCTGCAGGTGCAGGCTGCCTCTCCAGAGTTTCGTATATTTTGAGAAGCTTATAGTTTCTGACTTTCTTCTTGTCCCCCTTCTATTTCAGGAAAAGAGTTTATGATACCAAGTATTTTAGAAGAGTGAGTTTGTCAGGCAACAGGAGCTAGAGGAATAAGCTGGTCAGTGGTTGAAATGTGGGCATATTTTTATTTCTGCTAAATACTCAGGTTAATGTTCTCATGCTGATGGCCTCTAGAATTTCTGGTCCTGTTTAATATCATCAGATATATTTCATTGTAAGGATTGACTTCAATGTCTACCAGATTTTGGATAAATTTGCTTACTTGAGTATTTGATCTGAAGAAAGTCATTCTGGATATTTTTACGGTCATTCCAGATTCCCTCCCTGGCATATCGCCACCAAGCAGACGCTTTGGGATGTTCACTTAAGACCATTAGCATAGAGGCAGTATTTATCAGTTGCCCTTGAAATAAAAACCAACTGCTATAGCATACAGTTCCTGGCAGGATCTTGCAAGCTGGCCTCAGTCTTTCTCTAGCCACTGTTCCTTACAGACTTTGCATGCTTCTGTTGTCGTTTTGTCCTGCTTCATTCCAATTTTGCCTGTTTTTGACTGTCACTTAACCAACCAACTCAAGAATGAAAATCATCTTTGTTTTCCTTGCCTACATACTCCTGGAATATGGTCAGTTTTGTGTACATAGTGTGTGCTCAAACCATTATTGCTAAGTGAAGGAGCAATTTCACATTCTTTCAATTATAACTGTGATTGATGAAACTATTGTTATGAGAAAGTGAAATCAAAACTTCTATTTCATTTATTATTGGCAGGAGATTAAAAAAAAAAAAGTACAGCAAAAATCAATGACATTCTCCACCTCTGTCTCTTCACAAAGAGGCCCCTCCCTTCAAATTTTCACTCCCATCAGCAAAGTCATCTGTCTGTCTGTCTCTGTCTTCCTCTTTCTGAATGACCTAGCAGAACTTTTGAATAAAAAAGTAAGGGTCACTGTTCTAGTGCGGCAGGGGCTTTACTCTGAGATTTCTGTATTCTTTCTTCTACACAATGATTACTAAGTTCAGGCACTGCAAGTCACAGACTGCCTGCAGAATAATGCAAAATATTTACATTTTTTAAATTAATAAATTTATTGACTTTTATCCCATAGAGTAGGTTTGATATTATTCTAAGAGGATGAGCTGCAATATAAGGTTTAACCATATAATGTATAGCTCTTATAATTGCTGTCGTTACTTAATAGCCACGTTTTATGTAATCAGTAGTATCAAGAAAGGAAATGTAATTCAATATTTTTGCTTTGGCATGTAGTACCTCCATATCCTCTTCATAATATCTGTTCGTGGTTAAGAAAGTGTCATTTAATTAAAGGTACTGTAAAATTGTTCAAATAAATTCTTCATATTATTATTCTGAAAACATTTTTTTCTGAAGCATCATTTCTCTTTATTAAAAAAGTACTAGTTTGGAGGCATATTAACCTCACCAGGATTTCAGAAATAAGAAAAAATATAGTTTTACTACATTCTTTGATATACTCTGATTTTCTCATAGAATGGGATTACTTAAAATAGTTATTATGATTTTCCTTCCTTCCTGAGTTTTACTTTGTCATCTAGAGCATCAGTAAATGTAGGTAGTAGCATTTCCTGGCACATATATTTGAATATTTCAAAGTTTTTCACCAAATGCTCACATCATTCTGGCCTCCAAGATATAGGTCAGAAAATGAATAGAAAGGTGCCCATATTGAGAGAATGGGACTCCTCATGGGAAGATACGGAAATTGACAGAAGTAAAACATTTAGAATAAGTATCTAGTAACAGAATTTTCTAAAAAAAATAATTGAAGCTCCTTGACATGGCCAGATTACCATCGGAAGACAATATCAGTTCAGTTCAGTTGCTCAGTTGTGTCTGACTCTTTTCGACCCCATGAACCACAGCACGCCAGGCCCCCCTGTCCATCACCAACTGCTAGAGTCTACCCAAACCCATGTCCATTGAGTCAGTGATGCCATCCAACCATCTCATCCTCTGTCATCCCTTTCTCCCCCTGCCCTCAATCTTTCACTGCATCAGGGTCTTTTCTAATGAGTCAGCTCTTCACATCAGGTGGCCAAAGTATTGGAGTTTCAGCTTAAACATCAGTCCTTCCAATGAACACCCAGGACTGATCCCCTTTAGGAGGGACTGCTTGGATCTCCTTACAATTCAACGGACTCTCAAGAGTCTTCTCCAGCACCACAGTTCAAAAGCATCAATTCTTCGGCGCTCAGCTTTCTTTATAGTCTAACTCTCACATCCATACATGACCACTGGAAAAACCATAGCCTTGACCAGATGGAACTTTGTTGGCAAAGTAATGTCTCTGCTCTTTAATGTGCTGTCTAGGTTGCTTTTAACTTTCCTTCCAAGGAGTAACCGTCTTTTAATTTCATGGCTGCAATCACCATCTGCAGTGATACTGGAGACCCCAAAAAATAAAGTCAGTCACTGTTTCTACTGTTTCCCCATCTATTTGCCATGAAGTGATGGGACTGGATGCCATGATCATAGTTTTGTGAATGGTGAGCTGTAAGCCAACTTTTTCACTTTCCTCTCTCGCTTTCATCAAGAGGCTCTTTAATTCTTCTTCACTTTCTGCCATAAGGGTGGTGTCATCTGCATATCTGAGGTTATTGATATTTCTCTCGGCAATCTTGATTTCAGCTTGTGCTTCTTCCAGCCCAGCGTTTCTCATGATGTACTCTGCATATAAGTTAAATAAGCAGGGTGACAATACACAGCCTCGGCGTACTCCTTTTCCTATTTGGAACCAGTCTGTTGTTCCATGTCCTGCGCTAACTGTTGCTTCCTGACCTGCTTACAGGTTTCTCAAGAGGCAGGTCAGGTGGTCTGGCATTCCCATCTCCTTCAAAATTTTCCACATTGGAATAAGTAGCAGGTAAAATGGGCATGAGAAATTTAGGAGTGTATTTGTATAGAACAACAGTACTATTTTGTCTATACAATAATATAAAACAAGGTACATTGGGAGTAAAGGTGTTATTTTATTTATGTGCCTCAAGGTTTAGTCCACATTCCCTGAAGAAAATTCTTTGAGTTCAAATTTGTGATAGCACAAAAACCTTCTCTGCTTTTGGCTGCTTACTAAAAGAGAATCACAAGTATTAAAAAAAAAAAAAAAACTAACTAGAATCAGTTAAGTTTGATGTAGAGTTTCTTTAATTCCATGGAACTATTCTCTCAGCCCATACTAAACAGTATAAAGTTGCCAGTTCACGTGAACGCAAGTAAGCTTATAGAAAACAACTCAGTAAATGCGGGTAACTCTGAGCTTGTTTGCCTTGTGATAATAAATGTGAAGTTTACTGGCCACATGAATTGTTTAAGCAAGCTTCCAACTTTCCACTCTTGAATTCTTTTTGTGTTTTTAAAAATTATTTTTACCTAACTCTTAATCTATTCTATACAACAGTATTAAAATATCACAGTTTAAATTTCCTCATCTGGCCTTTTAAGACAAGAATTTTATCTCTGCCAATTTTCCAACCTTGTCTTCCACTGATTCCCCACAGAAATCTTCCTCTCTGGACACCCCAACCATTGGAGAGAATGCTATGAGCAATAAAAGACTTTGACCTGCCTTACTATCTCTGTTTATTTGGGCTTAAGAATTTAAAGATTTAAATCTAAAGAGAGTCTTTACAGTAGACTTTGGAATATAATATGCAAGGAAGGACAATTTGGGGGAGCATTTACACTAACAAATGTGCTTTTCTGAACTGCATTGAGCCATTTAGTTGCTCTATATGACCCAAGTTACAGCAGATGGCAGGAGCTGAGAAACTAGCATTTAATGCCATTACTTATCTTCTTGTGTGTTCATCTTTTTCCCCAATGTTCTAATTATTCCCTTCCAATGACTGGAAACTCACTGAAGCATCAATCAAACCAAGCTTTGGTTGATATTATGGTAACTCAAACATTCTCAATGTTAAATGATACAATATACAAAATGTAACACCTTTTCATTAAATTCTAAATTCCCCTGAGTCAGCTATTGGTATTTTCACTTATGCATCTTTATGTTTACTTGTTCACTTGTGCTCTCACTATGCCATATACACACAGGTATACATACATACACTATATTTATATATATATATTCACACACCTATATATTGATATATGCTATGTATCACATGTGTGTGCTTAGTCAGCCACCATATAGAACAGATCTGTTATAGATGTGTGTGTCTGTGTGCTAGAGATGTGTTCACTAGGTAGACATGCACTAGAGATTTTGTTAAATATTTTTAATATATTTTATTATGTAATAAAATCTCCAGCACCTATTTATATTGGGCTTCTCTGGTGGCTCAGCTGTGAAGTATCTGCCTGCAATGCAGAAGACATAGGAGACACAAGTTCAATCCCTGGCTCAGGAAAATCCCCTGGAGGAGGGAATGGCAATCCATTCCAGTATTCTTGCCTGGAGAATCCCATGGACAGAGGAGCTTGGTGGGGTATGGTCCATAGAGTCACAAAGAGTCAGACATGACTGAAGTGACTCAGCACACAGGGATCCAGGCACACGTGAATGGATAGTTTTTCTCTGAAATGTTTAATACTTTGAAAATGTAGGGCATAGCTAAACTCTCACTCGGTGGGAAAGCCTTTTTGTAGAAACTATATACCTACTATCTGACCACAGTCACAATTTCAGTAATTCAGAGGAAACACAGAGGGATGGTCTCTTAAAGTTATCTGACAAATGTTCTGATGACTAGAAACTTTCACATTTTCCCTTGGTATTCATTTATAGAATTCTTTTTTATTTTCAGTTGTATGGACAAGTTTATTGGTGCTTTATCAAAGCTACTTATAATTTGATAATAAAATGCATCAGACTGTCACTTTTGGAAAGAAGCAGACCTTGAAGAGCGTGAAAAGCTAGTTTTATATGACAAAATAATAAAGATGTCATCTTCCCCTACCATCTTGTTTTTGAATGCCATTTTTCACAGCAGGAAAAATTAATATATTTCAAAAGATATAAAGTATAGGAAATGGGCATCAGTCACCTGTATATTTTTTAATGAAATACTGTGAAAACATTATTTTAATCAAAACTTTGGGGAATTTTTTTCATTTACTCAGTTCTTAACACTACTTCATATTACATAAGGAATACTTCTGAAGCATGTATTGTCTTCTGTTTAAAATTCTTAAGGTTACATTTCATATGTCTTATTTAATTTTGCTACTCACTTCATTGGTAATGGGGCTTATGCTTTCAGCTGCTAGATTACATTTGAGTGGCAACTTCCAATCAGTCAAAATGTCAGTCATTCATTGAAGACTGTGGTTAGTGGGAGAATTTGGCCTTGAATATCTTACCAAGTGACAGTTCTCTAAGTCATTTAAGAGGAAAAGAAAAACAATCATGAAGAATTTAAGTAAGTCCTGATATTCAAGTTCAAATTCATATTTGCTCTTCAAACTCACTATATCCAAAATAATCTTTAAACTTTAAAATCTAAACTTTAAATGGACTAATAAACTTCTACAAACTTAGGCTTCCTCTTATATTTCCAATCTCCTGTTGAACCAGGACCATTCCTTCTGTCACTCAGGCTTGAAACCTTACTTATACTCTCTCTCCTTTATCCTCTAGCATCCACATTCCTTAATCCCTAGGATGGTTCCCTTAGAATGTATCTATCATTCTTTTTTTAAGGAAAATCGTATTTATACATTTCTTTCTTTTTGGACTGTTGCAATATCTTTCTAATAGCTTCTGCAGCCTATATCTCATTCCAGAAGACATACTGACATCACAGTAATCTTCCTAGTTGTAAATTTGAATAAGCTACTTTTCTCTGAGCTCATAAACCATACATTGCTCACCTCTGCCCAGAGGAAAATAATATAGTAAATACACTTGTCACTCACTCAAGTCATCCCATAATCATCTGTGGTCTACCCTCCAACCTTATTTGTCATTAATCCTTCCTCCAAAATGTCCCTCCAACTCCCTTTAGCTGAGTTGACCTTTTGGTTATTCTTAAAGAATACTCTGTACTTTCAATCTTAATCTGAATGCCATTCTCATCTTACCAGAGTATCATCCATTTCTAAAGCCCTTTTCAAATTCTGTCTTCTGTGTGATGCTTTCTTCTGTAAACTCACAATCATCCAAACATGTAACCATGTAGATTTACCTAAACACTGTAAAGATGAAGACGATACTAAGAAGATACAATGTTGATGCATATCCTCACAAATTTTTCTAGTTGGAAAATAATATAAAAACAAAGACTAAAACCTATGGGACACTGTAAAAGCAGTACTAAGGGGAAGGTTCTTAGCATTACAGGCACACATCAAGAAACAAGAAAAAAGCCAAATAAATAACCTAACTCTACACCTAAAGCAATTAGAGAAGGAAGAAATGAAGAACCCCAGGGTTAGCAGAAGGAAAGAAATCTTAAAAATTAGGGCAGAAATAAATGCAAAAGAAACTAAAGAGACCATAGCAAAAATCAACAAAGCTAAAAGCTGTTTTTTTTGAAAAAATAAACAAAATTGACAAACCATTAGCAAGACTCATTAAGAAACAAAGAGAGAAGAACCAAATTAACAAAATAAGAAATGAAAAGGGTGAGATCACAACAGACAACACTGAAATCCAAAGGATCATAAGAGACTACTACCAGCAGCTCTATGCCAATAAAATGGACAACTTGGATGATATGGACAAATTCTTAGAAAAGTATAACTTTCCAAAACTGAACCAGGAAGAAATAGAAGATCTTAACAGAGCCATCACAAGCAAGGAAATCGAAACTGTAATCAGAAATCTTCCAGCAAACAAAAGCCCAGGACCAGACGGCTTCACAGCTGAATTCTACCAAAAATTTAGAGAAGAGCTAACACCTATTTTACTCAAACTCTTCCAGAAAATTGCAGAAGAAGGTAAACTTCCAAACTCATTCTATGAGGCCACCATCACCCTAATTCCAAAACCAGACAAAGATGCCACAAAAAAAGAAAATTACAGGCCAATATCACTGATGAACATAGATGCAAAAATCCTTAACAAAATTCTAGCAAACAGAATCCAACAACATATTAAAAAAATCATACACCATGACCAAGTGGGCTTTATCCCAGGAATGCAAGGATTCTTTAATATCCGCAAATCAATCAACGTAATACACCACATTAACAAATTGAAAGATAAAAACCATATGATTTTCTCAATAGATGCAGAGAAAGCCTTTGACAAAATTCAACACTCATTTATGATTAAAACTCTCCAGAAAGCAGGAATAGAAGGAACATACCTCAACATAATAAAAGCTATATATGACAAACCCACAGCAAGCATCACCCTCAATGGTGAAAAATTGAAAGCATTTCCTCTGAAATCAGGAACAAGACAAGGATGCCCACTCTCACCACTACTATTCAACATAGTGTTGGAAGTTTTGGCCACAGCAATCAGAGCAGAAAAAGACATAAAAGGAATCCAGATAGGAAAAGAAGAAGTGAAACTCTCGCTG
This sequence comes from Muntiacus reevesi, assembly GCF_963930625.1. Classification (NCBI taxonomy): domain Eukaryota; kingdom Metazoa; phylum Chordata; class Mammalia; order Artiodactyla; family Cervidae; genus Muntiacus; species Muntiacus reevesi. The sequence goes on from NC_089251.1 coordinate 133,988,106, forward strand.
TTTGCAGATGACATGATCCTCTACATAGAAAACCCTAAAGACTCTTCCAGAAAATTACTAGAGCTAATTAATGAATATAGTAAAGTTGCAGGATATAAAATTAACACACAGAAATCCCTTGCATTCCTATACACTAACAATGAAAAAACAGAAAGAGAAATTAAGGAAACAATACCATTCACCATTGCAACAAAAAAGAATAAAATACTTAGGAGTATATCTACCTAAAGAAACAAAACACCTATACATAGAAAACTATAAAACACTGATGAAAGAAATCAAAGAGGACACAAACAGTTGGAGAAACATACCGTGTTCATGGATTGGAAGAATCAATATTGTCAAAATGGCTATTCTACCCAAAGCAATCTATAGATTCAATGCAATCCCTATCAAGCTACCAACGGTATTTTTCACAGAACTAGAACAAATAATTTCACAATTTGTATGGAAATACAAAAAACCTCGAATAGCCAAAGTAATCTTGAGAAAGAAGAATGGAACTGGAGGAATCAACCTGCCTGACTTCAGACTCTACTACAAAGCCACAGTCATCAAGACAGTATTGTACTGGTACAAAGACAGAAATACAGATCAATGGAACAGAATAGAAAGCCCAGAGATAAATCCACGAACCTATGGACACCTCATCTTTGACAAAGGAGGCAAGGATATACAATGGAAAAAAGACAAACTCTTTAACAAGTGGTGCTGGGAAAACTGGTCAACCACTTGTAAAAGAATGAAACTAGAATACTTCCTAACACCATACACAAAAATAAACTCAAAATGGATTAAAGATCTAAATGTAAGACCAGAAACTATAAAACTCCTAGAGGAGAACATAGGCAAAACACTCTCCGACATAAATCACAGCAAGATCTTCTATGACCCACCTCCCAGAATATTGGAAATAAAAGCAAAAATAAACAAATGGGACCTAATGAAAATTAAAAGCTTTTGCACAACAAAGGAAACTATAAGTAAGGTGAAAAGACAGCCCTCAGATTGGGAGAAAATAATAACAAATGAGGAAACAGACAAAGGATTAATCTCAAAAATATACAAGCAACTCCTGAAGCTCAATTCCAGAAAAATAAACGACCCAATCAAAAAATGGGCCAAAGAACTAAACAGACATTTCTCCAAAGAAGACATACAGATGGCTAACAAACACATGAAAAGATGCTCAACATCACTCATCATCAGAGAAATGCAAATCAAAACCACAATGAGGTACCATTACACGCCAGTCAGGATGGCTGCTATCCAAAAGTCTACAAGCAATAAATGCTGGAGAGGGTGTGGAGAAAAGGGAACCCTCTTACACTGTTGGTGGGAATGCAAACTAGTACAGCCACTATGGAAAACAGTGTGGAGATTTCTTAAAAAACTGGAAATAGAACTGCCATATGACCCAGCAATACCACTTCTGGGCATACACACTGAGGAATGCAGATCTGAAAGAGACACATGCACCCCAATATTCATTGCAGCACTGTTTATAATAGCCAGGACATGGAAGCAACCTAGATGCCCATCAGCAGATGAATGGATAAGGAAGCTGTGGTACATATACACCATGGAATATTACTCAGCCGTTAAAAGGAATTCATTTGAATCAGTTCTAATGAGATGGATGAAACTGGAGTCCATTATACAGAGTGAAGTAAGCCAGAAAGATAAAGAACATTACAGTATACTAACACATATATACAGAATTTAGATAGATGGTAGCGATAACCCTATATGCAAAACAGAAAAAGAGACACAGAAGTACAGAACAGACTTTTGAACTCTGGGGGAGAACGTGAGGGTGGGATGTTTTGAAAGAACAGCATGTATATTATCTATGGTGAAACAGACCACCAGCCCAGGTGGGATGCATGAGTCAAGTGCTCGGGCCTGGTGCACTGGGAGGACCCAGAGGAATCAGGTGGAGAGGGAGGTGGGAGGGGGGATCGGGATGGGGAATACGTGTAACTATATGGCTGATTCATGTCAATGTATGACAAAACCCACTGAAATGTTGTGAAGTGATTGGCCTCCAACTAATAAAATAATATTAAAAAAAAAAACAAAAAAAAAACAAAGACTAACATCAAGTAACATCAATATAACAAATAGTATGTCACTTTTACTATAACAGAAGTATAAAAGAGTACTATGGAAACACAAAGGAATGGCTATCTCTTCATTAAAGAGTCAGGGAATATTTCATAGAATGAGTGCAAATTGAGTTGTTTTCACCAGTAGAACAAAGAAAGTACATTTCATATGGAGGAAATAGTCTTCAAAAGGAGTAAATGGTTAATGTATTCACAGATGTTTATTGAGAATCCACTATATATCAGAATCAATTACATATCAATATAATTACTGAGGATTCTACAGTATGAAGGATGGAGAGGAACAGAAAGAATTAAAAGACTTGTTTTAGTAGAATGAAAAGATAATAGTTACTATTTAGTTGTTAGAGGATATGAAGATGGAAATGTCCACTAAAACTTTTGGGTTTCCTGAATGAAAAGGAAGATGAGCCCATAAACTGAGCTAGAGAATACTGGAGGAGTACGTCTGGGTCATTTTTCAAGATGTTAAGTTTTAATTACAAACAGGTAAGATGTTCACATGGGGAATGGAAATGTGGGTCCATAGGTTCGTCAACATTAAAATAATATTTGAAGGCAAGGGAGTAGGAGTGGATTTTATTTTAAAAAGAGAAAATGTACATTGAGAGCAGAGGCGATGTCTCAGAGACTAAGAGAAAATATTGCTTAAAGGTATAGGAAGTGGTCATCAGCCTTAGTGAAAAACAGTTATGTAAATTATTGGATTCAACCATGATAAGGCCTTTTTACTGTGGTCTTTGGAAACACAGTCATAAAAGAATAGCAGAGGCAGACTGCAGTGAATGAGAGCTGTAGATGAGAATGGACGGGGGTGAGCTAGTAAGATATTTCTAGCTCCAGGAGCTCTAGAACTAAAAGGAGAGAGAAATATAAATATGTTCAGGAAAAGAGGTTATTTCTGACGGAGAAAAGAATGGGAAAAGTGGTAAGTTGAAGAAAACAGTAAGGGAAAAGTGACTAAAAATATGAGGGAGAGAGAAGAAATGATGGATCAGATTCTAGAGAAGGAGGGAATGACATTCAGTCTTGATTTAAAAAAAAATAGGAAAAGAATAACCAGGTGGAGACTAAAAACCATGTGGAGACTAAACAATGTGCTACTAAAAGAACAAAACAAAACTATGAGTCAATTATGAAATCAAAGAAGAAATCAGAAAATACCCCAAAACAAGTGAAAATAGAAATACAACATTCTACAGTTCTAAGGAGGAAGTTTATATATAGCAATATATGTCTTCCTCAATAAACAAGAGAAATCTCAAACAACCCCCAAAACAATAAAAAGAAAAATCAAAAGTCAGCAGAAAGAAGGAAGCAATAAAGATCATAGGAAATAAATAGAACAGACAAAAACAACAGATAGTATCAACTGAAAGCTGCTTCTTTGAAAAGATAAACAAAATTGATAACTCTTTAGTCAGGCTTACCAAGAAGAGAGAGAGAACCTAAATAAACAAACGAAGAGAAAGAGGAGAAACTACAATACCACAGAGATGCAAAAATAAATAAATATTATGGGTAGTTATATGTCAACAAATTAGAAGAAATGGACACATTTCTAGAAACATACAGCCTGCCAAGATGGAGTCAAGAAGAAACAATTTGAATACATTGATTACCAGAAGTAAAACTGAGTTTATAATTTTAAAAATCTCCCAGCGAATAAATCCAGGAGTATATAGCTTTACAGGGGAATTCTACCAAATACATAAAGAACGAATTTCTTAAACTATACCAAAAAAAAAAAAAAATGCAAGAGAAGGGAACACTCCCCAAATTCATTCTTCAAGATCCCTATCAGGCTGCCCAGGTGGCTCAATGGTAAGAATCCACCTGCAATGCCGGATCCACAGGAGACATTGGTTTGATACCTGGGTCTGGAAGATCCCCTGGAGGAGGGCATGCCCACTCCAGTATTCCTGCTTGGAGAATCCTATGGACAGAGTAGCCTGGTGGGCTACAGTCCATTGGGTTGCAAGGAGTTGGGCAGGACTGAAGTGACTTAGCATGCATGCACGCACACACAAGGTCACTATTACCCTGATACCAAAACCAGACAAAGAATTTAAAAGATAGAAAAAGAAAATTATAGATCAATACCTTTTCTGAATATATATGTAAAAGTCCTCAACAAGATATTTGGAAAGTGAATAAAATAATAAGAAAAAGGTCATACACTGTGATCAAAATGGATTTATTCCAGTGTCACAAGGATGATTCAACATTAAAAAAAAAAGCCAATATGATACACCACATTAGCAAAAGAAAGGATAAAAATTACATGATCATCTCAATAGGCAAAGAAAAAACATTTGACAAAACTGAGCATCCATTCATAATAAAAACTTTCATCAAAGTAGATGTAAGAGGAACATATCTCAATATTATAAAAGCTATTTACTAGAAACCCATGGTCAACATAATGCTCAACACTGAAATGCTGAAAGGCTTTCTGCTAAATGCAGAAACAAGACAAAGATGCCCTCTCTTGCCACTTCTATTTAATGTAACGTGAGAAGTCTGAGTCATGGCAATCAGGCAAGAAGTGAAAGATTTTCAAATTGAGAAGTAAGAATGTCACTATTTGCAGATATAGTAATCTACATAGAGAACCCTAAATTCTCCACATAAAGCTATTAGAGGTAATAAATGAATTCAACAAGATTACAGGATACAATAACAATTTTCACAAATCTATTGTTTCTATACACTAATAATGAAACATCAGAAAGAGCAAGTTAAAAGAAAAAAAAAAAATCCTGTTTACAATCACATAAAAAAATACAGAGGAATAAACTTAACCAAGGAGCTGAAAGGCCTATACTCTGAATATTATAAAATACTGATGAAGGAAATTTAAGACGATACAAAGAGATGGAAAAATGCCTCATGCTCTTGAAGTAGAATAAAATTGTTAAAATGGTCATAATACCCAAAGTAATCTACAGATTTAACACAACCCCTCTCAAAATATCAAAGCCATTTTCACAGAACTAGAACAAATAATCCTAAAGTATATAACGGACCATAAAAGAACCCAAATGGACAAAACAATCTTGAGAAAAAAGAACAAAGCTGAAGGTATTACCATCCCCAGACTTCCAACTATACTACAATGCTACAGTAATCAAAACAGCATGGTACACACTGATCAATGGAATGGAATAGAGAGCCCACAAATAAACTCAGGCACCTATAGTTAATCTACGACAAAGGGGACAAGAATATACACTGGAGAAAAGACAATATTTTCAATAAGCGGTGCTGGGAAAACTGGATAGTCATATGTAAACCAATGAGACTATAACATTCTCTTATACCATATACAAAAATAAACTCAAAGGTTTAAAATCTAAATTTAAGGCCTGAAAATGTAAAATTCCTGGAAGAGAATATATGCAGAATACTCTTTGACATAAATCATAGTGATATTTTTAATCTATCTCCTAAGGCTTCCCTGATAGCTCAGCTGGTAAAGTATCTGCCTGCAATGCAGGAGACCCCAGTTCAATTCCTGGGTCAGGACGATCCACTGGAGAAGAGACAAGCTACCCACTCCAGTATTCTTGGGTTTCCCTGGTGGCTCAGATGGTAAAGAATCTGTCCACAATGGTGGGGGACCTGGGTTTGATCCCTTGGTTAGGAATACCCCATGGAGAAGGGAATAGCTACCCACTCCAGTATTTTGACCTGGAAAATTAAATGGACAGAGGAGCCTGGCGGGCTACAGCCCCTGGGTCGCAAAGACCCCAGGGGTCGGGCACATCTGAGCAACTTTCATTTTCACTTTCAAGGTAAAAGCAAAAAGAAACAAATGAGTTCTAATTAAACTTAAAACCTCTTCATAGCAAAATAAACCACTGACAAAACGACAACAAAAAAAGACAATATATGGACTCAGAGAAAATATTTGCAAATGATATGACTGGCAAGGGTTAATGCCCAACCTACACAAGTATTTCATAGAAGTCAATATCAACAAACAACTCAATTAAAAAAAAAATGAGTAGAAGACCTGAATTGACATTTTCCCAAAGAATACATACAGGTGGTTTCTAGGTACATGAAAAGACACTCAACATCACTAACTATTAGAGAAATACAACTAAAAATTCCTCACACTTGTCAGAATTGCTATTATCAAAAAGTATCAACAGATGTTAGAGAGGCCATGGAGAAAATGGAAACCTCATGTACTGTTGGTGGGAATGAAAATTCATGCAGTCACTATGAAAAATGGTATGGAGTTTCCTTAAAAAAAAAAAAAAAAAAAAAAAAAACCTAAAAATAGAACTACCATATGATTCAGCAATTCCACTCCTGGGGATATATCCAGAAATAAATAAAAACACTAATTTAAAAAGATACATGTACCTCAGTGTTCATAGCAGACTCTTTACAACAGCCAAGACATGTAAACAACCCAGTGACCATCAACAGACAATTGGATTCAGAAGATATGGATATGAAATGACTTTTACTCAGTCATAAAAGAGAATGAAATACTGCCAAATGCATCAATATGAACTGACCTAGAGTGTAATACGCTGAGTTAAATAAGTCAGACAGAGAAGGTCAAATCATGTCTGACTCTTTACAACCCCACAGACTGTATCCCGCCAGGCTCCTCTGTCCATGGGATTTCCCAAGCAAGAATACTGGAGTGGGTAGCCATTTCCTTCTCCAAGGGATCTTCCCAATGCAGTGATTGAAACTGCGTCTCCTGCATTGCAAGGCAGACTCTTGACCATCTGAGTCACAAGGCAAGCCTGGTATCACTTACAAATGGAATCTAAAAAATAATACAAATGAATGAATATGCAAAGCAGAAACAGGCTCATAGATACATAAAACAAAGTTGTGGTTACCAAAAAGAAGTGGGTATGGAACTAACAGATACAAACTGCTAGATGTACAATAGATAGCAGCAAGGATATACTGTATAGTACACGAAACTATACCCATTATCTGTAATGACCTATAAAGGAATATAATCTGCAAAAACATTGAATCGTTTTGCTGTCTGCCCGAAACAATATTGTAAGTCAAGTATATGTCAATTGAACAGAAATGAATCTTGATGGAATGAGTGGTTTAGGAAAGCAGGAGGAAGATGAAGATAAATGGTAATTAAATTTAGAGATAGGAACAAGGAAAATTGGGGGAGTGCAATGGCTCCAATTTTGTGTGTGTGTATGATTAGTTCCTACTATGTTATGACATTTTCTATTTCTTTTAAAGCATTCATCACATTCTTCTCTGAATAGATACAGATATATTCCTATTTTAAATTGCTAATAAAATTGGAAGCTGCTTAAGAACAGGCAACATGTCTAATTTTCTTGGGTTTCCTCCATGTACTTAGGCAGCTTTTGGTATATTAAAATTTGAGGGGAACTTATATAATGTATTTTTGTGGCTATCTCATTAAATAATAGTTCAATATATATATGTTAGATAAATCCTTTATTAACTAGGAAGCAGTGGGTATAACATGAGGTTATAAGGTTGGAGAAGAGAGATTGTCAGGATCTTCTGCATTTAGAAGGGGAAAAAATGTAAAATAATGGGATATCAAGTGGATCCAACTATGTAGCACAACAGGGAAAGAATGGTATGTTGATAGGGTTGATCTTCTTTGTATATTTTCCCTTTATGCTAGATGACATTACTGTTAAAGCAGTTGTTACCTCTCCCTAAGGAAGGATTATATTTCCCTCTTCACTGAATTCAGGCTTGGCCCTAAGACTCGCTTTGGCTCTTCCATATGAGGAAGGCATGCATCTACATCCTGGTGAACATAGGAATGGTCATGTGACTTGCTTTTTTTTGTGTGTGTGTGACTTGCTTTTATTAGTAAAATGTAGTAGTGACATGTTTTGACAATTTTATTTCTTTCTTCCTCTGCCATGAAACTAATAATATCCAAGAGTAGCTGCTACTCCTTATCCTCTCTGCTAAGGATGACATGGCACAGATTTTAAATATGTAACTCCATAGTGATGAACTTCTAGGATAAATGAATCTGCCTCTAACTCAGAGTATCCTAAAAATGGCAATAGAAACTTTGATAAATATTATAAAGTGGCTACAGAATCTTGCATCTGTGAAAATGTTTGAGCTTCCTAAAATTGTTGTAAACTCTCTTAGAACGTGTTTCCTGGTGGTTCAGCAGTAAAGAATCCACCTGTCATGCTGGATATGCAGGTTCAATTTCTACGTGGGGAAAAATCCCCTGGAGAAGGAAATGGCTACCCACTCCAGTATTCTTGTCTGGGAAATCTCATGGACAGAGGAGCCTGGTGAGCTACAGTCCATGGGGTTGCAAAAGAGTTGGACATGAGTTAGTGACTAAACAACAACAAAAGATGAAGTTGGTAGAAAGCTATAGAATACCTAGGCTTTTCAATTTGTTTGCTACAGTTAAAATGAGATGTCAATACCAGAGTTTATTTTTAGTGAGTTTTCCTGTTTACAGCTGTTGAAGAGAAACATGCTTGAGTGTTTACAATACTTGTTTCTCTTGTCCAAAAGAATATTCCAATACTCTTTAAACATATCAAAATGCTGTTTTTTTTAATTCATTCATAATCCACTAGTTATTTGGTTGGGAGGACCATTAAGGAGAAATTATTACTGATGCCCTAAAATTACAAGGCATCTCATTTCACGATGAATATTCTTTGTACCTTTTCCATGAAATGACACAACTGTGGTGACTGATGGTTGGAGGAAGGTGACAGGGTAAACTTGTATGTCAAGGTATGCTCAAGAAGTTGACTCTGGAGGGAAACCTCCTGCTTGTTTTAGAGTACAACACCTGAGACCAATCTACATCTTGACAGTGCTCATTAGAAAGCCAACTGTAGACTAAACACTCTCCCTCAGAGGGGCTTTAACCAAGTCAGGGCTCATTAACAAGGAGTCCATGGTGACCAGAAAGGTCTTCTGCAGATTATGCAGACGGACCAGCTTTCTTCATTGTAAGCCTGGTTTTAATAATTCCTCTCAAAATTTTTCTCAATTAGAGCAAATTGACACTACATTTCCCTTAATACATTTAATTAACTCTTTAATGATATATAGGGCATTGGGACACATTCTGTTGCTCCAATCACTTATTTCTCTTGAAAATTTCTCTTGAAGCTAACTGAGGCCTTATGATCCTCTGATATTTTCTCTATTAAAAATGTAAACAGAACCCTGGAGCAACTAATTTGAAGGTTAACAGTTCATCCGCAAATGATGTAGAAATACAGGACAGGCACAGCCTTGAGAATTAAATGTTCTTTGAAAGGCCAAAGCGTTAGATTTTTTGAGTTGTTAAAAATGTTCTCTTGTGCTCTAAAGTTGTATTAACTCTTTAGCAGCACTGAAATCCCTTTTTGTTGTTGTTTGGTCAAACAAAAATACTTCCTCCCCAAACGCCCAATATGATTTTAGGAGAGTAACATATTTGCTGCACAAAGAAAGGACATAAAGTCTGGGGTTAGGGAGTTCTGAATTTAAACCCTGATCTGTCACTCTCCAGCTCTACAAACTTGGAAAATTAACCTCTAAGATTATTTCTTTATAAAATGGGGTTAAAAATGGCACTTCTCAGGGTTCTCATGAGGATTATAAAATTTGATACATATAAAATACTCAGACAAATGCCTGACATATAGTAAGCTCTCAATAAACGTAAGCTTGGATCACTACTGTTGCTGGTGTTATCTATAAAACAAGAATAATTAAAATAACATATAGGTAGTGACCAGTAGGTGCTTATGGTAAGCCTTTAGTAATTGATCCTTCCTTTCCCTGTCTAAGGACCTCTGTGAAATTGTGAAAAGAATCAGCCACATATTTACAAGGGGGAAAATGCAGCAAATTGATATAAATGGGTTCCTTATTATATGACAATAAATTTAAAACAGGCAAAAACTATTGCTGTAATGTGAAATAACAGTGTGTATGGCAAAAGAAAACTGAAAATACCCAACACAAAGTCAAGCGATCAGCCGTACAAGTTAGAAGTATCAGTACATCCTTCCTCCTGTTATGTCTTTCCCAACTCATCATCAACACTGGGATCTCTGTAGACTCTCTCCGATGAAATAAACCCACCAGAGTTCAGAAGACTACACCAACCAGAGCTCATAATTCTGGAGCCGTAACTGGTAAAGATCCCCTGCTCACAGGCATGATGTGAGCAGCAGAATAACAGTGACGAAGTCTGTGATTTCAGAGTAGGTCTTATAGATTCTTTTTTTTTTTTTTTTTTTGAAGTGTGAGAGACAAATGTCCAGAGACCTCTTTTCAGTACAAAATTATATAGTAATACTCTATAAAATAAAAAAACAAACAAAAATAACTTTTGAAATGCATTGCTTAACTTGTAGGGGCAAGTGGGTTATAGTTTAGGGAAAAAATTTTAAAAATGCAGAAATTCTGAAAGACAGAAGGTCACTAAAGCTGGAGTTTACCCTAGAGATCTAGCTCCTCATTCCTGGTGACCTGGTGCTGGGTAGAGCTTGTGCTATAAGGAAGTAAGTGACACTGGGGAGGGGAGTGGCAGACTTGATGAACAAAGTGAGCATTCAGGCCAGAAACACATTTAAAACTACAATGCCCAAATGATAACACCAAGACCATTATACTTGTATACTTACAAACACCATGCTCTGCATAGCCCCAGAGAATGAGCTTTGCATGAACCACAGTGTGAATGTGGGCTGCTAAGGGCTTTCCTGATAGCTCACTTGGTAAAGAATCTGCCTGCAATGCAGGAGACCCTAGTTCAATTCCTGGGTTGGGAAGATCCACTGGAGAAGGGACAGGCTGCCCAACTCCAGTATTCTTGGGCTTCCCTTGTGGCTTAGCTGGTAAAGAACCTGCCTGCAATGTGGGAGACCTGGGTTCGATCCCTGGGTTGGGAAGATTCCCTGGAGAAGGGAAAGGCTACCCATTCCAATATTGTGGCCTAGAGAATTCCATGGACTGTGTAGTCCATGGGGTCACAAAGAGTCAGACACGACTGAGCAACTTTCACTTCACTTCACTTCACTTCATTTCACTTCAGGTTGTACATGGCAGCTCTGGGAAATACCAACACTGAGTTAATTAGAGAAAAACATGCATTTCAGAAGGATTCCATCAAGGATCTGTACATGTTCCAGCCATGACTCTGGGTAGAGAGGTTGTTCTTGATTTAAATCACCTTAAAATTGCTAATCATAGATTCACACTCCTGAGTCTGGGACCTAAACCCACACTAACCACATGACCTTAAAACCCCTGAATTCAACTCTTTCAAGTTTTCCTGGGATAGCAACATCTCCAAACACTTGCCAGCACAAAAATAGATCTTCCTGAGCAGAAACTCTTAAATTGAACACTCAAAAAACTTATATGGGACAGAAGTCACTGTGAAGAAAATCACAAAATAAATCAGTAACAAGCTAGAGGAGAATTAGCAGAAATAACAGGTTGTAGAATCAGACCCACAAAGAGTGCAGATGACATTATCAATATAGAATATAACATAAGCATATTAAATATATTCAAGAAAATAAATGACAACATTAAGATATGACAAACAAGAGACTATACAAATGGCTAGGCATATTTGAGAAACAATCAAATACTATTTCCATGAATAAAACACTGAATTATTGAAGTTAGAAACTCAGTAGATGTGATACAGTGCAAATTAGACATAGCTGAAGGGAACTTGAATAAACTAGAAGACAGATGAAAAGAATTTAAACAATGCGCCACAGAGACAAAAACAGATGGAGATGTAATGAGGGTGATAAGAGGAGAAGAGAAGGAATATAACATACTTCTTATTGGACTTCTAGTAGGAGATAGATAATAGAGAGGCTGGGGAGATAAGTGTTTCAAAAGAAAATAATTTTCCAGAGTTGAAGAAAAGCACAAATCCTAAAACTAATATAGTTAAAGAAATTCATAGTAGGAACATAGTAGTGAAATTTCAGAGTCCTCAAGACAAGGGAGGTCATAAGGCAATCAGTAAAGAAACAGGCAACTTTCAAGGGATCATTTTTAGATTCAAAGTGCTATCTCCATAAGTAGCAGTGGAACCAGAAAGCAATGGTATATCTTCAAGTGCTGAAAGACAAATGTTGCTATACAAATTTACACTAACAGACAAGACTTTCACAACTATAGGCAACATGAGGGTATTAGAGAAAACACAGAGTATTTAGGATGAACAGGCTTCTCTGGTGGCTCAGTCAGTAAAGAATCCGCCTGCAATGCAAGAGACTTGGGTTCGATCCCTGGGTTGGGAAGATCCCCTGGAGGAGGGCATGGAGGGCATGGAGGAGGGAGTGGAGGAACCCATGCCAGTACTCATGCCTGGAGAATTCCATGGACAGAAGAGTCTGGTGGGCTAGAGTCCGCAGGGTTGCACTTAGACAGCTTTTGGACTTCCCTGTTAGCTCAGCTGGTAAAGAATGAATCCACCTGCAGTGAAGGAGACCCTGGGAAGACCCGCTGGAAAAGGGATAGTCTACCTCCTCCAGGATTCTTGGACTTCCCTGGTAGCTCAGCTGGTAGAGAATCCATCTGCAGTACAGCAGACCTGGGTTTGATTCCCTGGGTTGGAAGATCCCCTGGAGGAGGGTATGGCAACCTGCTCTAGTATTCTTGCCTAGAGAATCCTCATGGCCAGAAGAGCTGGGTGGGCTACTGTCCACGGGGTCACAAAGAGTCGGACACGACTGAGCAACTAAGCACACAGCTCAGGGCCCCTAGAACATTTTCCAGAATGAATCAGACCACCAAGAAAAAAAGCTATGAGATAGAAGAAAACTTGAGCTAAAGGGATAATAATCATTTTGTAAATACTACATCATTATTACCATTTTATTTTACTTTCATTTAATTGTAATTAATTATTTTTTCTGGTTGTTTACTTTTTAAAGATTTAATTAGAGTATAATTGCTTTATAATGTTGTGTTAATTTCTGCTATATATAACAATATGAGTAAAATTAAAATAACATCTTCTGAAAGTTTAGTTAAGAGCGGACACAGTGGCTTAAATTAATAAGTTGTTTAAAGGTCCTTGCATTATTCTGGAGGACAGTTAACACAGATTATCTTTATGGTAAATGTTTATATTGAAATTTCTTTGAGTAAATGCTAAAAGAATAAAGTATATAATTTCTGAATTACGAGAGAGGAATATATGGGTTGAGGTCGGGGCTTTCAGCATAACGAAACAAAGAGAAAAATTTTAAAAAGGATTTGAAAATTTTTAATTAATCATCCTCTCTGACACACATTGTCTTTCACAAGAAAGCTTAATAAAATATGGGAGACCTAGATACACACAGACACACACACCTTCTTTCACTTTATGTGGGTTGGTAACATTTGAATGCTCTCCTACCTAGGGGCAAGTTTTTCCGCCTTTCTCCAAGATTTTATTCACATTTTTCATAATTTCTTTCATTTTTTTCACAAAATTTCTCTGTTTAAAAGGATATGGAATGTGTTTATTGGACATGCTTATTGCAAGGGGGAAGTGTATACATCTTTTGAAGAATATGACCAGGAATAAACTGACACCAATTAAAGTGATGAATTTCTCCAGCCTATATTTTCAGGTGTTTATTTCTCATTAACATAATTCAGTCACAGCTAAGAGACAGGCTGCCATGCTGAAAACAAATGTCAAGAAGCAGACTAGATATTAGTGACTTTGCTCTATTTTATAATAACTGCAATCACAGGTTATCACAGACAATATAAATAGCATGGGATTTTCATGTGATGAAAGCATTGAGATTTAGGGGAAGTTTAAATGTCTTAGAATTCTAAGTAAGGTCTTACAGCTTTAGACAATTGCATCCCTTATTCCTGGGTGATTCAACTCTGCCTATTAGCATTTGATCCTCGACTAATTGGGTATTTTGTTGTCTATGAAATGCAGGGCTTAATTTGCAGACAGTGTCTGATCTGTGGGCTTCTCTCTTGAAGAATAGCTTTACTGAGACCTTCATTAAGGATTGCCCACATCTCCTGTAGACAGACTCTGGGTACTGGAACATTATACAATTTAAACTCTAAATGGTAGGTTTGAAAATGTGACTTTTTAAAATCCTTGATTATCCTCTGAACACAGCAGTTAGGCTTTGAATTCATGATACTGATCTCCCTATGTGCAGTGTTATCACAGGAGTTAGAAAATGAAGTGAGAGTTGATTTCTTTACTCTCAGCAATTTCATATATAATTAGTAGCAAATTTAAGAAATGTGGAATTAGTCAGCTTGATTTTTAGTGTTTTGGTAAAGATACCTCCCTCTTTTTTGCCTTCATTTTTTAAAATACTTATTGTGAATTTTATGCAATAAAGAAACCTTGACAGAAACACTGATTTGATTGAATCAAATTAATATTTAGATTAAGCCCCATTTACAAGAGGATGATGTAAAAGAATTTTCTATAGAACTCCTCAAAGAACCAAGAAATCTTGCCATTTATGATAATAAGGTGAACCTGGTGGGCACTATTCTAAGTAAAATAAACCAGAAAAAGAAGGAAAAACACTACATGATATTAATATCACTTCTGTAAGGAATCCAAACAGTCAAACTCACAGAAGCAGAGAGTAGACTGCCAGGGATTGAGGGAAGGGGAATAAAAGGGGAGTTATTAAACTTCAGTTATGCAAGATGAGTAAGTACCAGAAATCTACTGTACAGCATAGTACCTAGAGTTAATAATATTGTATTGGAGACAAAAAATGTTGCTAAGAGGCTAGATTTAATGTCAATCATTCTTATAATGACAACAGTGATGACGATGATAAGGAGGAAGAGGAGAAGCAGTAATAATAACAGTACAGAATGCAGGCGGAAACTTTTGGAGGTAATGGATGTTACAGCATGGATTCTGGTCCGACTCTTTGGGACCCCATGGACTGTAACCTGCCAGGCTCCTCAGTCCATGGAATTCTCCAGGCAGTAATGAAAACTGCAGTGGGTAGCCATTCCCTTCTCCAGGGGTTCTTCCTGACCCAGGAACTGAACCTCGGTCTCTTTCATTGTAGGTAGATTCTTTATTGTCGGAGCCACTAGGGAAGCCTTTACAGGCATATACTTATCTCCAAACTCAATTTATATACATTAAATATTTATAGTGTTACATGCCAATCATAAAAAGCAAAAAAAAAAAAAAAAAAAAAAAAAAAAAAAGCCAGAAAAGATACAAGAAGAAAGAGTAGTGAATCACATATTAAATGTATTAAGCAATTTATAAGGAACAAAAAGTGGGGGATCCCAGTAGATCCATTTGGATCTAGAATCACAGGAGAGCACTAATACCACAAACAGACAGTGAAGATACTATCACTAAAGGCTGTCTGTAAAAGTTATGAAAAAATAACTGAAAGCAAGTTCCATGGCAAAATAAAATATATGTTAAAGTTAAATAATTAGTTTGAAGACAGTATAAAAACTGATGAGTACAAATAGTTTGTATAGCCAGCAGCAAAAGGGAAAATATAAAAGGAGAAAAGCACATGGATTTACCAGGATTTGAAAAGTATACTTTAAAATGTCAAATAATTTGAAAAAATAAAAATCTAGGAGGACACTGAAATGCTGTAAGCGATAACCAAAGAGGAGAGAAGAAACTCACACAGAGAAAGAATCAGAAAAAAAAATTCATATCTGACATAGTTAAAATTCTGAGGTCCGAGTATCAGGACAGCAGTGAAAGACTGGAGAAAGTCAGGATAAAGGCAAACTCTCTTCAAGGAGAATGTTATAGAAGCATTTGTGAATTATCCAGTGTACCACTTATTCAAGGAAACTAAAATGGGATTTGTCCTTTGAATATAGGACAATGAAATACTTGGTCTCTCTAAATCATTAAAATTAAAACTTTAAAAATGGTGATAATTTTAACGACTCAATTAAACTATCTGGGATACCTGAATAACAAAAACTATTAATTTGTATACCATTTAAAAAGAAATTATATTGCTTTTTACGATGCAAATAGAATACATTTTAATTGTAAAAAATTAGATAACTAAAAGCTAAAAATAATAACATGGATAACAAAATTATCTCCTCACATAAAATCCACAGACAGAGGAGCCTGGCAGGGTATACTCCATGGGATTGCAAAGAGTCAGAGAACACTGAGTGACTAACACTTACTTTTCACTCTACTGTCAATAGTTCAGTTTTAATATATGTCTATAAATAATATATATATACATAAATAAATGATGGTATATGATTGATAGGTAACCTTAAAATATGCACATAATTTGATAGAAGTGAAAGAAGTGATTCTAGAGTGCTATGGAATACATAACATATATCTGTTTACATATATCCAGGTAGACACCGACCTTGTTCTTTCTTTTGTAATTTCACATTACAAATTTGATTTGTACATTCATTCCCCGCCCCCCCCGCCCCAGTTCTTACATGAAAACATTAGAAAAATTCCACAGCTTTTCTGTTTACTGTTAGACTGCAGTTAGGTCTATTCCATGTCCATATTTCCTTATAGTATCAAAACCTCTGTTGCTGTTCGGTCACCCAGTTGTATCCAACTCTTTCTGACCCCACTGGCTGCAGTAAGTTAAGCCTCCCTGTTCCTCACCATCTCCCAAAGTTTGCCAAGTTCATGTTCATTGCATCAGTGATGCCGTCCAGTCATCTCATCCTCTGATGCCCTCTTCTCCTTCTACCCTTAGTCTTTCCCAGCATCAGAAACTTTTCCAATGAGTTGTCTGTTCACATCAGACAACCAAAATACTGGCGCTTCAGTTTCAGCATCAGTCCTTCCAGTGAATATTCAGGGTTGATCTCCCTTAAGACTGACTGGTTTGATATCCTTGCTGTCCAAGGACTTTTAGGAGACTTCTCCAGCAACACAGTACAAAGGCATCAGATCCTCTACTCTCATCCATTTAATGTTTCTCCCTTCATCCAGCTCAGGTCTGCAACAGGTTGGATGCATATAATGGAGAAGTAGTGTCTGGTTCATTGCATTTCTTTTCTGACTCCAATTATTCTCAACTGACATTTTGGGGCAACTCCAGGTTGAGCTCAGAGGAGCTTATCATCCTGCCATGGGTCTCCTTTGGAGATCTCTTAGTGAAAATCTAAGGGGTGCTGGGATCAGAATGCTTAGTGTAGATTCACTGATCTGGTATTAACTTTCCTCCTCCTGGATATCAACAACTCCCTTTTCAAACACTGAACTTCCAAAAGTTCATTACTAAATTGGAATTATGTGGCTTCCATGAGATTCTCTTAGGCAGAGATCCTCTTATGGTGAACCTGAGCCTTGCAAGGAGACAACATGTAAACCAAGGAAAATATGTACCATTTCCTGCCTCCGTTTATGGGTGGTGAGTTCACTTCCAATCCAGTCAACTGCATGTAACTTTTCAGTTTCAGATTTTTCCAAGGTCAGAGTCAGAGAATTCTTATCTCATTAACATGATAAAAGACATCTGCTCAGGGAAGTTCTCCTAAAGACTGTTTACTAAGCTTAAGTAAAAAGGAAAATTCTAGAACTGAAAAATGCAACATCTGAAATAAAAATTCACTACATGCATTTAAAAAGAAAAAAATAGAGGAACAATAAAGGAGATGTGAAAACAATAAGACTATCTAACCTGAAGGACAGAGTGATAAAAGATGCCAAAAATAAATAAATAAATAAATAAAACTTTAGGGACCTGAAAGACAGTATCAGAGAGTCTATTATATATGTAATTGGAGCCTCAGAAGAGAGGGGAAAAAAAAGAATGGGGAAAAAAGTATTTGAAGAAATAATATTTGAAATTGCCAAAATTTGTTAGAAGAGATAAATTACAGAACCAAGAAACCCAGTAAACCTCAAGCAGGTTTTAGCTGGAGAATGTGGTAGCCTCTAGTATCTAGGACAGTTTCAATCACATATCTGGTGCCTTGCTGAGAAAGGCTGAAAAAGCTGTATTACACAGGTCCTTTTCAAGACTGCAGTTTTAGGGTAGTGAGAGTTGGACCATAAAGAAAACTGAGCGCCAAAGAATTGATGATTTTGAACTCTGATGTTGAAGACTCTTGAGAGTCCCTTGGACTGCAAGGAGATCCAACCAGTCCATCTTAAAGGAAATCAGTCCTGAATATTCATTGGAAGGACTGATGCTGAAGCTCCAATACTTTGGCCACCTCATGGGAAGACCTGACTCATTGGAAAAGACCCTGATGCTGGGAAAGATTGGAGGCAGGAGGAGAAGGGGATGACAGAGGAGTAGATGGTTGGATGGCATCACCAACTCAATGGACATGAATTTGAGTAAGCTACAGGAGTTGGTGATGGACAGGAAAGTCTGGCATGCTGTAGTCCGTGGGGTCGCAGAGTCGGACATGGCCAAGAGACTGAACTGAACTGAACTGGGCTTCATATCTTATGACTCAAGGCTCTAAAACCAAATTCTCTGGTGAATGGTGTGGAAGGCAAATGGCCTTTTATGACAGAGCTTCAGAAATAACATAGCATTAATTCCTTTCTATCCTGTTATTAAAGAAATCACAGGTCTGTAGAGGAGGATGCATACATCCCACTTTCCAAAAGAAGGGGTATCAAAGAATTTGTAGCCATGATTTAAAACCATTGAGAAACCCAAAAGAAAAATAACAAGAGATTTGAACCAGAAACTCTTCATAAAAGATGATATTAAGATGGCGAGTAGATACCTGAAAAACTGCTCAACCACACTTGTCAGAGATATGAAAATTAAAAACACAATGAGACATCACCACACACCTATTGAAATGGCTAAAATTTAAGACTGACAAGAACAAGTGTTTGAAAGCATGTGGGCATTCTCATAAACTTCCAGTGAGAGTATATTTGGCACAACCACTTTAGATAGTTGTTTGCCATAAATTATTAAAATTGAACATATAAATACTATGACAAAATATTTTATACCTAATCAGAAGCCAACCAAAATGTACACATAAGTATACTGAAAATTTGTACATGAATGTTCACAGCAGCATTCTATGTAAGAGATTAAGATAGAAACTGAAATGTTAGTCAACGATACAAAGGATTAGGGCTTCCAAGGTGATAATGGTAAAGAACCTACCTGCCAATGCAGGAGATGTGAGAGAGATGTGAGTTTGGTCCCTGGGTCAGGAAGATCCCCTGGAGAAGGAAATGTCAACCCACTCTAGTATTCTTGCCTGGAGAATCCCATGGACAGAGGAGGTTGCAAAGAGTTGGACATGACTTAGTGACTAAACAACATACAATGGAATCCTGCAAGCAATGCCCTGCATGTGAGTGTGAAAGTTGGTTAGTCGTGTCTGACTCTTTGTGTCCCCGTGGACTATACAGTCCATGGAATTCTCCAGGCCAGAATACTGGAATGGTCAGCCTTTCCCTTCTCCAGGGCATCTTCCTATCCCAGGGATCGAACCCAGGTCTTTTGCATTGCAGGAGGATCCTTCACCAGCTGAGCCACCAGGGAAACCCAAGAATACTGGAGTGGGTAGCCTGTCCCTTCTCCAGGGGATCTTCCTGACCCAGGAATTGAACTGGGGTCCCCTGCACTGCAGGCAGATTCTTTACCAACTGAGCTATCAGGGAAGCCCCCAGTGCACTGAATGAACTATGATGTTAAAGAAAAGATATGAATCTCTTAGATGTGAAGCAAAACACAGAAGCTGGGTACAGACCACATACTGTGCGCCTCTATTTGTTTGCTGTTCAATAACAGGCCAAGCTAATGTATAGTGTTTTAGGAGGGAGAGGGCCATGGACTCAAGATGAGAGAGAAGTCACTGTGGAGTTACCTTAGGAGACACCTTAAGCAATTCCTCCACCATGAGAGGGAACATCTACTGAAAAGGCCATTGGAGTCCAGTAAGGAGGCCCAAGAACAGCAGGTCTGGTAGAGGAACATGGTTTTGGGGGATCTATGGGTCCTGGGGGAAATTTGAAACTGCCAGTTTTCTGTGAACCCTAAAAGGCTGAGGGATAATGTTAGGATAATGGTTACCACTGAGCATGAGGAAGCAAAAAATGACTGGGAGAGGGCTTCTGGATTGCTTCCAAGATGGTGATAGTGTTCCTGTCTTAGACCTGAGTAGTGGTTTCTGGAGTATGTTCACTTTATAATAATTCACAGTACTCTACATTTAGGATTTGTGCAATTTGACACAAGTTATATTACTTTTAAAAAATATATAACAAAAAGATTATGCATTGGAGTGGAAGAAATGAGACAGAAAGACTACCTAGAAGAAAATTTTAACTAGGCAAGTGATAAAAAGAGTCTGAGTTAAGGCAAAAACATGGAGAAAGGAGGGAAAGCAAGAGATGAGAATCTGATGGAAGCTGGTTTAATTGTTTATCAGTAAGACAGAGACAACAGGAGCTACCACATCCAAGAAAACAGACATACTGATAGTGTCTGCATCTGTGACCAAAACAGGGCCCAACAACAGATAACAGCCCAAAGCGCAAGCAAATGGCAAGTCGAGTTCAACAGAAAACTGTTGAAATCCAATTGTGTGGGATGGAGGTCCTAAGACTCCAGTTCCAAAAGTATTAGAAAGACTCGGTTCTGGGAACAGAACTGGGACACTATTCAGTAGTCAAATAAGACTACTTCACTCTCCCATCAGGCTTTAAGTTTGTTAAACTTACAATTGTTGTTCCTAATGATAGATTAACACAGTGGTATGTGCCTAGAAATACAATAGGTGTATAAAGCCTGATAAATTGGTCAACAAATAAACCGGTGACTAGGACTAGGAACAAAAAATAACTCACTCACATGAACTGAGGTTCAAGGGAAGTTCAGTTCAGTTCACTTCAGTCACATAGTCGTGCCCGGCTCTTTGAGATCCCATGGACTGCAGCATGTCAGGCTTCCCTGTCCACCACCAACTCCTGGAGATTGCTCAAACTCATGTCCATTGAGTCGGTGATGTCATCCAACAATCTCATCCTCTGTCATCCTCTTTTCGTCCCATTTTCAATCTTTCCCAGCATAAATGTCTTTTCCAATGAGGTAGTTCTTTGCATCAGGTGGCCAAAGTATTGGAGTTTTAGCTTCACTATCAGTCCTTCCAATGAATATTCATGATTGATCTCCTTTAGGATTGATTGGCTGGATCTTCTTGCAGTCCAAGGGACTCTCAAGAGTCTTCTCCAACATCACAGTACAAAAGGATCAATTCTTTGGCTCTCAACTTTCTTTATAGTCCAACTCTCACATCCATACATGACTACTGGAAAAACCATAACTTTGACTAGATGCAACTTTGTTGGAAAAGTAATATCTCTTCTTTTTAATATACTATCTATGTTGGTCATAGCTTTTCTTTCAAGGAGCAAATGTCTTTTAATTTCATGCCTGCAATCACCATCTGCAGTGATTTGGAAGCCCAAGACAATAAAGTCTGTCACTGTTTCCATTGTTTCCCCGCCTATTTGCCATGAAGTGATGGGACTGGATGCCATGATCTTAGTTTTCTGAATGCTGAGTTTTAAGCCAGCTTTTTCACTCTCCTCTTTCACTTTCAAGAAGAGGCTCTTTAGTTCTTCGCTTTCTGACATAAGGGTGATGTTATCTGTGTATCTGAGGTTATTGATATTTCTCCCAGGTTTCTTGATTCCAGCTTGTGTTTTATCCAGCTCAGCATTTCACATGATATACTCAGATATAAATTAAAGAAGCATGGTGACAATATACAATCTTGACATACTCCTTTCCCTATTTGGAACCAGTCTGTTGTTCCATGTCCAGTTTTAACTGTTGCTTCTTGACCTGCATACAGATTTCTCAGGAGGCAGATAAGATGGTCTGGTATCCTCATCTTACACTTTGTTGTGATACAGACAGTCAAAGGCTTTGGCATAGTCAATAAAGTAGAAGTAGAGGTTTTTCTGCAACTCTTGCTTTTTCGATGATCTAACAGATGCTGGCAATTTGGTCTCTGGTTCCTCTGACTTTTCTAAATCCAGCTTGAACATCTGGAAGTTCATGTTTCCAATACTGTTGACGCCTGGCTTTGGAATTTTGAGCACCACTTTGCTAGCGCATGAGATGAATGCAATTATGTGGTAGTTTGAACAAACTTTGGCATTGCCTTTCTTAGGGATTGGAATGAAAACTGACCTTTTCCAGTCCTGTGGCCACTGCTGAGTTTTCCAAATTTGCTGACATATTGAGTGCAGCAATTTCATAGCATTATCTTTTAGGATTTGAAATAGTTCCACTGGAATTTCATCACCTCCACTAGCTTTATTCATAGTGATGTTTCCTAAGGCCAACTTGACTTTGCATTCCAGGATATCTGGCTCTAGGTAAGTGATCATACCATCCTGGTTATCTGGGTCATGAAGATCTTTTTTATATATTCTTCTGTGTACTCTTGTCACATCTTCTTAGTATCTTCTGCTTCTGTTAGGTCCATAAATTTTTTGTCCTTTATTGTGCCCATCCTTGCATGAAATGTTCCCTTGGTATCAGTAACTTTCTTGACAAGATCTCTAGTCTTTCCCATTCTGTTGTTTTCCTCTATTTCTTTGCACTGATCACTGAGGAAGGCTTTCTTATATCTCCTTGCTATTATTCTTTGGAACCCTGCATTCAAATGGATATATGTTTCCTTTTCTGCTTTGCCTTTCGCTTCTCTTCTTTTCTCAGCTAATTGTAAGGCCTCTTCAGACAACCATTTTGCTTTTTTGCATTTGTTTTTCTTGGGGATGGTCTTGATCACTGTCTCCTGTACAATGTCACGAACGTCTGGCCATAGTTCTTGAGGCACTCTGTCTATTAGATCTAATCTCTTGAATCTATTTGTCACTTCTACTATATAATCATAAGGGATTTGATTTAGGTTACACTGAAATGGTCTAGTGGTTTTCCCTACTTTCTTCAATTTAGGTCTGAATTTGGCAATACGGAGTTCATGATCTGTGCCATGGTTGGCTCCTGGTCTTGTTTTAACTGACCATATAGAGCTTCTCCATCTTTGGCTGCAGAGACTATAATCAGTCTGATTTTGGTTTTGACCATCTGCTGATGTGCATGTGTAGAATCTTCTCTTGTGTTGTTGGAAGAGGGTGTTTGCTATGACCAGTCTGTTCTCTCGGCAAAACTTTGATAAAAAATCTAATAAACTGGTCAACAAATAAACCAATAACTAGGAACAAAAAAATAACTCATTAGCTTTAACTGAGGTTCAAGGGAAGGGTTTAGGCAAATGTGCATAAATTAAGATCTCAATTACTAGAACAAAGGGAAACACTTTATACCAGATAAGAAAAAGTGGTTTAGGATTGTGTCTGTTTACTTCTTTGTTTACAGGGATAATGTCAGAGGATAGTTTGATCTGAAACTGCAAGCACAATTTCAGGAGTTCCAGTTCCATTATTTGAATGACACTTCAGATAAGACCACATTGAAAAAAGACTCAAATTTAATCTTAATCTACATTAATTATTAAAAATAAGAGAAACACTAAACTTTAAAACATTAAATTTCATTTCTGGATAACATTAAAGAACGGCATCGAATGATATTGAATAAAGTAGGATTTCAAAAGAACCTTTCATTTTTACCAATAGTAAAAATGATAATTTCTTTAAGCAATACATATTTATAAAAAAGCAAGGAGTTATACACCCAAATTAAGTCTTTTGATTTTTTCTAAAGCTTTAAAATCAGAGTCAGGTTGAAATTTCCACAGTACTAGGCAATCCAGTTTTTATTTCAAATCCTTCAAAGTCATGACATTCTGATTTTTAAAAGTTAAACGATGACTTTGACTTTATTAAGTGTTATCTGCTCTACACAAGGATGTCAGGTTTTAAAAGGTCATTCAAATGCATAGCCATCTACATATATCTTCTTTTTCAATACATACTGATACTCTCTTGAATATAGAACAGTGTTTTCAATAAATGGTACCTGATAAATGTGCTTTTACTGAAAGTATATTGGTTAAGAAAAAAGAAAAGTTCTATGGTGGAAATGGAAACCATTATTAAAGTGAGAGAACAGAAATCCATTTTCTTCACAAGCAATTTGCACATGGTTCAGTTTGAGACTTAGAACTGTTTTGAATACTCTCATCTCATTAGTATTGCTGGGTTCTTTCTATCTCATTGTTCACTTTCCCTTATTCAAGTTCAGTAAGGCAGATAGTCAATTTTATTAATCATGCTCAGAAAAATTATTTACTGTATTGGAACTTACTTGGTTATATAAGTTATGATCTATTTGAAATTTGGAAGTTAATTTAGAGATCATTCTGGAGTAGCAACTAGATTAACTAAATAGAAAGATCTTTTAATTATTTTAAAATCTGGTATCTCATTATATGTAAGTTTATCTGGTTAGCTTAAATGTGTGTCAGTCCTGTAACCTACTAGGGCTAACAATATAATTACTGACATATAAAACCTTCATCTACATACACAAATCAGTTGTGCTTCTATACATTTAGAAAATTATATTAAAGAAATAAGAAAAAGCATTCCCATTTACAATAGCATTCAGTTCAGTTCATTTCAGTCACTCAGTCGTGTCTAACTCTTTGTGACCCCATGGACTGCAGCAGCCAGGCTTACCTGTCCATCACCAACTTCTGGGGTTTACTCAAATTCATGTCCATTGATTTGGTAATGCCATCCAACCACCTCATTCTCTGTTGTCCCCTTTGCCTCCCGCGTTCAATCTTTCCCAGCATCAGGGTCTTTTCAAATGAGTCAGTTCTTCGCATCAGGTGGCCAAAATATTGGAGTTTCAGCTTCAACATCAGTCCATCCAATGCATATTCAGGACTGATTTCCTTTAGGATGGACTGGTTGGATCTCCTTACAGTCCAAGGGACTCTCGTCTTCTCCAACACAACAGTTCAAAAGCATCAATTCTTTGGCATTCAGCTTCTTTATAGTCCAACTCTCACATCCATACATGACTACTGGAAAAACCAAAGCCTTGAGTAGATGGACAAAATAATAAAATACTTAGGAATAAATGTAACCAAGGAGGTTAAAGATCTATAGACTGAAAATTACAAGACATTGATTAAAGAAGTTGAAAAGATATCATATGTGCATGAATCAGAAGAATTAACATTGCTAAAATGTTACTACCCAAAGTCACTCATAGGTTCATTCCAATCTTGTCAAAATTCCAATGGCATTTTTCAAAGAAATAAAAAAAAAATCCTAAAATTCTTATGGAACCACAAATGACTCTGAATAGCTAAAGCAATTTTGAGAAAGAAGAACAGAACTAGAATCATCACACATCCTGACTTCAAACATTATTACTAAGCTATAGTAATCAATACAGTATGATATTGGCATAAAAACAGACAAAGAGATCAGTGGAACAGAACTGGAAGCCAAGAACAAAACTATAAATATATGATCAACTAATATTTGACAAGAGAGCTAAGAATATTCAATAGGGGGAAAAAAAACCTCTCAGATAACTGGTGTTTAGAAAATTTAGTATTTACTAATAAAATAATTAAATCAGACCCTTATCTAACAACACTCACACAAATTAATTCAAAATGGATTGAAGACTTAAACAGAAGAACAAAACTGTAAAAATGGGAAAGCTCCTTGTGATTGTTTCTTGCACCATTTTTTTTTTTTTTTGGATACAACACCAAAAGCAAGGAACAAAAGTAAAAATCCACATGGGAGGCTACATCATACTAAAAAACTTGTACACAATAAAAGAGGAAAAAACAACAACAACAAAATGAAAAGGCATCTTACAGAATGAGAGAAAATATTGTCAAACCATCTATCCAATACCGTGTTAATACAACTCCGTAGCAAAAAACCAAAAGCACAACAAAAACAATACTGGTTAAAAATGGGTAGAATATCTGAAAAGATTTTCCCCAAGACCTCAGATGACAAATGGATACACAAAAAGATGCTCAACGTCACTATCAGAGAAATGCAAATAAATCCCACAATGAGATATCACCTCACACCTGTCAGAATGGCCATTACAGAAAAGGTAACAGAAACAAAAGTTGGCAAGGCTGTAGAGAAAGGAGAATCCTAGTGCACTGTTGGTTTGAATGTATATTGGTACAGCTGCTATGGAAAACATTATGGAGGTTCCTCAAAAAAAATTGAAAATGGAACTACCACAACATGATCCAGCCATTCCACTTCTGGGTATATATCCAAAAGAAGGAATTACTATCTGAAAGGGATAGCTGAGCCCCCCATGTTCATTGGCATAATATTCACAACAGTCAAGACATGAAAATAACTTAGGTGTCCACTGGTGGATGAATGGATTACAAAATACTTGATGTGTATATACACATGATGGAATATTATTCAGCCAGAAAAAGAGAATTCTGCCTTGTGTGATACCATGAATGAACCTAGAGGCCATTATACTGATAATAAGTGAAATAAGCCAGACAGAGGGACACAAACATTGTATGCTTTCACTTACACGTGGAATCTAAAAGTGCTAAACACATAGAGAGTAGAAGGTGGTTGCCAGGGTTAAGGGTTGTGGAGTGTGGGGAAATCTTAGCCAGAGATTCCAAACTGCTAGCTATAAGAGGACTAAATTCTGGGTATCAAATTATAGCACAGTGACTATAAGTAACAGTACAGTTCTATATTGCTTGAAAAAGAGTAGATCTTAAATGGTATCACCATTGACAAAAAATGATAATTATGTGAGGAGATGTGGATTATTAACATTATTATGGTAATCATTAGGTAGTGTATACATATATTAAATCATGGCGTATTCCTTAAGCTTTCAGTTCAGTTCAGTCACTCAGTCGTGTCCGACTCTTTGCGACCCCATGAATCGCAGCACTCCAGGCCTCCCTGTCCATCACCAACTCCGAGTTTACCCAAACTCATGCCCATCGAGTTGGTGATGCCATCCAACCATCTCATCCTCTGTCGTCCCCTTCTCCTCCTGCCCCCAACCCCTCCCAGCATCAGGGTATTTTCAAATGAGTCAACTCTTTGCATGAGGTGGCCAAAGTACTGGAGTATCAGCTTCAACATCAGTCCTTCCAATGAACACCCAGGACTGATCTCCTTTAGGATGGACTGGTTGGATCTCCTTAAGCTTACACTATATCAAATCTCAATACAGCTGTTAAAGAAAACTATTAAATATATCTTATTTTTAAAAATAGGTACAGATATGCCAGTATTTATAGTGTTTGACTATATATTCCACAGTTTATTTTTAATTTTTTTCTACTAATGGTCCAGTGCAATCAAGCTTAAAATAATGGAGCAGCAGCAGCATACCAAAGTCACCCAAACTTTTGGAAAACCAAATATGGAAGAATCTCGGATAAACAGCTTCCTGACACCTCTCCCCCAGAAATCTGATTCTTCAGGCTTTAGTTATACAGTGAGTTCAGCAACTTTAGTTAACACGTGTACAACCCTATTTCTTGAGGCAGTATCTATTAAGTCCTCATTACTAAAAGATGGGATTATTTTTCTTGCATTACCCTTTTCTCTTTTATTGTTCTCCTATTTGACAGTGCCTTAAAATTTTTAAATAAGATAGATGTTAAACTTAGACTTTTCAGCCTGACAGTTTGGACAATATCTTTTAGCTTACTATTTTGTAAAATGTACACATTAAAGACTTGACTTTCCTTAAATTTTCTCCTGCACTCAACCATTCTTCTCATCATCTCCTACATTTCATCTTTGGCCAGTTAACCTTTTACATTGTCAGGATTGTTAAGTTACATTCAATTCTATGACTTGAGATGGTACCAGTGGCTTTATTCACAGGCTCAGTAAGTTGATAATTCCAGAGAGTATTTCTATTGTTATAACTATACTCTGAAGGTATAAATATTGCTTAATAAGCAGTCCAGTCATACTGAATTTTTTCTTTAGGATACTGCAAACTCTAGAACGGGGGCCCCAACTCCAAGGATTTAATGCCTGATGATCTGAGTTGGAGATGATGTAGTAACAATAGAAATAAAGTGTACAATAAATATAATGTGTTGGAATCACTCCAAAACCATAATCCCAACCCCGTTTGTGGAAAAATTTTCTTCCACAAAACTGGTCCCTGGTGTCAAAACATTGGGGATCACGGTTCTAGAATACTTTCATTAAAAGGGATGCTTCTAGCATTAAGCTCAAGTGATTTTTTACAATATCTCCATTATTTAAATCATTTTAGTTTATATAATACTTAGATTACAAATTTGGGGGGCAATGTTTTTCCCTAGAGTTTCCAATTCTTTTTCCCCGCTTGCACTATTTTTGTTTATTATATGGGGCTTCCCAGGTGGCGTAGTGGTAAAGAATCTGCCTACCAATACAGGAGACACAAGAGATGGGGGTTTGATCCCTGGGTTGGGAATTCTTTATTATATACCTAATTTAAAAAGAAAATCTCCACTCATTTTAAATATAGCAGTATATACATGTCAATCCCAAAATTCTAACTGTCCTCACCCTGCACCCATCCCTACTGGTAACCGTAAGTTCATTCTCTAAGTCTGTGAGTCTGTTTCTGTTTTGTAAATAAGTTTAGATTCCACGTATAAGAAATATCATATATTTCTCTCTCTCTGACTTATTTCACTCAGTATGAAAATCTCTAGGTCCATTCATCTTGCTGCAAATGGCATTATTTACTTCTTTTTAATGGTTGAGTAATATTCCATCGTGTATATGTATATCTTCTTTATCCATTCTCCTGTCGATGGACATTTAGTTCTTATTTTGGCATTATAAATAGCACTGCAATGAACACCGGGATGCAAGTACCTTTTGTACCAAGGACCTAGGTATAGTACAGGGAGCTCTGCTTAAATTATGTAACAACCTAAATGAGACAAGAATTTGAAAAGGAATGGATACATATATCCGTATAACTGAAATCACTTGGTTGTATACCTGAAACCAACACAACATTGCTGACCAACCATATGTCAATCTAAAATAAAAAGTTAAAAAAATAAAACTTCTAGGTGTGTCTTCTGACTTCACTTTTTGCCCTGGAGACCTCCCTGTCAGAGCCCTTAGACTTTGTCACTTGTTCCCTCAGTTTGTGGACAGTTATTCCACTGCTATCCTGAAATGGAGTAGTTCTTTCATGGTTGCTATGTTTTTATCCTCTTCGTTAAGAGGAAGTTCTTTTGCTACAGTGCATTCTTAAGCATATCACCAAGGAAATAAAGTATACTGAAGGTAAACTTTCTTTTTAAAAAATATATTAATGAAGACATCCCTTCAGATTAATACTTATAGCTGTCTATGGAAATTAGATCGAAAGTTATTTTCTCTCTTTGAACTTGCTTAAAAAACATAAGTTCAATCTGCCCCCTCCCCACCACAGAATCTGGAGTTACTGATGAGAAGTTGAGTCTAATCTGAATCACATTCCTGTGTATGTGACTTTCTATTTAGCCTGAAATAATTTTAGAATATTTTCATCCACATTTCCTTCTCTTCAGACGCCTTCTATTTTTTTTTAATTTTTTTAATTTTTTTTAATTTTTCAGTAGGTTTTGTCATACATTGATGTGAATCAGCCATAGAGTTACATGAATTCCCAAATCTGCAGTTCAATGATAATTCTGGGTGTCTGTTATCCATTCATTGTGCTGGATTTTCAGTGATTTCTTTGAACCTAAAGATTTGGTTCTTTCAATTGCTGAAAATTTTCTTCTCTTTCTAGGACTGTTGCTGAAAGAGTATTAGACCTCTTGGGTTAATCCTTGATCATTCTGGTATTTTCCATCTCTCTTTTTCCCTTACTTTCTGGAAAATTTCAATATACTTATTTTCCAGTCTTTTTTTTTTTTTGCAATGAGAGTTTTCAATCTTTTGAAATTGTTTCCACTAATTGTTTCCTTTCAGTGGCATTATGCAATTTTGGGGGGCATAATAATATATTCACAAATCATTCTGAATGTATTAATTCTCCAAGGTTTTGGCTGAGACTACATTCCAATCTAATGCTTGGAGTTCTCTTCCCCAGCTCATTCAAGCTGTTGGCAGAACTCTAATCCTTGTGGACAGCAACCAGAGGCAGTCATCAATTCCTAGAGACTATTCACTGTTGCCTGCTCCATGCCCTCTCCACAACATGGCATTTGCTACTTCAAGGCCAGCAATAGAACATATGTATTACTTTGAATCTGAGTTTAGACTCATGTTTAGACCCAGAAGTAAAGAATTCATGTGATTAGGTCAGGTCAATCAGGATAATCTCCTTTTAGACTAGCAATACCCATTGATAAGTAAACTAAATCTTATCTAGATTATTCATTTTTTCAGTTAATAATCAACCCATTGATTGGATCAACATCCAATAACCCCTTGAATTATTTTATCACAATAATAAGTTCTGTACACACTCCAGGGGACAGAATTGAAGGGGGCAAGTGACATTGGGCGTCATCTTGGAATTCTGCCTATCACACAGAACTTAATGTAAATTCTTAACATTACTCAATTTCAGGGAAATGCAAATAAAAACCATAATGACATAATACCTCAAACCTATTAGGATGGCTATTACCAAAAAAAAAAAAAAAAAAAAAGAAAAATTGTTGGCTAGGATATGGAGAAAAGGGAATACTTGCACACTGATTGTGGGAATGTAATGGTAAGACCGCCATGGTCATACATTGCCAAGGATTATTTCAAAAAAAGAAATACCATCTGTTTGGTTGAGTTCAGTCACTCAGTAGTGTCCAGTTGTTTGTGACCTCATAGACTGTAGCATGCTAGCCTTCCCTGCCCATCATCAACTCCCACAGTTTTCTCAAACTCATGTGCATCGAGCTGGTGATGCCATCCAACCATGTCATCCTCTGTCGTCCCCATCTCCTCCCACCTTCAATCTTTCCCAGCACCAAAATCTTTTGAAATGAGTCAGTTCTTCGCATCAGCTGGACAAAATATTACAGTTTCAGCTTTAGCATCAGTCCTTCCAGTGAATATTCAAGGTTGATTTACTTTAGATTGACTGGCTTGATCTCCTTGAAGTCAAAGGGATTCTCAAGAGTCTTCTCCAACACCACAATACAAAAGCATCAATTCTTTGGCTCTCAACTTTCTTTATAGTCCAACTCCCACATCCACACATGACTAGTGGAAAACCCATAGTTTGACTAGATTGACGTTTGTCAGCAAAGTAATATCTCTGCTTTTTAATATGCTGTCTAGGTTGGTCATAGCTCTTTTTTTTACAAGGAACAACTGTCTTTTAATTTCATGGTTGAAGTCATCATATGCAGTAATTTTGGAGCCACAAAAAATAGTTTCTCACTGTACCCATTGTTTCCTATCTATTTGCTATGAAGTGATGGGACTGGATGCCATGATCCTAGTTTTCTGAATGTTGAGTTTTAAGCCAGCTTTTTAACTCTCCTCTTTCACTTTCATCAAGAGGTTCTTTAGTTCTTCTTTACTTTCGGCCATAAGCATGGTGTCATCTGCATATCCGAGGTTATTGATATTTCTCCCGGCAATCTTGATTCCAGCTTGTGCTTCATCCAGTCTGGCATTTTGCATGATATACTCTACATAAAAGTTAAATAAGCAGGGTGACAATATACAGCCTTGATGTACTCCTCTCCCAATTTGGAACCAGTCTATTGTTCCATGTCCATTTCTAACTGTAGCTTCTAACTGGGTTTAAACTTCTAACTGTAGCTTTAAGCTTCTAACTGTAGCTTTCTAACTGGGTTTAAACCCTGGTTTGGGAAGATCCCCTGGATATGGAAATGGCAACCCATTCCAGTACTCTTGCCTAGAAAATTCCATGGATGGAGGAGCCTGGTGGTCTATAGCCCATGGGGTCACAAAGAGTCAGAAATGACTGAGCGACTTCACTTTACTTTTGCTAGTGTGTGAGATGAGTGCAATTGTGCAGTAGTTTGAACATTTTTGAGCATATTGCCTTTCTTTGGGATTGGAATGAAAACTGACCTTTTCCAGTCCTGTGGTCACTGCTGTTATCCAAATTTTCTGTCAAATTGAATGCAGCACTTTCACAGCATCACCTTTTAGGATTTGAAATAGCTCCACTGGAGTGCCATCACCTCCGCTAGCTTTGTTTGTAGTGATGCTTCCTAAGGCCCACTTGACTTTGCATTCCAGGATGTCTGACTCGAGATGAGTGATCACACCATCCTGGTTATCTGGGTCATGAAGATATTTTTTATATAGATGTTCTGTGTACTCTTGTCATGTCTTCTTAGTATCTTCTGCTTCTGTTAGTCTATATCTTTTCTGTCCTTTATTGTGTCCATCCTTGCATGAAATGTTCCCTTGGTATCACTAGCTTTCTTGAAGAGATCTCTAGTCTTTCCCATTCTATTGTTTTCCTCTATTTCTTTGCATTGATCACTGAGGAAGGCTTTCTTATCTCTCCTTGCTATTCTTTGGAACTCTGCATTCAAATGGGTATATCTTTCCTTTTCTCCTTTGCCTTTCACTTCTCTTCTTTTCTCAGCTATTTGTAAGGCCTCTTCAGACAACCATTTTGCCTTTTTGCATTTGTTTTTCTTGGGGATGGTCTTGATCTCTGCCTCCTGTACAATGTCACAAACCTCTGGCCATAGTTCTTCAGGCACTCTATCAGATCTAATCTCTTGAATCTATTTGTCACTTTCACTGTATAATCATAAGGGACTTGATTTAGGTCACTGGAATGGTCTAGTAGTTCTCCCTACTTTCTTCAATTTAGGTATGAATTTGGCAATAAGGAGTTCATGATCTGAGCCACAGTCAGCTACCAGTCTTGTTTTTGCTGACTGTATATAGTTTCTCCATCTTTGGCTGCAAAGAATATAATAAATCTGATTTCTGTATTGACTATCTGCTGATGTCCATGTGTGTAGTCTTCTCATGTGTTGTTGGAAGAGGGTGTTTGCTATGACCAGTGCATTCTCTTGGCAAAACTGTTAGCCTTTGCCATGGTTCACTCTGTATTCCAAAGCCAAAACTGCCTGTTACTCCAGGTATTTCTAAACTTCCTACTTTTGCATTCCAGTCCCCTATAATGAAAAGTACATCATTTTTGGGTGTTAGTTCTAAAAGGTCTTGTAGGAGTTTATAGAACCATTCTACTTCAATTTCTGCAGCATTACTGGTTGGGGCATAGATTTGGATTACTCTGATATTGAATAGTTCGCCTTGAAAATGAACAGAGATCATTCTGTCATTTTTGAGATTGCACACCAGTACTGCATTTCAGACTCTTGTTATCTACAAGGGCTACTGCTCTTTTCCTAAGGGTTTCTTGCCCATAGTAGTAGATATAATGGTCCTCTGAGTTAAATTCACCCATTCCAGTCCATTTTAGTTTGCTGATTCCTAAAATGTCTATGCTCACTTTTGCCATCTCCTGTTTGACCACTTCCAATTTATCTTGATTCATGGACCCAAGATTCCAGGTTCCTATGCAATATTGCTCTTTACAGCATCGGACTTTACTTCCATCACCAGTCACATACACAACTGGGTGTTGTTTTGACTTCGGCTCCGTCTCTTCACTCTTTCTGGAGTTATTTCTCCACTTTTCTCTAGTAGCATATTGAGCACATATCAACCTGGGGGGTTCATCTTTCAGTGTCCTATCTTTCTGCTTTTTCATACTGTTCATGGGATTTTCAAGGCAAGAATACTGAAGTGGTTTGCCATTCCCTTCTCCAGTGGGCCATGTTTGTCTGAACTCTCCACCATGATCCATCAATCTTGGGTGGCCCTACATGGCATGGCTAATGGTTTCATTGATTTAAACAAGGCTGTGGTCTATGTGATCAGTTTGATTAGTTTTCTGTGATTGTGGTTTTCATTCTGTCTGTCCTCTGATGGAGAAGGATAACAGGTTTATGGCAGTTTCCTGATGGGAGAGACTGATTGAGGGGGAAACTGGGCCTTGTTCTGATGGGTGGGGTCATGGCCAGTAAATCTTTAATTGAATTTTCTGTTGATAGGCAGGGTTGTGTTCCCTCTCTGTTATTTGACCTGAGGCCAAACTATGGTAGAGATTATGAAGATAATAGAGACCTCCTTCAAATGGTCCTATGCACACACTGCTGCACTCAATGCCCCTGACTCAGCACCAGGCCACTGCTGCCCCACGCCTCTGCCACAGACTCCTGGACATTCCCAGGCAAGTCTGGGTCAGTCTCTTGTGGGGTCACTGCTCCTTCTTTCTCAGTTCTGGTGCATACAAGGTTTTGCTTGTGCCCTCCAAGAGTCTGTTTTCCCAGTCCTGTGTAAGTTCTGGAGGGTCTATTGTAGGGTTAATGGCTACTTCCTCCAAGAGGGCTTAGGCTTATACTGTACCGAGGTCAGCTGCACCAGAGCCCCTACCCCTTCAGCAGGCCACTGTTGACCAATAACTCCATATGATTCAGAAAAAATACCATATAATTCAGAAAAAGTACTTTGGGGTATATTTCCAAAATCATTAAATCAGGATCTCAAAGATGCACTCCTGTAGTCACTACAGCACTATTCACAATAGCAAAGACACAGAAACAACTTAAATATCTATGGACATATATATATATATATATATATATATATATATATATATATAATGAAATATTATTCGGCCTTAATAAATCATGTCATTTACATCAACATCAAATCCTGAAAGATGATGCTGTGAAAGTGTTGCACTCAATATGCCAGCAAATTTGGAAAACTCAGCAGTGGCCACAGGACTAGAAAAGGTCAGTTTTCATGTCAATCCCAAAGAAAGGCAATGCCAAAGAATGCTCAAACTACCACAAAATTGCACTCATCTCACATACTAGTAAAGTAATGCTTAAAATTCTCCAAGCCAGGCTTCAACAATATGTGAATCATGAATTTCCAGATATTCAAGCTGGTTTTAGAAAAGGCAGAGGAACCAGAGGTCAAATTGCCAACATCTGCTGGATCATTGAAAAAGGAAGAGAGTTCCAGAAAAACATCTATTTCTGCCTTATTGACTATACCAAAGCCTTTGACTGTGTGGATCACAATAAACTGTGGAAAATTCTGAAAGAGATGGGAATATGAGACCACCTGACCTGCCTCTTGAGAAACCAGTATGCAGATCAGGAAGCAACAGTTAAAACTGGACATGGAACAACAGACTGGTTCCAAATAGGAAAAGGAGTACGTCAAGGCTGTATATTGTCACCCTACTTATTTAACTTATATGCAGAGTACATCATGAGAAACTCTGGGCTGGAGGAAACACAAGCTGGAATCAAGATTGCCAGGAGAAATATTAATAACCTCAGATATGCAGATGACACCACCGTTATGGTAGAACATGAAGAAGAACTAAAGAGCCTCTTGATGAAAGTGAAAGAGGAGAGTGAAAAAGTTGGCTTAAAGTTTAACATTCAGAAAACTAAGATCATGGCATCTGGTCCCATCACCTAGTGGGAAATAGATGGAGAGACAGTGAAAACAGTATCAGACTTCAATTTTTTGGCTTCCAAAATCACTGCGGATGGTGACAGCAGCCATGAAATTAAAGACGCTTACTCCTTAGAAGCAAAGTTTTGACCAACCTAGACAACATATTAAAAAGCAGAGACATTACTTTGCCAACAAAGTCTGTCTAGTCAAGGCTATGGTTTTTCCAATGGTCATGTATGGATGTGAGAGTTAGACTGCAAAGAAAGCTGAGCACTGAAAAATTGATGCTTTTGAACTGTGGTGTTGGAGAAGACTCTTGAGAGTCCCTTGGACAGCAAGGAGATCAAACCAGTTAATCCTAAAGAAAATCAACCCCGAAAGGGAACCTGGAAGGATTGATGCTGAAGCTCCAATACTTTGGCCATCTGATACAAAGTGTTTATTCATTAGAAAAGACCCTGATGCTAGGAAAGTTTGAAGGCAGGAGGAAAAGGAGATGACAGAGAATGAGATGGTTGGATTGCATTACCAACTTAATGGACATGAGTTTGAGCAAGTTCTGGGAGATGGTGAAGGACAGAGAAGCCTGGTGTAATGCCATCCATGGGGCTGGAAAGAGTTGGACCTGACTGAGTGACTGAACAACTCATATGAGGAATCTAAAATAGTCAAACTCAGAATCAGACAGTAGGATGGTGGTTGCTGGGAGCTGGGAGGTCAGGATAACAGAGATCTCAAAGATACAGCTTCAGTTTTAAAAGATGAATAAATCTTAGATATCTACTGTATAGCATAAAGCCTACGGTACTGTATTATGCACTAAAAAATTTGCCAAGAGGGTAGATCTTATATTAAGTGTTCTAATCATGAGAAATAGAAAGAAAGAGGGCAGGAGGAAAGTTTTGGAGATGATAGATATGCTTGTGACATATATTGTGGTGATGATTTCACAGATAGATACTTATCTCCAAACTCATCAAGTTGAATATACTAAATATGTACATCTTTTTGTATGTCAGTCATCTCTCAATAAAATATTTTAAAAAGAAAAAGATAAGATGGTATTTAAATAATGCGTATCAGTTCCTAAAAGGAAAGAATCCATATTGATGAATTTTACATGAAATGATAAGTTTGATGCAGGCAAGAAATAAGCATGCTGTGATCCTACAAAGTGAGAAGTGTGCTTTATTTGACTAAAATAGAGATGTTAAAATCTTAAGAGGATTTCTTACAACAAATTGCTTTATCAGGCATTCTGTAGAATGACTTGACTGTCTTGAAGAGAGATTAACTAGTGAGGCAAATTAAATTACAACTTTAGTTTTGATTTAATCAAGCAAACAGGATTTAGGATTATCCAATCTAAGACCTACACATATTATGACACATTTAAAATTAGTCATTTTAGTAATTTTTGCTTTTCTGTCATCTTTTTATCTATTATAGACTAACAATGGACATTTGAGGAGTGAATGATGCATATATACTTCTATAGTACCAAAAGTTGTTCTGAGTTCATTGGATTTTTAGTTTCTTGTGATGGAGGAACAGCAACCCTAACTCATTATGTTACCAAAAAAGGTATCTCCATCCTCTCAGGCAGTTACTCAAATTTCAGGCAGTTACTTAATAAAGAATGTAATCAACCTCGCAATAGTACCTCACTGAATTCAATCTGTTTTTTGAGCAGAAGCAATCATCATAGCTTCATTTGATTGGGTATTTATTGATTTCTTAATTTTTACTTATAATTCTGGTTGCTGTGGTTAGATACCCATGAAGTACCAAAAATGTTCTGTTGGCAGATACATTTCAAAAATGAAGACAATATCAAGCAGTATAAACAAAGCACTTGATTTGGGTGTTTTTGAATGTCAAAATGCATGCTTCATGCAATAATCATAATAGTTGTCCAAGGAAGTCACTTAAAAAACACCAACCAACCACTACTCCTTGGACAGGGAAGCCTGTATTGCTGCAGTCCATGGGGTCGCAAAGAGCTGGACAAGACTGAGCAATTAAACTGAACTGATTACTCCTTAGTGTCAATATTACATACTAGGACTAGGGGCATAGGCAAATTATAAATAGTTTGGAATTTCTGATAATTAGACATACCTCAAGGATTTTAAGACTTTTACTTTATTTCTACCAAATTATTTTTAGAAACTCATTAGAGATAGAAACAATTGACAGAATGAAGACTTGCCTTTTCATTCTAACCCTGTTCATCCCCAACTAGAAGCTGATAAAGACAGAAGCAAGACGAGAAAAACAAAAGACAACAAAACCAATATAATCTAATCTCTTATCTACAGGAATCTTAGCGAAGAAATTTTTTTCTTGGAGGCTGCTGGAGATGTGTCCATTTTAATGTCTGTTTTCAATGCTAGTAGTATATCATTTAATGTAAATGAAAACTCTCAACTCTTGTCTCCTTTTTAGAGTACATAGGATGTGTTGTGTTTAATCGTGTAGGCATGTCTGACTCTTTGTGACCCCATGGACAGTAGCCCACCAGACTCTTCTGTCCATGGGGATGCTTCAGGCAAGAATACTGGAGTGGGTTGCCATTCCCTTCTCCAGGGGATTGTCCCAATCACCTGCATTACAGGCGGATTCTTTGCCATCTGAGCCAGCAGGGGAGCTCTACATTATACAAGCTGAAATGAACTGCTTACAAATAGAATTGAGTTTCACCTATATATGCCTGTTTTTCATTGAATGAAAAATTCTTTAAGTTCTATAGTCCTTTACAATTTTCAAAAGTTTCACTGATGATTTCACATAATCCCAAAATAACCCTTCTTTTTCACCCCACCCCTTTACTTTCCCCCTCCCTCTTCCTTCTTCCCACTCTAACCACTAGTTTGTTCTCTTATCTGTGAGTCTGTTTCTTTTTGTTTTATTCACTGGTTTGTTGTATTTTTTAGATTCCAAATACACACACACACACACATATATATATATATGTATATAATTTTTTAAAGTGGATGGTATCTTCAAATGCCTAAAAATATTCGAGTATTCTATTCATAGTAGTTTTGAAGAAAATCCCACTATCCCTGTCCCAAGTCATGTTCCTTTTGAAGAAATAGATTTTTAATTTCTAGAAGGAATCCAAGTTCTTGGCTTAGAAGGTTTATCTTAAGGTTTCGAGTAATTCTTTGGTCACCTAGTCTCATCTTCTTGTTTTCAGGTAGAAATGGTTAGCATCCATCTTACAAAAAGAAAAGAAAAAGCCCTGAATTATAATATTTGTTGATTTCCAAAGTATAGATACTCATACCCTTGGTCAAACAAAGTTAACAATGTGACATCACTGAATACAAAATTTAGAAGACAGATGCATATAACTGACTCTCATAAGGCAATCTAATCATTCTCTATAACTATATACTTATTGACGAAGATTATCCATAGGCAATTCTTATAGTTTGTTTCATTTTGCATAGAATGTCAGAATAATACAGTTGGTTTTAGAAGAGCCAGGAAGCCTTCATTACCCTCCTAAAAGTACTCTTAAATTAATTTGAAATATAATAAGATGTGACTGTCATTATGGTATGATTTTTCTGCAATTATGAATCAGAGATGATAAGCCATGCTCTGTTATTTGTATAGAAAACAACAGAACATACTTATGGAGGTCTTCAAAGTAATACTTCTGACTCTCATTGACAGATGAGGAAACTGTGTTGAAGACAGTTCAGATAGCATAATCAGAGTTGATTTTAGGAATGAATTTCTTAATACGTTGATGAGTTTGGTAATTTTTTTTTTTTTAACAACAAACTTCCTAAACACTCTTTTTGTCAATAGTACTTTTATATACTTAAACAAGAAAACTTCACTAGAAAAGACAAAACATTTATTTAGATACACAAATAAGCTTAGCAAACCGCAAGGATTTATATAGATTGGATCAGCACCATGACTTCTTAGACATTCCAATGGAGGCCCCAATACCATGAGGTTTTTCTTTCAGGAGTGGGAAACCTGGGTTATTAACTGGTGGCGTGTTCTCCATTGCTTCAATTTCTGTCTCTTTAGACTTGTCTGTGTTCAGCTGTACTCAAAGAAATGAGGCAGCCTAGGAGATTCATTCAGCAGTAGAGATTTCCTATATCTTGTAGTCTTTAATTCTGGCATGTTATTGAGATCTAACATTAATCTTTTTTGATTATTCATAAAGTTTTCCTTTTAGCTTTCATCTTACTGGAGATGATCACAGTACATTTCTTTAGATAAAAGAGTACAGTTAAAGGTTAAAGAATGAGAAGATGAGAGTGGTTGCCACAGCAGTTCAATATTCAGAGTACCATGAAGATAGTTACTATTACAGGGATCCTGATACAAGACAGACAGGCAGTCAACAAAAGAATTTATCAGTCTATCTACTCTAAAGAAATAATGTATGCATGATCAGGAGGCTGAACTTAGCTCTACCAATAAAAAGTCAAGGTCCCTTGACCAGGTTACCAGACCTGAGTCAATGTGAAGATCCAGGACCTACCAACTGAAGCAAAGGTTTGACCCCACCCATTCTTTAAAAATCATGCTGCAACATCATGGAAAAGACATATGGTAATCATTCACTTGGTTTCTCCTAAGGGATCTATGGCCATTTCCTCAGGTAATGTTAAGGAAAGGAAATATTGAGATAATGTGAAGACTTTTGACATTAATCTGTGGAGACTTAAGTATCAAATCATGACTCTTGTTAGAGTTGCCTGGGTACAGGAGAAGATATAAG
Organism: Muntiacus reevesi; assembly: GCF_963930625.1. Lineage (NCBI taxonomy): Eukaryota > Metazoa > Chordata > Mammalia > Artiodactyla > Cervidae > Muntiacus > Muntiacus reevesi. The sequence continues at coordinate 134,028,433 of NC_089251.1, forward strand.
CAAGGAAGTTAAAGATACTATACCTCAGTTCTAGGTCACAAATGGTCCACGAATTCATTGAGAGTTCATTCCCTGGTCACCAAATATGTAATTACAATGGATTTAAATGGTGGTTGGCTGAACTCCCATTGGTTCCTTGGCTTCTGGAGTGACAGTATAATGGGGAAAGTCAAATAGGGAGTATCTGTAGAAATTAGTGCCACTTAAAGATTTAAAATAATGAAGTATGGTAGTCCTCATATCTTCATTTAATTAATCAGTCAGGCCCCAACACACAGATGTTGATAAATTATAGTGCACTGCTGCGAACTCAAACAAGTATCTCTTCTAATGCATCTGGGGCATCAGACGTATAATAGTTTCTCTGATAGAGCAGATGAACACAGTTTCATGTATCTGGAATACTGCCATTGTTTTCTTTTCCATCTTAATCAGGAAGGAGGATAAGAAGCAGTTTGAATTCATGTTGGATAAATAAGAGTACACAGTTATGGTCTTGTTCCAAAGCTATATTAACTCTTCTACCCTCTGTCATATACAGTCTGAAGGAGTCAGGACAACTTAGAAAATTGGTTCACTTATGTGAATGTTTAGGAATCTGCCATATCAGTGAGGGCTTCAGAGGACCATTGGTCTGAGGCATGTCAGTGCATCTTCTTCAAAAATAAAGGGCAAATTATTCCATCACATAATTTCCACCACCAAGAAGGAAACATAATGACTGGCAAGCTTCTTTGGGCTCTAGAGGCAGCTTATTGAATGTCTATGAATACTACTTCAAACCATTTACTGAATTACATGAAAAGCAGACAGCTTGTTTGGGTTCCAGAGCAGGAAAGAGCTCTGTAGCAGTCTATTCAACCTGGAAGACCCTATAATAGCAGATATCTATCTGTGGTTGGAAAAAATACCTTTTGGGACATAGGGAAAGCCCACATAGGAGAGTTGCTGCATACAGTTCAGTTCCTGGAGCAACATCAAACCATCTGCCTCAAAGAATTATATACAACTCAAAAACCAACCACTAATGCCTGTGACTCTGGTAGCAACAGGCCACTGTCTGCTGCTGCTGCTAAGTCGCTTCAGTCGTGTCCGACTCTGTGTTACCCCATAGACAGCAGCCCACCAGGCTCCCCCGTCCCTGGGATTCTCCAGGCAAGAACACTTGACTGGGCTGCCATTTCCTTCTCCAATGCATGAAAGTGAAAAGTGAAAGTGAAGTCGCTCAGTTGTGTCCGACTCTTAGCGACCCCATGGACCGCAGCCTACCAGACTCCTCCATCCATGGGATTTTCCAGGCAAGAGTCCTGGAGTGGGGTGCCATTGCCTTCTCCGAGGCCACTGTCTACAGAACACCAAATAAGTATGTGACCCAAACTGCCTGTCACAAACTGGTTTCTGCCATAAGCACTAAACCATACATTTGGAGGTATCCAGAAATAATCTGTAATAAATTGGAAGAGACTCATCTGGGATTAGCTACTGGTGGGATGAGAAGGTGTAAGTAAACATGAGGAAGTTGCACGAGTGGCCCAGGCCACCATGTCACTATCTACTATTTTGCCAGCACTTTTCCTTCAGCTCACTCCGGCGGCCACATGGGGGTCCCTTATGAGTAAGTGACAGAGAAGGGAAAAGGGCAAGACTGATTCACTGATCAGTCAGATCAGTGTGTGGGTGTATACTGAAAATGGACTGCTGATTCATCCCCATACAGGGGTGGTCCTGAAGTCAATGTTGAAGGAAATCCTTCCAATTGGTGGATTTGGGTAGTGTACCCAACTATCTACGTTATGTAGGAAAAAAATGTAACCTAAAGTAAGATTATGCAAAGACTCTGGCAGTGGCAAATGGGGGCCTGGAAAGAGAAACACTGAGAATCTGAGGACAAAGGAAAGATGATACATGTAGAGAGACATATGGGAGTGGCCATAAATCAACTTTAAAACACTTGATAATGCCCTCAGTATCTGTTAGCAAAGAGGCACATACGCACAAAAAATACCTAAATGGACAGATTGACTTGGCTATTTGATGTCAGCCCATACCTATTATATCATCAAGCATCCCAATAGCCACGATGTCAGGGATGTACCTGTGTGTGGACCAAACATCTTAGGATTTCATTCCCAAATGCTGATTCATTCTGAGTGTACAACCTACCATTAAATTAATATTGAGTCAGGAATATAGCAAAAGTCCTCAAAGAATCCCACAAACCAGCATTATGACAGAATTTTTTATTTGACACTTTATACCCTGGGAAAGTCTATTTTTGACTAGAATGAATATTTTCCTGGTATGGGTTTGCCTCTTCTGCTTACAAGGCTTTAACCAGTTCCACTATCAGAGGATTTACAGAGCATTTGTTCAAAAGACATGGAAGAACACAAAATAATCTTAGATCAAGTTTTTTTCCCCACAGAAAAGCAGGTATGAAAATGAGAACAGAATAATAGATGCTATAGGTCCTATCACATACTCTGAAGTTGTTTGCCTGAGACATGTGGAATGGCCTTTTGAAACTGCAGCTGAGAGGTCAGTGTGGAGGATATCTGCATGAATGAAGAGGACTATACTCCCAGGGAACCACTGCGGCATTTTTGCTTTCTATCTCTGCAATTTTAAGCAATGTAAGCAACTTTAAGTTCTCAGGGGGAAACCCTTCAACAAGGGGGACAGTTAGAATTTCATTAAACTTTAAGCTATGACTTCTGTCTGGTCACTTCTTGCTTCTTTCAATAGTGCAGGAAATGATCAGAGGAATCACCACCTTGCCTAAAGTAATTGACCCTGATGATCAGGAAGAAGTAGACGGCTCTGTTACAAAGGGGTATCAGCAAAGAATATGCTTGGGACCCGAGTGATATACTTTGGCATTCCATGGTTTTCCTCTTGGCCAATTGGACAGTAAATGGACAAGCAAAGCTACTGTGATCTGAAAAGGGCATAGTGACTAAGTGCTCACATCTATCAGGAGCAAGGATCTGGGTCACTCTACCAGACCTAAATAGATGTTAACCATTGGTGATGGAAATACAGAATAGTTGTAAAGAAGAGAATCAATGATTATTAGCTGCAGCCTCAAGAACAACTACAACTTCTCTGTCTTAAAGAACCTTCCTCTGGTTAAGTTTCTCCAGGAAAGAAACCAATCAGAATATTTGAAATACTGCTCTTAGATGAGATGAGTTTATTATATGAAGTAAGTAGACTCAAGAAGCACGGAGCTGAGTCCTGGTTGATGCTATGATCCTACCCATGTTCCTGTGTGATTCAAGGCCAACACATTTACTACCCCAGCTGCTGAGTACTGGCATCTTAGGATCTATACCTGGGAACAGGTCCAGGCATAGCACTCAGCTAAAAAGAAACTTCCTTGCTCAAGATTTTGCCCTCTTGCTAAGGCCAGGCAGCACAGAATGACTGGTTTATGGAGGGGCCACAGCCACCGTCCCCTTTCTTTGACTAGGGACAACTCTGAAGGGCTATCCTAGATTCATGGCTTCCTATAGGATTGACTGAGGCATCTTCACTAATGCACCAGAACTTCTCCCTTTTCCCAATTATGTTTCTCGCATGCTCTTACAGTGCTCCCAAGAGCACTTTTCAACTAACTACCATGTCATAGTATTTCTTGGGAAACCAAATATAAGGCAGTGCCCTTTCATTTTCTTATAACATTTCCATTTTTTACTACTTTATCTTCAACTCTATCCCCATGGAGCTAAGAGATCTAGTTGTGCTTGTCCCATAAACTTTTCATTTTAAATTGTTCCCTTCCTGGCTTCTTTCATCTATCTTCTTTTCCTTTTCTCTCTAATGGCCCCAACATTCTTGGACTTTCAAGCTGACATCTCATTGATGATGTAGGGGCAAAGTTGGGACCTTTGCTAAAAGCAGTCTTTTATAGTCCTATGATATTTCACCAGGTTAGGATACCATTACCGGGCAGTGCTGCATTGATTTATATACCCTAGGGAAGGTACTTGGAAGAAAATCCTACCTGAAGGACGGACTTTAGTTGGAACCAACAAGACAAAAATGCCACAATCTAAAACTTCCTTTTCAATTTTTTTCTAAGTAATTTTTTTTAAACTTCCATGCACAGCAGGTCAAATATTCAACTATATGTTCTAAAAACTTAAAAATGTCTCCCTCCACCATTCAAATCTGAGTAGATTTTAGAAATTCTATAAAGTACTGCATACAAGCATCCACTAATTTCAATTTCTCTCTCTTTTTTTAATCCTTCTGCGTTGCTGCTTTCTGAGCATGGAGAATACTGCTGTTTGATTTTATTTTGTCTATTCAGTTGCTTGATTTAATCAAGTAGGGTAAATGAAGAATACTAAAGGTTAAACTGATTTTCCAAATATATCAAAGAGAATATATATTGCTAGAAATGATTTTATTTCTAAAAAGTAAGATGAAACTATACATAAAATAAAATAGTGATCCTTTTAAGGATTGGCACCAAAGAACTATAAATAATTTTGAGCTTTTTAAAACTTTACTTTTTGCTCTGTTGGCCCAATCATGTCATACTCTGCATTCCATAGCTGATTTTAGATGGAGCAAATCTCTACTTCAAAGGCAGCTTTATTCTTTGAGCAGCTCTGCCTCTCACAGAATGAAATGAGAAACCTTTGTTTCTGTGTCACAGAACTGATACTGTTCTTTTTGTCATAGAGATGTGATGCTTCAATGATACCTTTCTAACCATCTTGATGTCCCTGGCTGAAGAAGTTAACTTAATTTCACTGTGCTTGGGTTTACTTAATTGCATAATGAAGAGTTTAGGTTAGTTTCCAGACTAGTTCTTCAACCTTCGAGCTTAAACTACACTCACAGGCTCACATGAAAAGATACACAAATTACCAATGCTTGAAACCTAGTAACTTTTCAATGAATGTTAATTTTTATGATTGTTATTATCACATGAATTGAAGAGTTCATATAGTAAGAAGCTGTAATAGTGAACACCAATCAGTAGTAGATTTACATAATTACAACATAAAAAGAGAGGGGAGAAATTCTGATTAGTAGAGACACTTTTTCCTTACTATTTGATTTTGGACTTCTGATTTTGATGAAATAGACTTAAAAATATAAATCTGACATATCAGATTTAAATACATATATTACTCATTCTGTGAGGCCATAGTTACCCTGATACCCAAACCAGGGAAATACACTACAAAAAAAGAAAAAGAAAATTACAGGCTAATATCTTTTATCAATATAGATGTGAAAATCCTCAACAAAATATTAGCAAACCAAATTCAACATATAAAAAGGATCACATTCCATGATCTAGTTGGATTTATTCCAGGGCCACAGGATAGTTCAGTATTTGTAAATCAATCATTGTGATAACACCACATTAACAAAAAGGATAAAAATTGCATGATTTTGTCAATAGATGCAGAAAAAGAACTTGAAAAAAAGTCAACTGCCATTCATGATAAAACACTCAAAATGGGTATAGAGGGAACATATATCAGCCTAATAAAGCCATTTATGACAAATACATAGCTAACATCATACTCAATGGTGAGAATTTGAAAGCTCTTCTAAATTCAGAAATAGGACAAGGATCCCCACTCTTGCCACTTTTAACATATTAACATAGTTTTGGAAGTCCTAGTCATGGCAATTAGACAACAAATAAAAGGCATCCAAGATTGTAAGGGAAGAAGTATAACTTTTAATATTAGCAGGTTACATGATATTTTATATTGAAAATCCAAAACTATCTATTCAGGAACTATGAAAGCTGATAAATGAATTTAGGAAAGTTATAGTGTACAAAGTTAATTTACAGAAATCTGCTGCCTTTCTATAATAAACTATCAGAGAAAGTAAAAAAAAAAAACCCATTTAAAATTCTATCAAAAACAGGAATAAACTTAATGAAGGAGGTGAATAACTATACTCTAAAAAAATGATAGATATTGATGACAGAAATTAAAGACGATACAAAACAATGTAAAATGACCCATGCTCTTGAACTGAGAGAATTAACATTAAAATTTCCATATTAGCCAAAGTAGTCTACAGATTTAATATAGTCCCTGTAAAAATACCCAAAAATTTTTCATAGAACTAGAACAAATAATCCCAAAATCTGTACAGAACCACAAAAGACTCCAAACTGCCAAAGTAATCTTGAAAAAAAAAACCAACCTCTCACATTTCAGACTATACTATAAAGCTACAGAAATAAAAACAGCATGGTATTGGCATATAGACAGTATACCAAAATGAAACAACCAGTCAAAAAAAATAAAAATGCTCAGAAGACCTGAATAGACATTTTTCCAAAGAAAATATACTGATGGCTAACAGGTACATGAAAAGATGCTCAACATCAATAATTATTAAAGAAATACAAACAAAACCAACAAACGTTCATGATGATATGGAGAAAAAGGAACCTTTGTACACTGTAGGTAGGAATGTAAATCAGTACAGCCACTATGGAAAACAATAAGGAGATTCCTCAGAAAACTAAAATTAGAACTATCATATGATTCAGCAATTCCACTCCTGGGTATGTATAGGAGACAAAACACACACACACACACACACACACACACACACACACACACACACACACACACACACACACACACACCCCAAAAACCTAAAACTGATATATACACTCCAATATTCACAGTAGCATTATTTACAATAGCCAAGATATGGAAGCAACCTCAAGCAAATAAATGAGTGGATAAGTTAGATATGAAATATTTCTATATACTTAGATGCATATGTGTATACATGTGTATACATATACGTTTATACACTTGGGGGTCCAAAGGACTGGGATCCAAAGCTATCGGGGAAGCTCCCATATTCATGTATATATACATGGGAGCTTCCCTGGTGGCTCAGATGATAAAGAATCTGCCTGCCAAGCAGGAGACCTGGCTTTGATCCCTGGGTCGGGAAGATTTCCTGGAGAAGGGAATGACTACCCACTGCAGTATTTTTGCCTGGAGAATTCCATGAACTGGGGAGCCCAATGGGCTACAGTCTATGAGGTTGCAAACAGTCAGACACAACTGAGCGACTAAAACTTCTCACTTTCATATATGAATATTACTCAGCCATATGACAGAATTAAATTCTTCCATTTGCAGCAATGTGGACGGACTTAGAAGGCATTGTGCACAGTGAAATAAGACAAAGAAAAATTCTACATGATATCACTTATATGTGCAATCTAAAAAAATAAACAAATATACATAGCAGAACAGAAACAGACTCAGATACAAACTATGGATTACCAGTGGGGAGAGGTAAAGTGGCAAGGCAAGATAGGGGTAAGAGATTAAGAGGTACAAACTAATATATACAAAATAGATAAGCAACAAGGACACATTGTACAGCATAGGGAATTTTGACCATTATCTTGTAATAAATTTTAATGCAGTATAACATGTAAAAATACTGAATCATTATGCTCTATGCTGAAACTAGTATTATAAATCAATTATACTTCAATAATGCTTATAATAATAAATTAGTGGGAAAATATGCATGTGTTTAACTGAACTGCCAAAATATGTAATTCCCAGTTTTCAGCAAGTTCAAGCAAAAAAAGTGAAGTGTGGGGGTCCAAAGTGCTAACATTCAATGTGATACCTTTTAGCCAAAATATGCTTAAGGACTCTTTTATATTATCAATTGCCTCTTGCTCATGCACTGATATACAACATGAAATCAGAATAAAACTGAATTGGCACATAGACAAATAACTTCTGTTTAGATTTTATAAGTGAGGTCCTACCATAGAGTCTCCAGGAACCTGCACATAGATGACATCAAATTAATTTACTGTCAGATCATTCATTTCATGATCTATAACCCACTGATGCCCTAGTATCAATCAGACAAGTGACTCATTAACTAGATGGGCCTTTTTCAAAGTCCCCTGCAGGCCAATAGATTCCAGACTTTTCAATCAGTAAGTAGAAAACAATTTCAGAATGAACATTAAAAAAGAAAAAAGAAAGGAAGAAGTCTACACTATATTTTACCTTTTTACTCCCAACTCAAGGAAATGCAGCTTCTCCTAGTAGCAGACCTTTGAAAGTCTCATGACTCATGAGATAATGTAAAGAATAAAGAAAAAAGAATTTGAAATCTAGATTCTGTACTTTTTACATAACTTCACATAGTTCATAACTTGGACTGAACTTTTAAGAATATATGATGGTTATGGGACTGCTTGAACAATTAGAATGGTTACAATATCTTATTATTTTAGTCCAACTACAGGCTTGAGTGAATACATTCAAAATTACTGACTGAACATCTACAATGTACCTGACGCCTAACAGTAATGACACGGCTGGACCATAACATTTCATCTCGATCTTCACACTTCTGAAAGAAAATACAATTTTTATCCCTGGGAGCTAAGGCACAGAGAGGTTAAATAACTTGGCCAAGGTCTGGCCCAAGTCTCACAGTCCCTGGATGGTAGAACCACAATTCAAGCCCATATCCATCTTCCAACAGAAATTGTACGCCTAACTTTTTTCTTACTGTTGCCTCTTTCCATCATGTTATTGAAAAAACTAGTCATTTAGCTGAAATGATTAGAGGCACAAATCATTTCAACTAAACAGTTTGATGGTTGATTGCAACAAACATTCTATAATTCTTTAACTTTGTAGAAACTGGATGTCAAAAACTTAATTTCAAAAATGCTAATCTTAAAAAAATGTTAATCTTATTTCTGAGAAAGCAATTCATAATCTTATTGCTATCCAATATTCAATATTTCCACCTAACACTTTGTCTTCTGTGGACAATTACAATGGCTTGACAATTATAATTATACAGCCAAATGTTATAAGTCTTAGTACACCAACACTAGTATCTGGAAACAATACGATATTTGATATTTTTATCACACTGGGGTGAGAAAACCTCGCAAGTTACTTCATCACTTTGGACCTCCCTTTCCTTATCTTTAAGATTAAATTTCTAGTATTGTCATCCTTCAGTTAGTCATTCCACAAATTTTTACTTTTTTGCCTACTGTATTAGTAGTCATCCATTGCCACCATAACAAATAAGCACAAACTTAGTGACTTAAAACAAAAGAATTTGGTTCTCTCACAGCTTTGGAGGTCCAGTGTCTGAGAGTAGGTTGTTCTCCCTCCAGAGGCTCTAAAGGAGATGAATATTCTTAGCCTCCTCCTTTGTTGGTGGTTGTCCAACCTCTGCTTTCATCTTCATGTTGCTTCTGCCTCTGTGTTTGTGTTGGAGTCTCTTCTCTCCTTTATAAAGGCTCTTGTTACTGGATTTAGGGCTCAGCTGTATACAAAGGTCCATCTAGTCAAGGCTATGGTTTGTCCAGTAGTCATGTATGGATGTGAGTGTTGGATTACAATGAAAGCTGAATGCCAAAGAATTGATGCTTTTGAACTCTGGTGTTGCAGAAGACTGTTGAGAGTCCCTTGGACTTTGAGGAGATCCAACCAGTCCATCCTAAAGGAAATCAGTCCTGTATATTCATTGGAAGGACTGATGTTGAAGCTGAAGCTCCAATACTTTGACCGCCTGATATGAAGAGCTGACTCATTTGAAAAGACCCTGGTGCTGGGAAAGACTGAAGGTGGGAGGGAAAAGGGGACAACAGAGGATGAGATGGTTGGATGGCATCACTGACTCAGTGGACATGAGTTTTACTAGACTCTGGGAGTTAGTGATGGACAGGGAAGCCTGGCGTGCTGCAGTCCATGGGGTTGCAAAGAATCAGACATGACTGACTGAACTGACTGAACTGAATTGTGTAATCCAGGATTTTCTCATCTTCAGGTTCTTAGCTTAATTACACACACAGAGACCTTTTTTTCCAAATAAGGTCACACTCACGGGTTCTAGATGTTTACATATCTTTTGAGGGAGGGTCACTGTTCAACCCACTGCTCCTAACAGGTGCCAGGCATTAGATTTGGATGCTGGGACTATTTTGGGGAAAGAGGCATAATCCTCAAACTTATGGAGGGCATCTTAATTGCTGCAAGAACTTTGGAAATTATAAAATCCCATAAAAGTAGAAGCTATTATTATCTCTTAAAAAATAATAACTCCATTTCTCTTCCTGTTTTTTTTTTCTCAGTCTGCTAATAATAGAAAAATAACTGTACTTCACATCAATGCTACTCTTCATTTGTGACTAGAACACTTGTCAAAGGAAGCTGACCAATAATAAAGAATAGTCTGAAGAAAGCATCAATCAGAAACACATGTTGATGAGGGCATTTTCCAAGTAGAACAACAGCAATAATACTTAATGTGGCATAATTTGATCTGAGGGTAAAATAACTTGTAAATGATGAAGTTTGATTAAGAGATTAACATCCCCCCCAAATGATTCCTTGATAACATCATTGCAGATTAATTTCTTTTCATCTTTAAGGATTTTCATCATAATACACTCCTCTACCTTAAAAGCTCTAAAAAGGATAACATTTTACAGGTTGTCTACTATCACTAGGGAGGAAATAGTTTTGTTCTATGATACTCAAAGTGTGGGTCACAGATCAGCAAAATCAGTATCACATGGTAGCTTGTTAGAAATAATCTTAGGGTGAGGGTGATTCCCTGGTGACTAAGTGGTAAAGAATCCGCCTGCCAATGCAGGAGACACAGGTTCAACCCCTGGGTCAGAAAGATCCCCTGGAGAGGAAAATCCTCCAGTATTCTTGCCTGGGAAATCCCATGGACAGAAGGGCTTGGCGGGCTACAGTCCATGGGGTCGCAAAGAGTCGGACACAACTTAGGGACTACACAACCCACTCTGAGCTACCAAGCCAGTATGTATGTTTTAACAAGATCCCTAATAACCAGAAGGGACATTACATTTGAAATGTTAATTACATCCTTTCCAACTAGTACAACATGTTGAAACAAGGCTTTTGGTGTAGTACTTCTCAAAAGATAGACAGAAGGCTTTTGTTCATTTATTTTGAAGGCAACCAGTACATGCCAAAATGAGAAAAATTTGCTTATTTAATGGGTTCTGTGAAATTATACTTATTCAGTTTAAAGAAATGTCCTTTTTACTGAGATTGAGTTTCCTACTACTTCTGCATTTCACTTTTTGTTTTTTTAAATGATGATAATATAAAAGATGGTCTTGTGCGGCATCCATGCGTGTGGATGCATAGATGTTTAACCCTTTATTTTCAAAATGAATTTAACAAATATCCACAGTACTTTTCTCTTTAAATTACTGACCTATACAATTCAAAAGTGGTGTGGATAGAAGATAAGCCATTGAATGGAAGGGTGGAGTTGAAGAAAGAAAGGAGGGGGGTGGGTGAACATCAAAGAGGTATTTTTCTTTACATTTTTCCTTAACATTTTCTTTAATTTGTTTTCCCCTTAGGGTGGACCTCTTTGGGGAGACCACACAGACAAGACTTGACAAGTTACCATAATGCCACTCAGCTTGGGAGTACTACCTGAGAAGCCTTTCTTCATCCTAGAAAAGTTCATCATATACAGTTCACCCCATGTGCTACTGAGAACATCATCTGAAGTAGTAGATTGCAGTGTAGAAAGTATTCTTAAGTTCTAGAATCTTCCCAATGGGGAACTCTTCTATATGGATATCCACCAAATATCCCCTTTCTGTTCTTTGAAAATAGACATTCATGTTCAAACCTTACCCTTTGCTTCAGAGATGGCTCCATTTCAGTTAACCTGAGCTGCTAATTAAAATATTAAAACTTTGAAAGCTATTCAAGTATCCACTATTTCTTTAAAAGAAATATTAAGAAGGGAGAGAAAGGTGACAAGGTCTTTGAAAATGAATATCATAACATTTGTGGATTCTTTGAATAAACTAGTGACATTTAAGATCACCAAATTAACATTTTAATTTTTCTGAACCAACTCAGCGATTCAAAAGGCAAAGTCTTAAGCTATTTTCCTCTTCCCACAGAACCTATTGTTTCCGATGTAAATGCATACTGTGCATTCATTAATTAAAGGTTATGCTATAAGGGATTCTTTTCTAATTTACCAAAGATCAGACTTTTAAATCATTAGGAAAAGCAAGATATTTAGTAAACTAAAAAATATTTATAGATCAAAGGTGAAGGTGCCCAAAATTCAACTTTAAAAAGTTGTTCCTACACAGCTTTCTCAGAAATAGTTAATGCCCCTTACCTTTCTCATAATTGGAAATAAAACACAAACATATGTGTAAATAAATATTTGATCTTTCCTAGCACTTGCATCTTATAATTAATAGTGTGATGGGATTTTAAATGTTAAGGAAATAATAATTTGCCATCAACAAGGGTGGGAGAATTTTGTTTATTAGTTTCGTGTGATTCAATTGTGAAAATGTGCTTCATTGATCTTTGCAAAAGAACTTTAATTGGAAATGAATATCACAATCTATTTGCCACACCAATAAGCCCAAGTTGCTGTGGTTCATTAAGTACCACACCTGCTATTTAACTTTCCACAGGGAAAAAAGTCCTTGATTTAATACACCTAAGGATGGCCAGGTGGAAACTCAAAAAACAATTTGAATTAAGTATTTCTTTTACTCATCCAAGCTGTTAAAATATACACCAAATTGTTACTTGAGATAAATATGCCCTAATACTTGATCTGCATATTACTTTTTGCTTTTATATAGATATAGATTATTTTCTTAATACAGAAGTAATCCATTTAAATAATATTCTTTAAAAATATCACAAATAAATGAGGAAAGAGTCTTTTTTTTTAATACCAGTGCACACAGGGGTTGCCAGATCACCTTTGCAAGCAATCTGAAGCTCAGTGGGGTGGGGAGAGGAGAAAGAACAGGCACTTTATGTTAGGATGAAAACCATAGGACACATACCAAATACAATATCAACAGCCACCCTCGACAGGACAGATACACTCAACAAATAAGAACCAGTGGTGGAGAACAAGCAACAGAACACCCAGTAAATTCCTTTAGATGAAAGAGCTAAAAATAATGGACTAGGTGCCCATGAAGACTTTGCAGCTTTTAGTTATTTGGAGAATGAATTCTTACATCAGTCAATAACTGGATTTTTGGGAACCCTCTGTGCTTAAGCTTGAGATGTGATTGATCCATGTGGGAACCAAGCCCACGGCTCTAGTTTCGTTTCAATCATCACCTTCATGAAGCAGTTAGGCTGCAGGCTGTGGATTCATATTGTGATTGTGAGCCCAATAAAGTCATGGTAATGCCAGGCTAATTAGCAACCTCCTTTTTCCCTGGAGAAGAAACTCTCACTGTACAATTTCAAGTTTTACAAACAAGTGGATAATAATTTTCTGATGGTAGGTGAAGTGAGAGGGTTAATATCCGAACTATATTTTAAACATGTTCAAAATGCTTACTAATATTTACAATTTAAACATTTTAAAGACGTGTTCCTCTATTCAAAAAATATATATTATATAACTTCTATATTCAAATATGTATTCAAAATACAACTTCTATAAAACTATGGGAAAATGTAATTTATTTTTTGTAAAATGTACTTCATTATCAATGTTTCTGTGATGCATTTTTCCAGCAGGTGAGGTATGTCTGTGTACAAATTAGAAACAGAATATTTAGATTTTCTCTATCCCAGCTAACCAAGGCAATTTTGTCTCTTTAAAAAAGTTAACCAGTTTATTCAACAAACATGGGTACCATTTTTGCTTGAGACTTCAAGATGAAGAAGTAGGGATGGGGGACATAGAGTAAATTACATGTGATTAATATTTGGGATGATTTAAAAAAAATATGACACTTAGTTTTCCCCTCAACCAGACCAATGGTTTCAAAATTTGGGGAACAAATGTCAGTATATTTGGATTTCTTGAAAAATGCCTTATGTGATTCTAATGTGCAGCCAGGGTACAGAATCATGGAAGTGTTTTAGAAAGAGATCCAAATGAAATAATTATAAAGCAATGTAGTAACAGCACTGAAAGAAATATATCCAAGACAGAAAAAAGCACAGAAGAGAACCTACAAAGACAGTTCTCTGATTAACTTGGAACAGCTCAGCTTGGAAGAGGGATGCAGGAGGTTGTTCTTATTTAACATAACTCGTATATATTCATTTCAAGAGAAAAAGTGTTACTTTGGAAACTTAAAGGCCAGCAATACACTAGGAAGGTTGAAATAACAATAATATGTACACAAAATATTACAGTAGCACAGAAAATCACTACTAATCTAGGTTCTATGACCATAGAGGCCTTTCTCAAGGAAACACAAATTTAATCTTAAGCTTAAACCTTTACCTGTCAATCAATTTGAAAACTATTTCAAATTTTCTTATCAATAAAATATTACACAAATATAAGACAGCTTATTTGTGGCATTTAACTTCCAATGATATTCAAGTTTAATAAGAAAACAATTATATTTCAATAAATAAAATTATGTCCCAGATTTATTATTGGAATCTATGTTACTATCTTTGTGCATCAAAAAAGTAGTTTAAAATAATTAGAATAAATGTTACATTTCATGACATTTACAGTTTTGGCTTAGTTGCTCTTCAGCACACGGGATCTTCCTGAATCAGGGATCAAACCTGTGTCTCCTGAGAATTCTTTACCAGTGAGCCACCAGGGATGTCCCAAGCCTATTTTTTATTAAGGCGTTCTAGTAATTCTTTCTCTGAAAGTCATTATCTTGCTCTTTCTTTTTTTTTTTCTGGTAAGGAAATACTGAAATACAAACTAAATGCAATACTATCTACTGTATATTAATACTTTTCATTATATTCAATCTGCAGGCAATATATTTATTTATTAACATACCAACAGGCTTATGTGATTTTTAAAGAAGTTTTGGGACTTTCAAACAAACATAAATTTTTCAACCAACACACTTAAAATTACTTTTCTTAATTAATGCATGAATTAATTTAACAATTTTTATTGAGAAATTGCTAAGTACCAGAATTTCTACTCTGAGTTTGGGAGAGTGTGGTTAACAAGAAAGGACTGCAGGCAAATACACGATCAGACAGCATCATGTGTGCTATGTGAAGATAGTGTCATTCGTGTTATATGTGCTACTCCCACGGCACACTGTCTTCACATAAGGGCCCTTTTCTATTCCCACTGCACACTATGTGGGGATAGGTAGGGGCCCTTAACCCAGATGGGAGGAATCTAGGTTTTCTGGAAAGAAGACTAAGCTGAAATCTTAAGAATGAACAGGACTGGACCAGATAAAGGTAGGAGTAAAATAAAAATTTTCAGGCAAAGAACCCAAAAGGAAAAGAATGGCAATGAAAAATTAGAAGGATTTTGACAGATTGTGTCAAGACAGAGGGGTTTAGGGGGGTGAAACATCCAAGAGGTAAGACTAGAGAGTTTGGCAGGGGATAGATAACACGGATTGAAGGCAAAAAGGAGAAGGGGGCTGCAGAGAATGAGATGGTTAGATGGCATTACTGACTCAATGGACATGAATTTGAGCAATCTCTGGGAGATAATGGAGGATAGAGGAGCCTGGCATGTTGCAGTCCATGGGGTTGCAATGAGTCCAACATAACTTAGCCAATGAACAACAACAACAAAGATCACAAGCAGTCCTGAAAGCAATATTAAATATTGGCAGACTAATGAAATATATGAACCAGCTTTACCCAGGTTTGCATTTTGTGTATAATTTCATGGCACTGGACAAACATCTTCAGCAATATGGCAGTGGAAGAATATTTTATGTTCTCAGTAAAGATATCTTTTAAAAATGTATATCCTGAAAAATGTTTTACAAAATTGTTTCATTGTTAATTAACCGTTACTATATAATAGTGGAAGATTTGTTCGTTCCCTGGAGAAGGGAAAGGCTACCCACTTCAGTACTCTGGCCTGGAGAAGTCCATGAACTGTATGGTCCATGGGATCACAAAGGATTGGACACGACTGAATGACTTTCACATAGTCTTAACCATATTAGTCTCTGTGATAATTCACTCTTTCACCACTCTTTAAACACATCCTCTGGTTTTCTCAGTTGTTAATATAGAATCCATATATCTTATGCATATTTAAATAAAATATATTTTAATGTAAATATTCTATATTCTAATAAATTAATTGGAATATATTTAAATACATAAATATATAATATTTTAATAATTTAGCCTAACATTAAAGAACTCTTTAGAATCTAAATTCAACTCCACCTTTAAGATCTTTTCTCTACTGTGAAACATTAAGTGGGAGGAGAAAGGGAAGGGTTTGCACATCCTGAATAAATTCTCAAAACTGGCAATGTTTCATAAGTGTATTAAGGTAGTAAGTCCTTTGAAACATTCCTAACAACACAATGAGAGTGCTCTATAAGAAGCAAGGTAGAAAGGAAGATAAGAAGAAAGCCGAAGGACAGTGATACCCTTTCACCAACTCATAATTTATCTAGCTCCTCACCCCAGATTTTCCTCCCCATCACCTTAGGTTCTGGAAACATCTACATACCAGGAACTCCCTTCCTAGAATTGAGTCTACTCAGTGAGCTTTGAAGATAAGAAGCCTGTTTTCCTGCCCTACTTGCAGACTTTAAAACACCATCCTGCTACATGAGGTCTGGGATGAATTCTGAGCGGTTGTGGAGTCTTATTGTTTAGAGTCCACACCCTGATCACATGCAATTTCTAGGATAGTCAATAAGACTACGAGGGAGTGGGGACAGGGAAGTGAATCAAATCTACTGTTATTGCTTAGTTTAAAAGTCTTGTTCTCTAACATTTGCTGGGTTTCCTGTTTCCCTGAATAGAATAATGATTCCTCCAAGTAAGACTGATCAGTCATAACTGGCACAGTGGCAGACGCCCAGGTGTCATATTATTGCACACAGCAGGTGTTTCTAGATTTGTGACAAGTGCCAGTATCCAGTCAGAGGCTGATGAATCCTGGGTTCTGATCATTTCTTTCACCTCAAATATCTTCTTAAAAAAACACATGCTTAAAACTAAACAAATGGGACCTAATGAAACTTAAATGCTTTTGCACTACAAAGGAAACTATAAGTAAGGTGAAAAGACAGCCCTCAGATTGGGAGAAAATAATAGCAAATGAAGAAACAGACAAAGGATTAATCTCAAAAATATACAAGCAACTCCTGCAGCTCAATTCCAGAAAAATAAATGACCCAATCAAAAAATGGGCCAAAGAACTAAACAGACATTTCTCCAAAGAAGACATACAGATGGCTAACAAACACATGAAAAGATGCTCAACATCACTCTTTATCAGAGAAATGCAAATCAAAACCACAATGAGGTACCATTACATGCCAGTCAGGATGGCTGCTATCCAAAAGTCTACAAGCAATAAATGCTGGAAAGGGTGTGGAGAAAAGGGAACCCTCTTACACTGTTGATGGGAATGCAAACTAGTACAACCACTATGGAAAACAGTGTGGAGATTTCTTAAAAACCTGGAAATAGAACTGCCATATGACCCAGCAATCCCACTTCTGGGCATACACACTGAGGTGGAAGCAACCTGGATGCCCAACGGCAGACGAACGGATAAGGAAGGTGTGGTAAATATACACCATGGAATATTACTCAGCCGTTAAAAAGAATTCATTTGAATCAGTTCTAATGAGATGGATGAAACTGGAGCCCATTATACAGAGTGAAGTAAGCCAGAAAGATAAAGAACATTACACTATACTAACACATATATATGGAATTTAGAAAGATGGTAACGATAACCCTATATGCAAAACAGAAAAAGAGACACAGATGTACAGAACAGACTTTTGAACTCTGTGGGAGAAGGTGAGGGTGGGATGTTTCGAAAGAACAGCATGTATATTATCTATGGTGAAACAGATCACCAGCCCAGGTGGGATGCATGAGACGAGTGCTCGGGCCTGGTGCACTGGGAAGACCCAGAGGGATTGGGTGGAGAGGGAGGTGGGATGGGGGATCGGGATGGGGAATGCGTGTAACTCTATGGCTGATTCATATCAATGTATGACAAAACCCACCGAAATGTTGTGAAGTAATTAGCCTCCAACTAATAAAAAAAAAAAACAAACACACATGCTTAGTACGATAATTAAGAAATATACTCAAATTATATTAATCCCATCCTCCCTCAAGTACTTCTTAACTCTTTTTGTTCCTGCAGAACCCTGATTTTGTTCAGGTATCCGGAGGGTTTGTACTTCAGGGGAAATGAAGGTTGTCTGTGTTGTGTTGGTTGCCAAGCCATGTTGAACTCTTTGTGACCCCATGGACTGTAGCCTTCCAGGCTCCTCTGTCCATGGGATTCTCCAGGCCAGAATACTGGAGTGGGTAGCTATTCCCTTCTCCAGGGGATCTTCCCAACCCAGGGACTGAACCTGTGTCTCTTGCACTGCAGACTGATTCTTTTCCATCTGAGCCACCACGGAAGCCCAAGGGAGGTTACTCTTAAGACAATTATCATAATTCCATTTTCTAGACAGTGACTGGTTTACACAAGGGCCTGTTATGTAATTCTGACCAATGAGATATAAGGGGAAATTCTACACGGGAGAGTGAGTGGAAAAGTTTTCCTCTACTGTGGAAAGTAGAGATTAGTCACTATTTTTCCTCTCTTATGGCTGCACATAGAATCTTGTCAATAAAATCACAAAGAAGGTGAATCTGGACATTTGAAACTGATGAATTAACTAACTCTGGAGCTTCCCTAACTCTGATGTACTTGTTTTGTGAATTAATAAACCCCTTAATGTTTATATTGGGCTTCCCTTGTGATTCGGCTGCTAAAGAACCCACCTGCAATGTGGGAGACCTGGGTTCAGTCCCTGGGTTGGGAAGATCCCCTGGAGAAGCAAAAGGCTACCCACTCCAGTATTCTGGCCT
Organism: Muntiacus reevesi; assembly: GCF_963930625.1. Lineage (NCBI taxonomy): Eukaryota > Metazoa > Chordata > Mammalia > Artiodactyla > Cervidae > Muntiacus > Muntiacus reevesi. Next base: position 134,047,320 of record NC_089251.1, read on the forward strand.
GGAGAATTCCATGTACTGTATGGTCCATGGGGTCTCAAAGAGTCAGACACGACTGAGTGACTTTCACTTTCACTATTGTTTACATCATTTTTTTTTTTTTTTTTTTTTAAATATTATTTTATTAGTTGGAGGCCAATCACTTTACAACATTTCAGTGGGTTTTGTCATACATTGACATGAATCAGCCATATAGTTACACGTATTCCCCATCCCGATCCCCCCTCCCACCTCCCTCTCCACCCGATTCCTCTGGGTCTTCCCAGCCCACCAGGCCCGAGCACTTGACTCATGCATCCCACCTGGGCTGGTGGTCTGTTTCACCACAGATAATATACATGCTGTTCTTTCGAAACATCCCACCCTCCCCTTCTCCCACAGAGTTCAAAAGTCTGTTCTGTACTTCTGCATCTCTTCTCCTGCCCTGTATATAGGGCCATCGTTACCATCTTTCTAAATTCCGTATATATGTGTTAGTATAGTGTAATGTTCTTTATCTTTCTGGCTTACTTCACTCTGTATAATGGGCTCCAGTTTCATCCATCTCATTAGAACTGATTCAAATGAATTCTTTTTAATGGCTGAGTAATATTCCATGGTGTATATGTACCACAGCTTCCTTATCCATTCGTCTGCTGATGGGCATCTAGGTTGCTTCCATGTCCTGGCTATTATAAACAGTGCTGCAATGAACATTGGGGTGCACGTGTCTCTTTCAGATCTGGATTTCTCAGTGTGTATGCCCAGGAGTGGGATTGCTGGGTCATATGGCAGTTCTAGACATACAGATGGCTAACAAACACATGAAGAGATGCTCAACATCACTCATTATCAGAGAAATGCAAATCAAAACCACAATGAGGTACCATTACACGCCAGTCAGGATGGCTGCTATCCAAAAGTCTACAAGCAATAAATGCTGGAGAGGGTGTGGAGAAAAGGGAACCCTCTTACACTGTTGGTGGGAATGCAAACTAGTACAGCCACTATGGAAAACAGTGTGGAGATTTCTTAAAAAACTGGGAATCCTGTCTTAAAGTGACTAACAGGAACCTCTCAAAAGGGAGGAGTCAAGGGCTGTGCTCATGTCATTTGGCAGACCTGCTGTCCAGTTCACACTATCATGGTTACATTTCTGGACCTGGACCATCTTTGATATTATAACGTAGCCTGCTTTCAGTGGAGCATGTGCCCAAATTGCTTTTCATGTTAATGTTAATGGTTTGTACTTTGTGGCATGTGTAAAATGAAGTGGAAAGAACACTGGGCTGGACATAATACTTTGATTCTTGTACCTTTGTTGATACAATTTTATGACCTTGGTCAGGAAAATGAAATACTTTGGGATGTGGTTTTCTCAACTGCTAAATGAGCTTAGATTATATCTTGCGGGGTTCTGACTCTAATTTTATAGAATGCAAAACATACCCACAATTTGCCTCCAGGAATCATGAACAGGAACTACAACCTGGGGTTTTTCTAACAATGAGATGTACTTTATATACTTGCTACTTTTTGTGTTTCATCATCTATCCATGCCTATTGCATAAAGTTCCATTAATAATCCAGTAATGAGAGCTATCTCATTAACTGATTTGGATCCCAGTGCTGTCTGCACAGGGTTTGGCAAAATCAGTCCTGTGGACCCTTTGGTGGCTTGCTGGATACAGCAGATGTTAAGTGTAGAGGTAGGAACGATGTGGATTGCCACGGTGTGGGCAGATATCAGCTACTTCAGAAGGTATGAAGATTATATCACACAACACTGATAGAATCTCAAGACAAAATATCCAAACTGAAAAATGAAAGAAAACCATGTTGATGTATTTATTTAAGATTGAGGATGCAGAAATCTTGTTTAGAATTACAGAAGTTAGCATAGGAAACACCTTATTAACAACAATAAACATTCAAGTCTCAGGGCCTACAAAGGAGGCGGGAGAGGAGATTTCTTCATAGTTACTGCATCAGCTTTCCCTGTAAAAGAACCTCAAATAAGGAGCTCATAACAAAGCAGGCAAGAACTGTCACTGAACAGTGGTGTGAAAAGCAAGGGGCTTCACCCCTAACTGAAGATTAAGAGCCAATCAGCTACCTACTGGTGAGGTTGAGTCCCTCATTCACCAGCCCACGGATAAGCCAGAATGTCCTCCCATCTTACTCACACGGCTTTTTTAAAAAATGCTATCACTGACACAGCTGCCTTGCTTAATTGGACTGTCGCTGCATTGCATTTCTAGTGCACTGTTCTGCTTTGTTATAACTTTGCACAATAGCTTACCTACAGAGGCTCTCGTTAAGCCACTTGGTATTCATAAGCGGGATAGAAAATCTTTTTTCTTTTTTTCAAGAAAAAGGTCACAAGGGAACATAGTCACCAAGGTGACCAAGGCTGGTATAATAAAGAAGCTGGCTACACAGAAGACTACAGTCAGTACAATCACCGTTTCATTATTAGTGCTCCATGAACAACACAAGCAATAGTTAAAGCTAGAACCCTAAATGACAAGATATTCCAATCTTCTTTCACTGTCACTCACATTGGATCAGAAGTCAGATGTCTGTACTGCCTTGAAAAGTGCATTTCCATACTAAATTAGGCTGAACACCAAAACCAAATGAGAGAAATATTTATGCATGATTTAATAAAACGAGAAAACAATGTGCTCACCTCCAGCTAACCACTTTGTCTCCCTAGACAAACTTCACATTCAAAATGAAATCACTCATGCTTTCCCTTCCATTTGGAGGGCAAAAAGAACCTTTTAAATTTTTAAACTGAGGCTATGACAACTGAACCAACAATAGGAAATGATAGCCTTTAAATCAGTTTAATGTGTTTAATAATAAATACCACTTCTTCATAAATTTAAAAGCAGGCTTGGTTTCCAGAAATGTTGTTAACAGGTGGGAAGAAAAATATGTCAATAGGTGATACAGAGCTGTATTCTTTGGTGCCTGCAGAAAAGAAGGCCATGCAAGATAAGCATCACTATGATCCTATCTAATAACTGCTCCACTCCTAACATTTTCTTCCCAATTACTGACATGTCCTTCATTTAGCTGTTAATTCCTTTCCTGCTACTGAAAAGCAGTGTTTAAAAAAACACAGATGAAACTCAGAATGGTGACTGGGAGTGGATGGGAGCCTCCTCTCAGGCTGTTCTTTCATTAAAATCTTGTTGCATTGTTTCAATCCCTTCTTTTTCTAAGGTGGGGTCCCAATTTAATCTGACATATGCATTTATAAGAAGAGGAGATTAGGACAATAGCTAGTGGCAAGCTGCTATCTAACACAAGGGGCTCAGCTCATGCTCTGTGATGACCTAGAGGGATGGGATGGAGTTTGGGGGGTTGGGAGGGAGGCTTTAGAGGGAGGGGATATACTTAAAAGATAACCCATGCACAAAGAAAGAAGAATAAATGATGAGTGTCATTAAAGCAAAAAAAAAAAAGCTACTGTATTACCCTGATGTGTGGTGACAAAGGTTCAGTATAACAGATTTCAATTTTACTAAAAATAAAATGACATTTTAGAGAAATTTTCCCAAATATACTTTATGAAAATATATGAATAAATGAAGTGTTAACTGAATACTTGGCAATTCCTCAGTAGATAATAACAGAAAGATCTAAGAGAAAAAAGTCTTTAAAATTAACTAAGAAGTAATTGTAAATTCGGGGGTTTCCCTGGTAGTTCAGCAGCAAAGTATCCTCCTGCAATGTAGGAAACACAGGAGATGCTGGTTCGATCCCTGGGTTGGAAAGATTCCCTGGAGAAGGAAATGGCAACTCATTTCAATATTCTTGCCTGGGAAATCACATGGACAAAGGCTGGTGGTCTACAGTCCAATGGGTCACAAAAGAGTTTGATGCAACTTAACCACAAAACAACAATTTTGAACCCACAAAGGTTCTTTCCAGAAAGCATATGTTATTATTATTAACTAGAATTAAAGTGTATATTGCATGATTCCCCAATATTAGTGGTGATTTTCAGTTTTCTTGAAGATGGCACTTAGGTACATAGATCATAATTTCAACTTCATTAGAGTAAATGTAAGGTTAATTCACTTGGCTTTCTAATAAACATATTTTGTTTACTTGAAACAACTTTATAGTTTGGTCATTTAAAATTATGTAACAAGATAACTGGTAGTTTACTGGTTTTCTTTGTCATGATATTTTAAAACACAATAATTTTTTTGGCTTATAATAGATAAAAGAGCTGCTTGCATTTTTCCACTTCACTTTGACAGTGATAAACCTGACCTGAATGCTGTGTAAGCAGGATCTGTTCTAATAGAAATGAACTTGGGTAACCTGCCTGAAAGAATGCATAAAAAATGGAAAGACTGTACAGAAATAGGAAACTAATTATATTCCACTATATATAACTTTTTGATTAGAATAACTGAATGATACTCCTGAAAAAAAACATAAATCATTCATATTCTAAGGATTGATTGCTGTTTAAGTCAAATAATAAAGATGCTCTGGGCTCTATATACATAAAGTAATAAAAGACCATGAGTGTGGATGAACACATTTCTCAAAATCAAACCTGTGCAGCTCAGCAGTCTAGAGCACATAGAGATAGGCCAATATATATGTTTCTGTCCATAAGAATTGAACATTTAGAGGAGGATTAACCTGATGTGGAATATCCTAGGTCTATACCAAACAAATATAACACCAAGAACCCCATGCAAAGGGTTCATACTCAGGCCCAGGTACACCTTGAGAATAAGACCAAGTTCACTCAGAATGGAAATTACTCTCTCCATTTGGATTCAAATTTTTAAAAGGCCATAATGAGTCATGGTTTCTGCATGAAACCAAAGTGTGCATCAGTACAGTAGGTGAATTTACTGAGTGGTATTCAAGTGCTAAAAATTACTAACTCACCCTGAGAAGGTATTTCTTTTGTTTTTAATTTGGAAGCCTCTGACACATAATTTTCAGTTTGGACTTAGAAGCTTTATCATAACTGTTAAAATATATGATTCACATCATTAAACATGATCATTTTCATTACAAAGAAAATGATTCACACACTAAAACCCATGCAAAATATTTTTTTTTCTTTGAATAATTTAATTTATTAGTATGGAGACACCTGTATCCTTGAAAGTTTAAAATTCCTCATTTTAAAAATACACAGTATTAAATCTCTTCTACATAATAACAATATGTTTTGTTCTTTTTCTTTTTAAACTTTTAATTTTGTATCAGGATACAGCTGATTAACAATGTTGTAATAGTTACAGGTGGATAGCAAAGGGACTCAGCCATGCAATATACATGTATCCATTCTCCCCTAAACTCCCCTCCCATCCAGGCTGCCACATAACATTGAGCAGAGCTCCCTAGGCTATACAGTAGAACCTCGTTGGTTATCCATTTAAAATACAGCAGCGTGTATAGGCAACCATAAGTTTGTTCTCTAAGTCTGTGAGTCTCTTTCTGTTTTGAAGTTCATTTGTGTAATTTCTCTTTATATTCCACATATAAAGGATGTAAGAAACTACAGTGACATACCACGCTATACCATTCAGAACAGCGATCATCAAAAAATCCACAAAGGATGGAGATGAGGGATTCCTTCCACAGTGTCGATGGGCATGTAAATTGGTACAGCCAATACTGAAAACAGTATGGAGGCTCCTTAAAAAAACAAACTAAAAACAGAGCTACCACATAACCCTGCAGTCCCACTCCTGGGACTATATGCCACTTCTGGGCATATATTGAGAGAAAAACATGATCTGAAAGGATACATGCACCCCAACGTTCATCACAGCACTGTTTACAAGAGCCAAGACATGGAAGCAGCCTAAAGGACCATTAACAGAGGAACGGATAAAGAAGATGTGTTATGCATATATATATATACTGTGGAATGTTACTCAGGCATTAAAAAGATAATAATGCCATTTGCAGCAACATGGATGAACCTAGAGATTGTCATACTAAAATAAATTTTATTCTCTCTAATTAAAAAAAATGGGAGTATGTGAGGTTAGGTTTTATACTGTAAGTATACTATGCAGATTGAAATGTTCAGGTGGGCATTTCAACCACAAAATAGTAAGTGTATCCTTATTTCATGGAGAACATTACCTTTGAAACTACCTAATCAAAGGGAAAATTTTTAAAAGATCAACTAAAAATGACCAAGAAAATGGCCTGACAATGTATAACTATTGATCACGCTGGTCTAAGCTCATATACTTTTGCTTTCCAGTTAAAGGGAGCTTGAGGAGGGAGAGTATTTAGAATCCTTTAAGGATTATTTAATAACATAATAACTAAATATTGAATAATAAGGTAATTTAATAAACAATCCTATAAAGATTATTCATTGCAAGTAAGATGTAAATTTATAGGTGCTTTAATGTTACTTTTATTGACTATTCCAAAGCCTTTGACTGTGTGGATCACAATAAACTGTGGAAAATTCTGAAAGAGGTGGGAATATCAGACTACCTAACCTGCCTCTTGAGAAACCTGCATGCAGGTCAGGAAGCAACAGTTAGAACTGGACATGGAACAACAGACTGGTTCCAAATAGGAAAAGGAGTACATCAAGGCTGTATATTGTCACCCTGCTTATTTAACTTATATGCAGAGTACATCATGAGAAACGCTGGGCTGGAGGAAACACAAGTTGGAATCAAGATTGCCGGGAAAAATATCAATAACCTCAGATATGCAGATGACACCACCCTATAGCAGAAAGTGAAGAAGAATTAAAGAGCCTCTTGATGAAAGTGAAAGAGGAGAGTGAAAAAGTTGGCTTAAAGCTCAACATTCAGTAAACTAAGATCATGGCATCTGGTCCCATCACTTCATGGCAAATAGATGAGGAAACAGTGGAAGCAGTGGCTGACTTTATTTTTTGGGGCTCCAAAATCACTGCAGATGGTAATTGTAGCCATGAAATTAAAAGATGCTTACTCCTTGGAAGGAAAGTTATGACCAACCTAGATAGCATATTAAAAACCAGAGATATTACTTTGCCAAAAAAGGTCCATCTAGTTAAGGCTATGGTTTTTCCAGTAGTCATGTATGGATGTTAAAGTTGGACTATAAAGAAAGCTGAGTGCCGAAGAATTGATGCTTTTGAATTGTGGTGCTGGAGAAGACTCTTGAGAGTCCCTTGGACTACAGGGAGATCCGACCAGTCCATCCTAAAGGAGATCAGTCCTGGGTTTTCAATGGAAGGACTGATGCTGAAGCTGAAACTCCAATACTTTGGCCCCCTGATGCAAAGAGCTGACCCATTGGAAAAGACCTTGATGCTGGAGGGATTGGGGGCAGGAGGAGAAGGGGACAACAGAGCATAAGATGGTTCGATGGCATCACCAACTCAATGAAAATGAGTTTGGGTAAACTCTGGGAGTTGGTAATGGACAGGGAAGCCTGGCATGCTGCGGTTCATGGGGTTGCAAAGAGTCGGACACGACTGAGTGACTGAACTGAACTGAATGCTACTTAGAAAAAGGTATTTCACTAGAATATAGCATAAGTTAAAAATCTTAAAAAAAAATATGCCTCATAGTTAAAGGTGTAAGTACTGGATAATAGAACACACACTGAGCAAGTAGCAACCACCCAGATTCAGTGGCCATAAATGCCCACTTTCTCTCCTTAGGTGGTAACTGCATGACCTTTCAGAAACTGATAATGAAAATGGAGATTCTCATTTCAAAAAGGGAGTGAAAAGGTAGACCTGAACATGAACTAACTCTTAATGCTAGATCTGAGTGCTATGTCTTTCTCCATCCACCCCACATTATAGTCGATGGGCCTGATTTCCCTAGACACAGATAATACTGTGATACTGACTATATCAGTTCCCACATGAGGATATGGGCACAGCAATTATTGTGCAATAAACCAAGCATTCCCCATTCTGTGAGGAAACAGAACAGTCATTAATATTGGCGATAGATTCAAGAGTCCAATACGGCTAGATTTGTAATCTGGCATTAAATAGGTACCTTGGGAGAGGCAGTAGGATCAGATATTAACATTATTATGTATTTTTTTTAAATAAAATTCCTTTCTATGGGAAAGGGAGAGGTGTGTCCAGGTACAAAGGAGGCTGTTTATAGGCAAATAAGAATGGACTATCCCACAGTCAAACATAGGCCTCCAATGGAGTTTATTTGACTAAATCCATGATATGCTGTTGACTCAGGCTGTCGCACAGAGCCAGACATGGCTGAAGTGGTTTGGCACGTACACATGTAGGCTGGGTATGACCCATGGTTAAGGTTGACAGGGAGCAAGTGAGTAGGGCTGGGTCATGTACTCAAGTGGAAGGTGCTCACTGCTTATCCTAGAGCTAGGTTCTCTAAGAAGTTTAGCTGGCATTTCAATCAAAACGCTATAAGCTAATACTCATGAAAATTGGAATTTTTAATATCCATACATGATAATTTATCAACTATATGACTCAAATTCCTTTCCAAAATGTAATTTTCTACTGGTGCTGATCCTTTCATTGAAATAAACTAATTTGAATGCATTCGATGATAATAGACAGAAAATCAATATTTTAAGATATTAAAACTCAAAAAGCCCTACTTCCACATCAGGTAGATGAACAGATGAATGTGTTTCAATCTTGGAAAGCCCACACCCAGTTGTGGTCTGATCAAGCCCTGCTGGCAAAACATACTACTCTGAGAGGATTGATTCTTTTAAGGAGATTTAATCTCTTTGGATTCATTTAAGTGTGGAACATCACTCTTTAAAATGTGAATATAACAAATAAAATAATAAATCTGTGAACTGTCAGCATATATTTTGCTTCATGATGCTATTCCAACAATGGGATATATTAATGGAAAGAAATAGCTGATAAGTTCTTATAATAGGTAAAAGATAAAAAAAAGAAAAATGTGAAAAGTAGAATTATTTTTATTTCAGACTTTCAGTGCCTATACAGATTAGAACTCATCAGTCATTCAAAGCCAGCATTTTGATGAATATAATCAATAGGAAGTGGTTTCAAAGGAAACAGCAGAGAATGCAAGGCACTGACATTATTATTAATAAATGTTAAAAAGCAGAGACATCGCTTTGCCAACAAAAGTCTGTCAAGCTATGATTTTTCCAGTAGTCAGGTACAGATGTCAGAGTTGGACCATAAAGAGAGATGAGAGTCCAAAGAATTGATGCTTTTGAACTGGGGTGTTGGAAAGGACTCTTCAGGATCGCTTGAACAGCAAGGAGATCAAACCAGTCAATCCTAAAGGAAATCAACCCTGAATATTCTCAGTGGATGCTGAAGCTCCAATACTTTGGCCACATAATGTGAAAAGTGGACTAATTGGAAAAGACCCTGATGTTGGGAAAGACTGAAGGCAGAAAGAGAAGGGGACAACAGGAGATGAGATGGTTGGATAGCATCACCAATTCAATGGACATGAACTGAATAAACTCTGGGAGATGGTGATGGACAGGGAAGCCTGGCATGCTGCAGTCCATGGGGTTGCAAAGAATCAAACATGACCAGCTGAGGGACTGAACAACAACAACAACAAATAAGAAGGAAAGACAAGTAAGTCAACAAAGGTGTATATTTTTGTGCATGTGATCATGAGATTCAAGGAATCTTACCCCAAAGTGAATATGATATGTGACTAGAAATATCCTTTTCAAAGGACTTTATTTATTAATCACTAAGTTCATATTTCTAGCCTTAATTCAGCCAATTTAGTAACTCTTAAATAAGTAGGAAACAATCTTTCAAGGTAGTTTTAATTCAGTTTAAGAGACAAGGGAGGTGGCATTCAAGAAGGTGATCCACCGTTAGCCCATTATGGAGAGCATTAATACTTTCATGGGTCTATTAATCATTTCTAATGATTCTAAAGCAGACTCTGGGAGATCCTGAAGGACAGGGAAGCCTGACCTACTGCAGTCCATGGGGCTGCAGAGAGTTGGATATGACTTACGAACAGCAAAAAGCATTCAGTTGAGGAACTACAGAGCAAGTTCTCATGATTTAAAAACTCTGATTAGTTCTTTTACAGTATTATTACATTTTGGAGAAATAGATAAGCATTTATATAAGTATTTTGAGGTCCCGGGAGATTCTTTGATAAAGGATAATTTGTAATGTAGTTGGACTAGATTAGAAGTGCCAACAGACTCTCTTATCCAATGAAGGCCTTAATCATGTTCAACCTAATAAATATTTGGCTGGACTTTTAACTTTCTGCTTCTGTAGATCTCAGTAAGATGCTATCTAAACCACTTCAGAGATGAAAAATCTTCAGTTTCTATTTCCTTTGTGGATGAGCACTATGTCCATCTTCAAATGAATATGCATTTAAAAAAATATTCAGCTTCCTTGAGTCAAAACTGACAAAACTGTCAATTACAAATAAATTTGGTAACTACTTTTCTACTCTGTTCCTACCAGTTGGGCTTATTTCACTTAGTATAATGCTATAAGAGTCATTTATGTTGTTGCAAAGGGCAGGATTTCCTTGTTCCTTGTGATTGAATAATATTCCATTGTATATACAGAATGCAGGGATGGCATTCTCAGTCCACAGCATTTAAACAGGCAAATGGACCTCTTTCACAAAAAGACTAGGGGATGGGCGTCCTTTTTGCCTTCTCCCTCCCTATCGAGCCCTAGGGGGAATAGTCACAATAAGTCCTTGTGAGCCAACGCTAATTGTCTAGTCTTGCAGGTTTAAAGGACCCAAACTCTGCTTGCTCTCTGAGGTGGATGTTTTGGATATCCTCCCCTCAGATGTAAGTCTTAAAAGTTGTGGAGTCCAAGCCTATTGCTCTACAGACAGAAGTGGGAGTTTGTGAGCTCCCTCCTGATTGCACCTTGCTATGTGAGGGGTGAGGTTTATGGTGAGAATGTGTTTCAGTCTTTCCCACCTTTTGGATGTGAGTGGTTTCTCATTTTCTTCCCAGGTGGCTCAGTGGTAAAGAATCTGCCTGCCAGCACAGGAGATGCAGGAGACCTGGGTTCGATCCCTGGGTTGGGAAGATCCCCTGTAAAAGGAAATGGTAACCCACTCCAGTATTCTTGCCTGGGGAATCCTAAGGACAGAGGAGTCTACAGACCCCATGGAGGGCTACAGTCCATGAGGTCACAAAGAGTCAGATATGACTTAGTGACTACACAAGTTTCTCATTTGCCTTATGTATAGGAATTGCTCAGTTAGTTTCTAATTTTCTTTCAGAGAGAACTGCTCTATTTATTTGCTGACAACTGTCTGTGGGAGAAAGTGTGGGCAGGAACCTCCTATGTTGCTATCATGGACCTGAACTCAACATGCACATTTTTTTTAGGTGGACAAAGGGACCAGAGTATCCCGAGAGTTTCCTAGTTGAGGCTCTGAGGGAAGTTCTGTAGAGTCAGAGAATCTATACACAGAGCCACTACCTGCAAGGTGTGTACTATTTATTATGTGCCTCCATGCTCAGTCGTTCAGTTGTGTCTGACTCTTTGTGACCTCATGGACTGTAGCCTGCCAGCTTCCTCTAACTGTGGAATTTTTCAACTAAGAATACTAGAGTGAGTTGTCATTTACTTCTCCAGGAGATCATCCCAACGCAGGGATCAAACCGTTCCCTGTGTCTCCTGCATTGGCAGGTGGGTTATTTACACTGAGCCACCAGGGAAGTCCATTATTTAATATACACACAGTCTAGTTGTTGGAATCAATAGTTAATGGCACAGACACCATATAATTGAGTGCTAGGTGTGGAACTCAATGCTCTGCTCAAAGTCAAAGGAGAAAGAAATCAAACCAAAGGAAAACTTCAGAGATGAAAAAGTGAAACTGGGTTTTAGAAGGTGGGCAAAATTTATCAAGACAAAGGGAAGAAGAAAAAGAAATGTTATATAAAATAATGAAGTCTTATCAGTTACTTGGAAGGAAATCTTTATTTTTATTTTGTGTTTTTCCCCATGGAACAGACTCTCAAAAGACATTCACTGCCAGGTATAACCCCCTGATAAAAAGAGGGTGCTCTATGAGACAGACTATTCATTAAAATCTCTGTATTGAGTTTTCTGGAAAAACCTGAATGAACACTTTGGTCAACCCATATGAATGTGTAGTATTTATTGCCAAATGTTTTCTGAAAGTCTCCTTACTGAAGAGCTCTCCAATCAATAGGGTACATTTTGATTATTAATCACTGTTTTCAGAACAACATTATAACTGGATGCTTCTACTGTACTTTAAGAACAACTACTGATCTGATTGCCCCCATTTATGCATTAGCAATTTAAGTTTAAAATGTTAATTTCTTAAGTTATATTTTTTCAGGTTAAATTCAGAGTGCTATTGTACAATTAGGCAGCACTGGAATTATCACAAATGAGAAAGAAATTGGCTAAATGTCTGTATCCTCAGTGCCGCAGTGGTATACATACACTTAAGGAAATTTGCTCATTAAACAGACACCATCAAGAGCAGAAAAATTCTGCCAATACCAGCAGAAAAATTCAGTTTGGAATATAACCCTTCCTCTCAATTTTGGCTAAAGTGTCAAGCTTTTTTTAAGCACTTTAATGCAAATGTTACCTATTTTAAAAGTCGTGAAGGGTATTATCTCCAGAGTTTATTCTGTTCACCATTTAGTATATTTTCATCTTCCTCATCTGTGAAATGGAGATCATAAAAGACCCAAACTTACAAGTTTTGTAGCAATTAAAGGCATTAAATATGTGATATATTTAGAAATATCTAAAGTTTATAAAGAAGTGTGTGTGTGTGTTAGTCGCTCGATTGTGTCTAACTCTCTGCAACCCCATGGACTGCAGCCCGCCAGGCAAAAATACTGGAGTGGGTTGCCATTTCCTTTTCCATATAAAGGAATAAAATATATAAAATATTCCAAGCTCATGCTCAGCCATATCTGACTTTTTGTGACCCTTTGGACTACAGCCCGCCAGGCTCCTCTGTCCATGGGATTTCCCTGCAAGAATACTGGAGTGGGTTGCCATTTCCTCCTTCAGGAGATTTTCCTGACTTAGGGATCAAACCTGCATCTCTTGCATTGCAGGCAGATTCTTTACCTGTTGAGCCGTCAGGAAAGCCCTGCAGTGCTAACTTGTAGCAGGCATATACTTAACCCTCTATAAGCATTTGCTATTAAGTCATAAGTGAACAAGAACCTAAAGTCTTTACACTTGCAAAAAGTTTTGGTCACACATATAATTATAATAATAATTCAACAAAAGAACTGATGAAGGCAAGACAAACAAATTATCCAGTCAAGAAACCAGAGTAAAATCAATTTACTGACAGAAGACTGGTGAGCACTATTATTAATTATAAACAATTATTAATAATTACCATCACATACTTTCATGCTTTTACAAGGCTCTATCTTTGTTTATCTATATATAAATATGTTAAGGTATTGCTTGCTGTCATCTATATATCTCATACTGAGTCAGTATCAGATTTAGATGGTATCTCCGATCAATTTTTCATTTGAACCTGCTGTGATCTTTTTTATCTTCTTTCAGCTAATTTGTCAGTGCAAGGTAAAGGCTTGTTCAAGTTATTTAGAAAATCCATTATGCTACCATACATAATATATCAGGTTGAAGTAGCCTACATGATGTCTCACAAAGAATTTTGGAGTGTATGAGACAAATTTTAGTTGCAGTTCCGCTGTTATCTATTTTTCATATCCTAAACTAGTCATTTAAATTGCCCTCAATTTGCCTTGATACAATGAGGAAATAGGCTGCATGATTTCTGTGATCCTTTCAGATTTAAAATTTTTATTCTAAGTCTGTAGAAAAAAATACATTTGCAAATTAAACAACAGTGTCTCTTTCATTCCATATTCAAAATCAAGAAGATATCTGGGAAAGCATTTCCTTAGTTAACCAGGATAATATGGAGTTTCCCCTGTATTTAGAAGAAATGAACAACCTAGCAATTGCCTAAACATGAATGTTTCATAAAATAGATTAATATTAAACTCAAAGAATATTGAATTAGTGGACTAGAGAATCAAAAACAAAACCTCTGGTCTTCATCAGTACTACTTAAATTTTTTCCTTACTGGATTTATTGTGACCACATGAAAATATCATTTTCTTTTTGTTTGTTTACAGAATTTCTTATTTAGTTTCACTAGATTTGATTCAATCTGAATCATTTATAATTTATACTTCATTTATGATATTTCTTGATTGAAAGCAGAGACATTGCTTTCCCAACAAAGGTCCGTCTAGTCATGGCTATGGTTTTTCCAGTGGTCATGTATGGATGTGAGAGTTGGACTATAAAGAAAACTGAGCACTGAAGAATTGATGCTTTTGAACTGTGGTGTTGGAGAAGACTCTTGAGAGTCCCTTGGACTGCAAGGAGATCCAACCAGTCAATCCTAAAGGAGATCAGTCCTGGGTGTTCATTGGAAGGACTGATGTTGAAGCTGAAACTCCAATACTTTGGCCACCTGATGTGAAGAGTTGACTCATTTGAAAAGACTCTGATGCTGGGAGGGATTGGGGGCAGTAGGAGAAGGGGACGACAGAGGATGAGATGGTTGGATGACATCACCAACTCAATGGACATGGGTTTGGGTGGACTCTGGGAGTTGGTGATGGACAGGGAGGCCTGGCGTGCTGTGGCTCATGGGGTCACAAAGAGTCGGACACGACTGAGCTACTGAACTGAACTGAGCTGATTGATTACAGATTAGTCTGTTTTATTCAATTACAATGAAATGCACATAAAGTGTAAAATTTGATTAAGTTCTAACATATATACATGCTGGTTTTGTTAATAGGTATATACTTCTGAAGCTATTATCACAATCAATTTAATAAACATAGTCATCACCCCAACAAGTTTCCTTTTACTTCTTTGTAATCTATCTCTACAACCCACCTATTCTCCATCCCTTGCCTACTGTACTCTTCCCCTTAGGAAACTACTGTCTTTCAGTCACATAATTTACTTTGTATTTCCTTGAGTTTTATATTAATACAAACGGGACCACACAGAATGTACTCTTTTTTTAAATAACTTCTTTCACTCAATATAATTATTTCAAGATTTATGCATGTTGTGTGTATCAATCAGTAGCTCATTGCACTTTACTTCATGGACAAATCACTTTAGTTATCCATTCACCTGCTAGACATTTGGGTTATTTCCAGCTTTGACTATTGCAAATAAAGATGCTATGAATACTGAGTACAATTTTGTTATGACTATATGGTTAGGTTTTTCTTAAATAAATCCTTAACATTGGAATGGATAGATCATATGGTTTTAAACTTTTTAGAAAAGTGTACAACTATTTTCCATAGCAGTCATAGCATTCATATTCCTTCCAGAAGTGTGTAATAGTTCCATGGCCTTTACATCCTCAACATTGTCAAAAATCAGCTGTCCATTTATGTGTGGATATATTTCTGGAATCTTTATTCTGCATTTATGCCAATTAGAATAAATGATGGTACAATACTAAACCTTGAAAGCAGGTAATGTTATTTCTCCAACTTTTTTCTTCACTTCCAGAGTTGTTTTGGTGATTATATCTTCTTTGTATTTCCATATGAGTTTTAGAATCAGCTTGTAAATTACTTCAACTAAAACATGCTAGGATTTGGATTGGCACTGAATTTAATATATTGATGTTTGATGAAAACTGACATCTTCACAATTTTGAGTCTTCTGACTGGTAAATAAAGTATAGCTCTCCATTTAGCTGCTCCTTATTTATTTTCAATATTTTATATGGTTTTCTTTTTTAGTTTGTGCATATGGTAAAATCATTGCTTGATTTCAAATACTAAACCAACTTTGTATTACTGGAATCATCCCTACTTTGTAATGATTATTGCTCTGATATTTATTCTTTAGAGTTTAAAACATGTCTACTAGGTTCTTCAAGTGAAAAATGGGGTGATTAATTTTAATCTTTCTGTCCTCTGTACTATCAGCATCTGGTGCTATAATTTTCTCTCAAAGTATTGCTTTAGCAGTATCCCATAACTTTCAATGTTTGTATTTCACTGCCATTTAGTTCAAAATATGTTATTTCCCTTTTGTTTTATTCTTTGATCCATGGGTTATTTGATTTCTAAGTATTTGGAGACTGATTTAATTCTAGTTTAATTCAATCAT
Source organism: Muntiacus reevesi (assembly GCF_963930625.1). Taxonomy (NCBI): domain Eukaryota; kingdom Metazoa; phylum Chordata; class Mammalia; order Artiodactyla; family Cervidae; genus Muntiacus; species Muntiacus reevesi. Next base: position 134,063,468 of record NC_089251.1, read on the forward strand.
TTTAAATTCACTGAGACTTATTTTTATTGTCCAGAATAGAATATATTTATGTGTTTCACATGCACTTGAAATGTATATGTATTGTGCTGTTTTGAAGTAGAATGTTCTATAAATGTCAATTAGGTAAAGTTGGCTGATGGAGTCAAATATTTTATGTCCTCATTATGTTTCTATCTACTAGTTCTGGCTCTATCAGTTATTTAGAAAGACATATTTATCTTTCCAAATATAATTGTGGATTGAGAGCTATAAGTTTTTGCTTAATGTATTTTGAAGCTATGTCATTAGGTACATAAACATTTAGGACCGTAATGTCTTTTTAATAAATTGTTTTAACTGTTAACAAAGTTTCCTTATTAATATTATTATAATGAAATGACCTGATATTGACCTTTACTCTGAAGTCTACTTTTTCTTATGATTAGTGTTAGTATAATATATAATTTTCCATCTATTTACTTTTAACTACTTGTATCTTTAAAGTGTTTCTTATAAATAAAATTAGGTTGTTCTTGCTTTAAAAAAGTCAATTTATAATCACTGGTTTTCAATTGTTGTATTTAGGCCTTTTATATTTGATGTCATTATTGATATGGTGATGTTTAAATTGACAGTCTTGCCACTTAATTAGTATCTTATTATCCATTCCTCATTCTCCTTTCTACCTTTTTTTTCTTCTTTTAAACTCATGAAATATTTTTATGTTCCAATTATTTCTTTTTTTGGACTTATAAGCTCTGTTTTGTTATTTTTACAGATGCTTTAGGGTTTCAGTTCAGTTCAGTTGCTCAGTCGTGTCTGACTCTTTGCGACCCCATGGACTGCAGCCCACCAGGCCTCCCTGTCCATCACCAACTCCTAGAGCTTGCTCAAACTCATGTCCATTGAGTCGGTGGTGCCATCCAACCATCTCATCCTCCATTGTCCCCTTCTTCTCCTGCCTTCAATCTTTCCCAGCATCAGGATCTTTTCTAATGAGTCAGTTCTGCACATCAGGTGGCCAAAATATTGGTGTTTCAGCTTCAGCATCAGTCCTTCCAATGAATATTTGGGACTGATTTCTTTAGGATGGATTGGTTTGATCTCCTTGCAGTCCAGGGATGCTCAAGAGTCTTCTCCAACACCACAGTTCAAAAACACCAATTTTTCAGCGCTCAGCTTTCTTGGTCACCAACAAATTTCTTGGTCAAACCGATATTTGTATAGTTACCTTTAGCTGGTGGTATTAATTTCAAGTTCTAGTGTGTGTTTAGACTTCATCTCCTTTTGTTTTGTTTTGACTGTATATCTGAAAAGTCATTATTTTGCTTTCATTTTTGAGAATTCATTTTTGTTAGGCATGGAATTGTAAGATGTCAAGTGTCTTTCTTTTACTATTGTAAATATATTGCTTCAATGACATCTCACCCTGTTTCTGACAATGTTTGTTATAATCCTTAATTCTGCTCCTTTCTATATACTGTTCATAATCTGTTTTTCTATTGCTTTTAAGATTTCCTCTTCTTTGTATACAATTTGATTCTGATATGCTTTAGTTTAATTTCCATCATAATTCTTTTGTTTAGGGTACCTTGAGTATTTTGGATTTATGGGCCTTTAATTTTCATCAGATTTTGAAAAAAAATTGAAATTATTTCTTTAAATATGTGTTTTCAGCTCCTCATTCATTTCTTTTAGGGACTCCAAATACATGGATACTATCTGTTCAGCTCAGTTCAATCATTCAGTCATGTCCGACTCTCTGTGATCACATGGACTGCAGCATACCAGGCCTCTCTGTCTATCACCAACTCCCAGAGTTTACTCAAACTCATGTCCATTGAGTTGGTGAGGCCATTCAACCATCTCATCCTCTGTCGTCCCCTTCTCCTACTGCCCTCAATCTTTTCCAGCATCAGGGTCTTTTCAGATAAGTTAGTTCTTCGCATCAGGTGGGCAAAGTATTGGAGTTTCAGCTTCAACATCAGTCCTTCCAATGAATATTCTGTTCTGATTTCCTTTATGATGGACTGGTTGGCTCTCCCTGCAGTCCAAGGGACTCTCAAGAGTCTTCTCCAACACCACAGTTCAAAAACATCAATTCTTCGGTGCTCAGCTTTCTTTATAGTCCAACTCTCACATCCATATACGATTACTGGAAAAACAATAGCCTTGACTAGACAGATCATTGTTGGCAAAGTAATGTCTCTGCTTTTTAATATGCTGTCTAGGTTGGTCATAACTTTTCTTCCAAGGAGTAAGTGTCCTTTAATTTCATGGCTACAGTCACCATCCGCAGAGATTTTGGAGCCCCCCAAAATAAAAGTCTGCCACTGTTTCTGAACTTTGTCCCAGATCTCTTAAATGCTCTGGTCAACAAATTCTCTTTTCTATTTGTGCATTATTTTGGCTAGTTTCTTTTGCTATGCCCTGAAGTTCAATATGCTTTTCTTTTGCCATATATCAATTTCCATTAATCCATTTCAATTTATTTTCCATCAAAGACATGGTAGTTTTCCTATCTAGAATTTTGATTTGGCTCTCTCTTATAGCTTCTATGCATCTACTTAAAATTTTGAACATAAAGAATACAGCTACAAGAAATGTTTTTAAGTCCTTCTTTGCTACCTCTACTGTCTGTGTCAGCTCTGTGCTAGCTTTGATTTATTTTTTTCCTCCTAATTATGGGTGTGTTTTTGTGCTTCTTTGCATGTCTGGCTATCTTTGATCATGATGCCAGACATTGTGAATATTACCTTCTTAAGTGCTAGACATGAAAAAACTTCTTTACAAATATTCTTGAGCTTTGTTCCGGGATACAGTTAAATTACTTGGAAATAATTTAATCCTTTTGGGTCTTGATTTTAATATTTATTAATCTGAAACAAAACAGCATGTAGTTTAGTTGTAATTATTTTCTACTGTCGAACCAAGTCCTCCTAAATACTTAATGTCCCATGAATTTTGAGCTTTTTCAGTCTGGCTGGTAGAAACAGGCATTATTCTTAATCCTGTGTAAGTAATGGGAGCATTTCCTTCCATTCCTCTCAGATGATTCTTTCTCTGTCCTCTTGCAGTTTCCTTATATGCATGTTCCGATCGGTACTCTGATGAATGCTTAGTTTATGCAAGTCTCTGGAGTTCCCTGTAAGTCTATTTTCTCTCTAGAATTGTATTCTGTGAATTCTGCAAGCCTCGATATCCATAAGTTCTTATTTCCACACACCTTTTAGAGTTCTGGACTCTCCTTCCTTGAGTTGTGCCCTAGAAACCCCAAGGCAGTAAACTGATGAAAATGTAGGGTTCATTTTATTTGCTTATCATCTCTCTGGGATCACTGCACTTCACTGTCTGATTTCCAGTTCTTTAAAAATGCTTGGGTCATTCATTTGTCTCATTTTTGTTGTTTTTGTTGTTATTAGTGGTGCTGCTATTGTGTTAGTCAGGAGCATAAATTCAATCTCTTTTCCTCTTAGATAGAAAAAGAGGTCAAGTACCATTTTCAAAATAAGAAATATGCAAACATAAAATATAGTACAGGAGAAGTAGTATTTGAATGAACTTCTTACAAAAATGTTTACAATCACAGTCCAAATTTTGGTTAAAATATAGCCATTTCTCACTAATTGATTTTCTTATTTTCTCAAGTTTGAAACAGAGCTATTTCAAACTTTAATTTCTTTAGTTTGAAACATACATTCAAAGAAAATAAGCTATTATATTTGAAAAGTGAGATTTGTATGTGTGCACTTTAACAAAATCCCAAATCAAGTATGAGTGAATCAAGTATTAAAAGTGAATAACTGAAAGTTAAAAATGTTCACATTTGCTCCTTCATATTTCCTCATTTAATTGACCAGAAAATAAGCTTTTCCCAAAGATGGTGCTTCTCAGGAAAACACCAAGTTATTTACGGCATTTAGGTAATCTTATATTTTAACCACATACAGACTCAGTGCAACAGTAGCTGAAATATATTATACTGACAGAGTCCATCTATCTCAAGCAAAAGAAAGCTAGCAGTATTCCATATCTAGTATCATGTTGAAAAATCAAATGAGCAAATATTAATTATACTTTGAAAAATATGCATTGGCAATGATACAGTATGATATAAAATTTTCAAAGAAAAGGAAAAATATTCATCATATCTATGATATATTATCAATATTTTATAGCACTCTGTATTAAGATTATATTATTTGATCATAGAATACATAAGATCATACAATTTTTACATGAAATTTATTTTCACTGATTTCACTTGATAAGGGATAGATTTTATGAAAATCATGTATATAGCAAAAACTCCTTAAAGTTTAACCTTTAAGTTTTTTTGTTTTTTGGCCACTCTGCCTTGGGATCTTAGTTCCTCAGCCAGGAATTGAACCCATACTCTCTGCAGTGAAATCACACTAACCACTAAACCACCAGAGAATTCCCACATTTAAGCTTGTTAAGCTCAATGAATTCATATAAAAAAAAATACTGCTCCTCTTTCTGTTTTTGGTCTTCTTCAGTATTCTTGCCTGGAGAAGAGGCAAGTTCTGTCCATGGACAGAGGAGCCTGGCAGGCTGCAGTCCATAAGGTCGCACAGAGTCTTAGCACGTAGGCACAGGATTTATTTTAAAAATGTTTCAATATATTGTTTGAAATCATTGTTGTCTTTCATTAGAAGTAACAACTTTCTATCAATCTTTCAAATTTATGAACTTTTGCCCAAGAAAAATTATTAAAATCTATACATACAGATATGGAATTTGAAATATTTGATATCACATCTATCTACATTTTTTTTTTAAAAAGTAAAGCAAATCTAGTTACTTCTCTGAATAAAAACAAAGGACACAGGTCTCTTTTCTTCATCCCTATCATTAGCTTTGGGAAAATTTCCTAACTTTGTATGTCCCTGAGTCTCAACTGTTAAAATAATAGTACAGTTTGGCTGACTTAAACAATTTGGAATACTAACTAGCAGTTGGATTTAGATAAATGAGCATCACAAATATACTTCACTCTTCAAATTAATTTACTGCTTATATTAATATAGTAAATGTTATATTTTTGCAGTAAATATCTGCATATTTCATGAGATTCTTACTGTCAAGTTCTTATTGTCTACCAGGCACTGTGTTACACACAGTAGGTAAATCAGGGGAAAGGTAGGAAAAGGTCCTTGTATTTATGGAATTTATACTTTGTTGGAGAAGATAGCCAATTAATATGATCACCACTGTGATAAGTCCTGTGAAACAAAGGTGATGTTACAACAAAACACTTCTGGTGGGAATCTACTTTAGATAGGTGGTCGGAAAACATCTCCTTGAAAAGGGGACATTCAGTCCTAGCCATGCAGGACAATGGTGTTAATCTTGGGACTAATCAAAGGATAAGCATTCCAGGTAGATGGAAAATTGAGTAAAAATTCCTAAGATTTCATAGAATTGAAATATTCTAAGAACAGAAAAATAGCTAATACTACTGAAATATGATAAGCTGAAAGAGGTACGTTATTTGGAGATAAAGACGAACATGTAGTCAGGAACCATATCTCAGAGGCTCATGTGTGCTATTTTGAGGAGTTTGATTTCATATTATGTGTAATATGAGAGTGACAGGAAGAAAACTCATATCTCAAGATAATTCTTAAATTTTATCAACTAACAGTGTTAATATCACATTTCTTATGAAAATAAAAAATACCCACAAAGGACTTCATTTTTACTTTTTAAACGTTTGAATTACACTCCAAAAGGAAGTTCTGAACTCTAAAATCTTGAACAATGACTATGCAAATTGAATTAATAGAGCGGTTGTTAAGATGCAGCCAACGTTCAGTAACATCATTTCAAGTCTAATCTGCCAACTGAATATTTATAGATGAGTAGAGTCCTTTGCAAAGTTATTTAATTCAATACATTTTTGAATGCATGATAATGTGATTGGCTCTCTGAGGTACACTAAAATGAATATGAGAGTTCTCATCTTAAAGAAATTTAGACTCCAATGTGAAAAGACAAACTTTGAGAATAAACATTGATAATAACGTACCTAAAAGACAAAGGACATTGTCTTTTCTCTTTTCAGAGTTCTATCTCTGTCACTAATTCACTATAGGATCTTGATTGGGAAATGACATTTGTCCTTAAGCAAATGCTTCAGGATAAGTTTTTTTTTTTTTTTAACTAAATCTTAATTTTAAAGTAAATAGAGGATAAGAGATGCCCTCATGATTCAGAGGTCAATATTTGGATTCTGGTTTCAAGTGCTTGAGATACATTCTTTTACAGGCTTTCTCTTTGTTGCAATTATTTTCTTCTGAATTAATATCTTCTATTGAGGTACTTAAGAAAAATCCCCTCTCATAGCTACATGACATATGTTTTACTCCCATTCCCTCCAACAAACAGTTTGGAGTAACAAAATGAATGCCAGGTAATTTTTATGGCATTACATTTAAAAAATATTTATTTATTTTAATTGGAGGCTAATCACTTTACAATATTGTGGTGGTTTTTGCTATACTTTGACATGAATAGTTAGCTGTAGAGTAGATTGAAACAGTTTTGCAAAGTCAAATATACACTGAATTTATTGTATTAAATACAAATACATGCTTCAGAAAATCTGTTGTTATTCAGTCAATAGGTCAGTCATATCTGACCCTTTGTGACCCCACGGACTGAGCAAACCAGTTCTTCTGTCCTCCACTATCTGTTGGAGTTTGCTCAAATTCTTTTCCATTGAATTGGTTATGCTAACTAAGCATCTCATCCTCTTTTTTTCTCATGCCCCCTCCTTCTTTTGCCTTCAGTCTTTCCAGCATCAGGGTCTTTTCCAAGGAGTGGGCTTCAGAAAATATAGACAACTAATTAACTAAAGGCTAATTTGATTTACTTAAGCGACATACACACAGATATATTAGTGCACACATATAGAATTCTGTGTTCACTAATCAGCTAGTATAACCGTGCAAAAAACAGAGGTATGTCTAAAGACTGAAAATGAAGCTAAAATGGAAATAAATTATTGTATCTGGGGGATGGGATTAGACCACATGATTTATTTTCTTCTCTAAGAATCTCATTAATGTTGTAATGTTTTATAAAAAATTTTAATGTCATTTCTCTTCAGGAAGACCACATTAAGCAGCTTCTTGTGCTATGATATACTACTAAAACTTACTTAGGATTTTTTACGTCTAACCTGAAAACAAATTTGTTTTACTGTCAATATATTGCATGGATACCCTTAGAACAAAAATGTCCATTACAATTCAAATTTAAAGTGGGCTTTTAAAATTTTTCAAATTATTCCCAAAGATATCTTATTGAAAGGCAAATACCTAATGGCTGCATTTTATAACAGCATTCTATTTCTTTCTACAAATGAAATATCTGGCAAATGGTTATTAAATTCAATTTTTAGGGGTTATTCTTATTTTGTTAAAGTCAAGACACCATATTTTAGTCACTAAAGTAATCAGAGTAGTTATTTCACTGAATCACAGATTTCAGTAAAATAATTAGTAACATTTACATGTAGCAGTCTCTCGCTATTACACCTGAGTAGAATAGGAAAAAGGTTCTATACTATCCTTGCATGCATGGCATGTGTGAATGCAGAAATCTAGAAGCTAGTGGTATATTTAATTGTATACAAATACACAATGAAGAATGTATACACACACACTCTTCAGACTCTTGCTATCTTTCCTCAAAGTATTCATTAAGCCATATTTTTCCCACTGTTTACATTCAGAATAAATACAAGTGCCACTCACTTCTTTTCAGTCACCTTAGTTCTTTCTAGCCTCAGGAAGATAAAACATTGTCTTGGAATAATGTGATTATTCCTCCATCGTTTTCCATGAGGAATGCCATCCCCCTTCGTTCCATCTCCCATCTACTCTGTAAAACTCTATTCAAGTCTTTTTACTTTTACAAAGCCTTTTTGAACATTCAAGTAAACTCTATTTTCTCTTCTATTCTGATGCATGCCTTGAAATCATAATATTTTGCCTATCATATAACATTACTGAGGACCCACTATTGGTGAACAACTAATGCTAAGATAGGAGAAACTAAGACAAGTACAATACAGTTCTTGTACAACCAGTAGCTGCATAATCAACTAAGGTGCCTGCCATTGTATCAAACTCAAGCTCTACATTTAGTTAATGAGCAAATCTTTATTCAATGGCAACAGTGTGCCAGGCCCTGATATACACACCATGAATGCTTAGTGTACAGATAAACACAATTTTTTTTCATGATGATTACAGTCTATCTTTAGGTCCAGTCCAAGCTCCACCACTGAATGACTTTAGACAAATATAATTTAGCCTCTCTATATCTTAATTTGCCTATTTTACAATTTATTGTAATGACATTTTCAAAAGTTACTGTGAGTATTAAATAAAATAATAAATGTGAAAATCAGTTTTAAATGACAAATAAATTGGCAGGTTTTTTAAAAACCATTCTTGGTGTTTTATTTCTATTTTCAAATATCTAAACTCTATTTTTCCAAGAAGAGAGAATGCAGAATCTTCTCAGTTTTTCAGTTGTGTACATTTCTTTGCAATCCCATGGACACAGCCTGTCAGACTTCTCTGTCCATGGAATTTTCTAGGCAAGAATACTGGAGCGGGTTGCCATTCCTTACTTCAGGGGATCTTCCCAACCCAGGGATTGAACCCATGTCTCTTTAGCCTCCTGGAGTGACAGGTAGATTCTTTACCACTGAGTCACCTGGGAAGCCCATTGCATCACGTATTTCTTGGTAAACATCACAGGGCTTTAAGACACTTTATTTGTACAGAAATCTGTCCAATAAGTATTATTGAATCGAATGTGCTTTATCAAAACACAGGAAGATATTTCTCTCTCACCTCATAACCATTTGTAGACTCACTGATAAGATCAAATAAATGAATTACAATTTTTCTTTTTTATGAGTTTTATAAAACCTATACATTTTACACAAAATGACCAGAAAGATTCAAGTGATAGATAACTAGTTAGTTCCAATAGACATATTAATACCATGATGATAATGGTGATAGTTTAAACCAGGCACACATTTCTGGTCTACAGCAGGCAAATTTGATATACATATTGTGAGAATTCAAGAAATCTTTACATAATGGTCCATCATCAGCCAAAGAAAAAATTATGAAATAATTTTGGTGTTTTGTATATTCTAAAATTCAGTAGACTGGTCTGTATAAAATAATCATGTCACAGGTTACTTTCCTTTGTAGGAGAAAGATATGATAATGTATCACTAATCTAACTTAATCTAACCCAGATTACTGATACATCTTTTTCATTGCCTGCTTAACAGAAACTCAACTAAAATTAGTCAGAACTAACTTCCATTTTGTGGAAAGAGGAAGCAATCTATGTGCATCTTCTGTTGACTGTTCAAAATGATTAAACAAATAATCTCCAAATATTGACCAGGGACTCTAAACACTTCCATTCAAATTATCTTTTTTTTCTAAGTCACATTCTTCTTGTGAACTTTATTGTAGATTATAATGGGCTTAAATGTGCTTCAAGCAGAGCAAACAAAATAGTTATACTTTTGTTCTCATATGGATTCCTTTTCTGTACCCTCCTTTTTCATTCCTATAAATTTTCTATCCTGGTAATTATAAAGGCATTCATGGTCAAGCTCTTTAATATACTTCAAATATGGCTTGAGAGTTTCGCTAAGTGTATTTCTTATTCATTCATTTTTTCACCAGATATTTGCCAAGTCCTTAATAGTTTGCAAATACTGGGTCAGGCTCTAGTGGTGGAGCAGTGGGCAAGGTGGCTTGAATCTTAGCACCCATGGGGCTCACATTCAAGACAAAGAAAGTAAACAAGCAAATAATAAAGGAAAATATGAGTTTAGATAACTAATGCTAGCAGAAATGTACAATAGTGAGTTTTAGTCAGTAGTTGGCTGTGAGGGAATGCTGTAGCTAATAGATTCAGGAAAGGTCTCATCAAAAAGGCGACATTAAATTAAAAATACAAATAAGTAAGGAGCTATAAAAATTCCTTAGAATTTTCACAAAAGCAAACTCTAATTGGATTATAGGCCTAAATGTAAAATGAAAAAGTGTAATACTTCTAGAATAGGATATTAGAGAACATCTCAGTCACCTGGGGTTTGGTGATGACTTTTTAGATACAACAACAAAAGCACTATCCATGAAAGAAAAACATGATAGAATTTTGTTAAGGATTTTTGCATCTATTTCACAATTTGTATGGAAATACAAAAAACCTCGAATAGCCAAAGTAATCTTGAGAAAGAAGAATGGAACTGGAGGAATCAACCTGCCTGACTTCAGACTCTACTACAAAGCCACAGTCATCAAGACAGTATGGTACTGGCACAAAGACAGAAATATAGATCAATGGAACAGAATAGAAAGCCCAGAGATAAATCCACGAACCTATGGACAGCTCATCTTTGACAAAGGAGGCAAGGATATACAATGGAAAAAAGACAATCTCTTTAACAAGTGGTGCTGGGAAAACTGGTTAACCACTTGTAAAAGAATGAAACTAGAACACTTCCTAACACCATACACAAAAATAAACTCAAAATGGATTAAAGATCTAAATGTAAGACCAGAAACTATAAAACTCCTAGAGGAGAACATAGGCAAAACACTCTCCGACATAAATCACAGCAAGATCTTCTATGACCCACCTCCCAGAATATTGGAAATAAAAGCAAAAATAAACAAATGGGACTTAATGAAAATTAAAAGCTTTTGCACAACAAAGGAAACTATAAGTAAGGTGAAAAGACAGCCCTCAGATTGGGAGAAAATAATAACAAATGAGGAAACAGACAAAGGATTAATCTCAAAAATATACAAGCAACTCCTGAAGCTCAATTCCAGAAAAATAAACGACCCAATCAAAAAATGGGCCAAAGAACTAAACAGACATTTCTCCAAAGAAGACATACAGATGGCTAACAAACACATGAAAAGATGCTCAACATCACTCATCATCAGAGAAATGCAAATCAAAACCACAATGAGGTACCATTACACGCCAGTCAGGATGGCTGCTATCCAAAAGTCTACAAGCAATAAATGCTGGAGAGGGTGTGGAGAAAAGGGAACCCTCTTACACTGTTGGTGGGAATGCAAACTAGTACAGCCACTATGGAAAACAGTGTGGAGATTTCTTAAAAAACTGGAAATAGAACTGCCATATGACCCAGCAATACCACTTCTGGGCATACACACTGAGGAATCCAGATCTGAAAGAGACACATGCACCCCAATGTTCATCGCAGCACTGTTTATAATAGCCAGGACATGGAAGCAACCTAGATGCCCATCAGCAGACGAATGGATAAGGAAGCTGTGGTACATATACACCATGGAATATTACTCAGCCGTTAAAAAGAATTCATTTGAATCAGTTCTAATGAGATGGATGAAACTGGAGCCCATTATACAGAGTGAAGTAAGTCAGAAAGATAAAGAACATTACAGTATACTAACACATATATACGGAATTTAGATAGATGGTGGCGATAACCCTATATGCAAAACAGAAAAAGAGAGACAGAAATACAGAACAGACTTTTGAACTCTGGGGGAGAACGTGAGGGTGAGATGTTTTGAAAGAACAGCATGTATATTATCTATGGTGAAACGGACCACCAGCCCAGGTGGGATACATGAGTCAGGTGCTCGGGCCTGGTGCACTGGGAGGACCCTGAGGAGTCGGGTGGGGAGGGAGGTGGGAGGGGGGATCGGGATGGGGAATACATGTAACTATATGGCTGATTCATGTCAATGTATGACAAAACCCACTGAAATGTTGTAAAGTGATTGGCCTCCAACTAATAAAATAATATTAAAAAAAAAAAAAAAAAAAAAAAGAAAAACATGATAGGTTGGGTTCCACTGATATGAAAAAAACTTCTGCTCTGTGAATGACATTTTATGAGAATAAAAAGATAAGTCACAGACTGTGAGAAAATATTAGCAGAACACATCAGATAAAGGACTTGTATTCACAATGTATAAAGAGCTCCAAAAACTCTAGCAAGAACACAAAGAACTCAATTAAAAAATGGACATAGGATCTGCACAGACACTCCATCAAAGAAGTTATATAGGTGGTAAATAAGTATATGAAGAGATATGTCATCGTATATGTCATCATGGAGTTGCAAACTGGAACAACAAGGAAATGCTGTTATCATGTATTAGGATGGTTAAAATCTATAACACTGATGATAGCTGGTGCTGATGAGGATGTGGGGCAACAGGAACTCTCATTCACTGCTGGGGAAAATGAAAACTGATACACGAAGTTCAGAAGATATTTTGGCAGCTTTGTACAGAGCTAAACTTCTCTTTCCATACGATCCAGCAACTGTACTCCTTGATGTCTACTCACAGGAGCTGAAAACTTAAGTCTACACTAAATCCTGTACATGGATATTTATAGCAGCTTTATTTATAAACTGCCAAAACAAAGAAGCAAACCAAGATGTTCTTCAGTAGACAAACAGGTAACCAAGCTGTGGTGCACCCAGACAATGAAATGTTATTCAGAAATAAGAAGAAATAAGCTATCAAGTCATAAAAAGATATGGAGGATAAAAAGATATGGAGGAACTTTAAATGCATATTACTAAGAGAAAGAAGCTAGTCTGCAAAGCCCACATACTGTTTGATTCCAACGTTACAGCATTCTAGAAAAGTCAAAGCTATGGAGATGGTGAAAAGATTGGTGGATGTCAAGGGTTTTGGAAGAGGGAGAAATAAATAGGTAGGACATGGGAATTTTAGAGCAATGAAACTATTCTATGTAATACTGTAACAATACAAAAGCAAAGTGCATAAGTTGAACACGTGTATAGAACCAAGAGTGAACCCCAATGAAAACTATGAACTTCAGCTAACAGAAATATATATGTATCAATATAATAGTGAGATGTTCAGTTTAGTTCAGTTGCTCAGTCGTGTCCGACTCTTTGAGACCCCATGAATCGCAGCACCCCAGGCCTCCCTGTCCATCACCAACTCTGGGAGTTTACTCAAACTCATGTCCATTGAGTCGGTGATGCCATCCAGCCATCTCGTCCTCTGTCGTCCCCTTCTCCTCCTACCCCAATCCCTCCCAGCATCAGGGTCTTTTCCAATGAGTCAAATCTTCGCATGAGGTGGCCAAAGTATTAGAGTTTCAGCCTCAGCATCAGTCCTTCCAATGAACACCGAGGACAAACTTCCTTTAGGATGGACTGGTTGGATCTCCTTGTAGTCCAAGGGACTCTCAAGAGTCTTCTCCAACACCACAGTTCAAGCCTTAGTTATTATATAATATATAACATAATAGATGTTATGTAGTACATAACAGGTGTACTACACCAATGTAAGATGTTAATCACAGGGAACTCTGTGTAAAGGAGTGTGAATATATGGAGAAAGAGTGGAGTGAGGGTACATGTGCACTCTGTCCAGTATTATTTTTTTATAAACCTAAAACTGTTCTAAAAATAAAGTCTATTAATTAAAAAGAGAAGTCATTAAAAGATTCACAGGCAAGGGCACGGCATCCTAGGTCGAAGGATTAGCAAACACAGCAGAAACACACTTGGTGTGTGCAAACCAGTGTAGTTGAACTGCAGAGGAGAGAAGAGTGCATGGAGATGATGTCCATAAGGGAAAGGCCATCACAAAAGCTCTGAGAGCCCATGGAGATGCTTTGAATTCACTTGAGATGCCATGCAGAACCATTTTGGGGTTCTGAGATATTTGATTTCATTTCCCTAAATCCATTTGACTATTAAGAGGAATATGCATTTCAGAAATATGGGTGAGATTACAGTAGGAAGAGATTTCAAGTATAAAACACAGTGAGGAGACGGTTACCACAGTCTAGACAGCCATGTACATTTCTGTAGTTTCAATGCTGGGCAACTCAGTTTCTAGCTCCTAATTCTGAAAGAGGCCATTTTGCGCTTAATTTTAAGCACAAACTCAAAAGTGTTAATAAATTTCTTCCTAAACCTGATTCTATAATTACTCCAAGGATGGTCATGAACTAAATATTCCATAAGAACTTGCAAATAGAAAGAAAATATGTTAAAATACTGTTTTTATAAAAAGGACCAATTTTGGAAGACTTAGGACAAATGTCTGTTATTGTTCTCTGTTTCAACTGAAGGCTGCTTATTTTAACATGCCTTTCTATTTGCATTATACAAGCTGAAAATCATCTGTAGAAGTAACCCTGAGGGAACTTAGCTCAAAATTCCCAAATGAACACTCATTCCAGGCAAGCGCTGAGGAGTTGTCCATATGCTGATGCTAAGCCTGAAAGATCTTGGATTACCCTTGATCTGTAGCTGTGCAGCTGTAACAGAATTCTGATCTATTCCACAGCTGCTAATGACTCAACACCTGAGACCTTGAAGTGTAACAGTCAAGATTATTGTGCAATGTGATGCAAGAAGAAAATAGTCACTCAGATATGACATAGTGTAAAGATTTTGATTAATTTAACATGGTCCTTTCACAATGTCATCATCCTCAGAAAAAAATAAATGACTAGTTTCTATATAGCATACAGACCACAAAAAGTTTATTTCAGTCTGTGGTGACTGTTGTTTCTTGGTCAGTGAAACAGGAATTTAAGATTTTCAGGATAATAATAAAAAACAGACATTTTTTTTTCAAAGTACTTGAAACTTTTCAATCAAATTAACAAGAGTACATCAAGTTGAAATCAATTATACTAGAAAAGGTTATTTAAGACACTTTCTAAATAGTGAGCAAATACAAGACTGGGAGCTGACTATGGCTCAGATCATGAACTCCTTATTGCCAAATTCAGACTTAAATTGAACAAAGTAGGGAAAACCACTAGACCACTCAGATATGAACTAAATCAAATCCCTTATGATTACAGAGTGGAAGTGACAAATAGATTCAAGGGATTAGATACGAAAGACAGAGTGCCTGAAGAACTATGGATGGAGGTTCGTGACATTGTACAGGAGACAGGGATCAAGACCATCCCCAAGAAAAAGAAATGCAAAAAAGCAAAATGGCTGTCTGAGAGGCCTTACAAATAGCTGAGAAAAGAAGTGAAAAGCAAAGGAGAAAAGGAAAGATATACCCATTTGAATGCAGAGTTCCAAAGAATAGCCAGGAGAGAAAAGAAAGCCTTCTTCAGTGATCAATGCAAAGAAATCGAGGAAAAAAATAGAATGTTTTCCTAGAGATCTCCTAGATATCTCTTCAAGAAAATTAGAGATACCAAGGGAACATTTCATGCAAAGATGGGCACAATAAAGGACAGAAATGGTATGGACCTAACAGAAGCAGAAGATATTAAGAAGAGGTGGCAAGAATACACAGAACCGTACAAAAAAGATCTTCACAACCCAGATAATCATGATGGTATGATCATTCATAGAGCCAGATATCTTGGAATGTGAAGTCAAGTGGGCCTTAGAAAGCATCACTATGAACAAAGCTAGTGGAGGTGACGGAGGTATTTCAAATACTAAAAGATGATGCTGTGAAAGTGCTGACTCAATAGACCAGCCAATTTGAAAAATTCAGTAGTGGCCACAGGACTGGAAAAGGTCAGTTTTCATTCCAATGGCAAAGAAAGGCAATTGCAAAGAATGCTCAAACTACTGCACAACTGCACTCATCTCACACACTAGTAAAGTAATGCTCAAAATTCTCCAAGCCAGGCTTCAACAATATGTGAACCATGAACTTCCACATGCTCAAGCTGGTTTTAGAAAAGGCAGAGGAACCAGAGATCAAATTGCCAACATGTGTTGGATCATTGAAAAAGCAAGAGAGTTCCAGAAAAATATCTATTTCTGCTTTATTGGCTATGCCAAAGCCTCTGGCTGTGTGGATCACAACAAACTGTGGAAAATTGTTCAAGAGATGGAAACACCAGAGCACCTGACCTGCCTCTTGGGAAACCTGTATGCAGGTCAAAAGCAACAGTTAGAACTGGGCATAGAACAACAGACTGGTTCCAAATTTGGAAAGGAGTATGTCAAGGCTGTATATGGTCACTCTGCTTATTTAACTTCTATGCAGAGTACATCATGAGAAACACTGGGCTGGATGAAGCACAGGTGGGAAACAAGATTGCCGGGAGAAATATCAATAACTTCAGATATGCAGATGACACCACCCTTATGGCAGAAAGCGAAGAACTAAAGAGCCTCTTGATGACAGTGAAAGAGGAGAGTGAAAAAATTGGGTTAAAATTCAACATTCAGAAAACCAGGATCATGGCATCTAGTCCCATCACTTCATGGCAAATAAATGGGGAAACAGTGGAAACAGTGACAGACTTTATTTTCTTGGGCTCCAAAATCACTGCAGATGGTGATTGCAGCCATGAAATTAAAAGATGCTTACTCCTTGGGAGAAAAGTTATGACCAACCAAGACAGCATATTAAACAGCAGAGACATTACTTTGCCAACAAAGGTCTGTCTAGTCAACACTATGTTTTTTTCCAGTAGTCATGTATGGATGTGAGAGTTGGACTATAAAGAAAGTTGAGCGCTGAAGAATTGATGCTTTTGAACCGACATGTTGGAGAAGATTTTGAGAGTGCCTTGGACTGTGAGGAGATTCAACCAGTCACTCCTAAAGGAAATCAGAACTGAATATTCATTGGAAGGACTGATGCTGAAGCTGAAACTCCAATACTTCAGCCAATGGATGCAAAGAACTAACTCCTTGGAAAAGGCCCTGATGTTAGGAAAGACTGAAGGCAGGAGAAGGGGAGGACAGAGGATGAGATGGTTGGATGGCATCACTGACTCAATGGACATGAGTTTGAGTAAATTCTGGGAGTTGGTGATGGACAGGGAGGCCTGGAGTGCTGTAGTCCATGGGGTCGCAAAGAGTCGGACACGACTGAACAACTGAACTGAACTAAATATAGAAACTTTTGAACATGGAAATTCATTAAAAAACTGACTCCAAAATCCTGATTTTTCTATCTTCATATGTAGAATTCCCCTGGAACATGATATTTTTTTCATGATAGGACAGTTCAGAGAAGTCTTTCTTGCACAAAATACAAAGGCTACTGGAATAAATAAAGGCATATTTTTAAAACAGAAAGTAGCTGGAAATAAGGAAAATTACAGACAGATAATAATTATAAATTCATTAGATTATCTAATAGGTATCTTATATATGTAATGTTTAGCATTTAGACATTAAAATATAGTGTCTAAGAGTAAAATAAAAGTCTTCAAAAGTTTTCCTATATTCATGATGAAAACAAAACAATCTCCTATTTATAAAGATGCTTGTCTCATAATTCAGCAATATGTCTTGGATTAAATCAAGTGTCTATGTTGCCAACACTTTTTGGCTGATACTTGTGTGAAAATCGCATAGATGTCTCTCATGAAAAAAGTTATCTGACATAGCTTTTATAAATAAGGTCAGCAAAATATAATCTATTAGTCATTTGATTATAATTATATATACACGTATATATGGGCTTTCCTAGTGGCTCAATGGTAAAGAAGTGTTAGTCGCTCAGTTCTGTTCAACTCTTTGTGACCCTATGGACTGTGGCCCACCAGGCTCCTCTGTGCAAAGCATTTTCCAGGCCACAATACTGGGGTGGGTTGCCATTTCCTTCTCCAGGGGATCTTCCTGATCTAAGGATCGAGCTCTTGTCCCCTGTGTGTTCTGTACTGCAGGCAGATTCTTTACCCACTGAGCCATCAGGGAAAAGCTGATTTAATGGTAAAGAATCCTCCTGCAATACTGGAGACAAAAGTTCAATCCCTGGGTGGGGAGGATCCCTTGGAGTAAGAAATGGTAACCCACTCCAGTGTTCTTGCCTGGAAAATGCCACAGACAGAGGAGCCTCGTGGGCTACAGTCCATGGCGTCGCAAAAGAGGCGAACATGACAGCGATTAAGCAACAACATATATTTTTATACACTTATTTTTATTTTAAAGTTGTTAGAACAAAGAAAATGTTATTTAATGAACACCTAAACTAAAAATCAGTTTCGTGCAATATTTGGATTATTACTTTTATCTGAATATAAAAGTAATAAATATATAAGTACCAAATACATGTGGTAAGATAGTATTTCTGAAGTGTTAATCATGTTCTCTGCCTCCCAACATCCAATTTCTATCCACTGTTCAATCTTATTCACTTTCAGCTAGATTGTGATTCTCCCAGTCAGTTCAAGGACTAAATAATTTTCTCTCTCCTTTGATACCTGCACGTCTTCCAGAATGTAAAAATAACCCCTGGGGAAAGGACTGTGAAGACACTGAACCACTGAAATTAGCTTCCCCACCTGGTGGCAGAGGCTTATAATTGAAACTAAGTAGACTTTAGAAAATAAAAAAAATTCAAAAGTATCTTCCCTTCCTCTACCCTTAGGGTAATAGGCTAAGATATTATCTGCATCTTGTATTGATATAAAAGAGAACCCTGCCAAATAATTAGAGCAAAATCTTTATCAAAAGTCTTTATTAGTTTCTTTTATTTAGTGACTAAATCTCTACAGCGTAGTTTAATTCTCTGCTAAGTACATTTACCTCAGTCACCTGTATTCAAACATTAAAAATTATGTAATCTTGGTTAACTGTACAAAGAAAGCTGAGCACTGAAGAACTGATGCTTTTGAACTGTGGTGTTGGGGAGGAATCTTGAGAGTCCTTTGGACTGCAATAGATCCAACCAGTCCATCCCAAAGGAAATCAGAACTGAATATTCATTGGAAGGACTGATGCTGAAACTGAAACTCCAATACTTTGGCCACCTGATGTGAAGAACTGACTCCTTGGGAAGGACCCTGATGCTGGGAAAGATTGAAGGCGGGAGGAGAAGGGGACAACAGAGGATGAAATGGTTGGATGGCATCACTGACTCAATGGATATGAGTTTGAGTAAACTTCAGGAGTTGGCGATGGACAGGGAGGCCTGATGGACAGGGAAGCCTGGCATGCTGCAGTCCATAGGATTGCAAAGATTCAGACAGAACTGAGCGACTGAATGGAATTAAATCTTGGTAATATGGCACAATTCATCAACAAAGGGATTCTAAAATTATCTTTTGTCCCTGAACTTTCATAATAGAAAGGTTTGGTGCAGAAAAGAATTGCTTCAGAGACATTCTTGGGCTCTCTATGTAGCTATTCATTTGGATAACTCAGAAATTCACTTAGAAAATAAATCCGAACATACATTCTGGGATTTCTGATTTGAGATATCTCCTAACAAAACAACAAATATAAATCATCACTCACACACACAAACATACACACACAATTTCTCCAAGGCACTGAAGAGTAAAATAAATAAACATACCTATAGACAATGAAGGAGAGTGAATACAGAGAAGGACATGACTCAGGATATGTTAAGCATGCTTTTAAAACTTTCAGCACAAAGGAGGCCCCAGTCTGCAAGAAAGGGTTTAAGACTCTAATTTAAAAAAACCTGCAGTATTATCACAGAACCAAAAGACAGAATTTGGGTCACATATATCTAATGAAGTATTGTGTGTGTGTGTGTCTGTGTGTGTGTGTATTTGTATATAGTGTGTGTGTGTAACCAGGAAGGAAGAGAGCCAAAAAGTTGAAGACCTCACATATGTAAACAAACTCTGCTCAAATACCTGCATGCTTAGTCGTTCAGTCATCATGCCTGTCTCTTTGTGACCCCATGGACTAGAGCCTGCCAGGCTCCTCTGTTCATGGATATTCTCCAGGCAAGGATACGGG
Source organism: Muntiacus reevesi (assembly GCF_963930625.1). Lineage (NCBI taxonomy): Eukaryota > Metazoa > Chordata > Mammalia > Artiodactyla > Cervidae > Muntiacus > Muntiacus reevesi. Next base: position 134,083,245 of record NC_089251.1, read on the forward strand.
AGTAGGTTGCCATGCCTGCCTTCAGGGGATCTTTTCAACCCAGGGATTGAACCCAGATCTCCCTCATTGCAGGCAGAATATTTTACTGTCTGAGCTACCCCGAAAACAGGCATGCAGACTCTAAGCAACTCAGTGATAATTAGAACAACTGAACTGAGATTTAAGCTGTTGGCACTTCCAGGAAAGACAGACTTTGTACTTTGAGTTCATGTAATAAAATTCCTTTTTAAACAAAAGCAATCAACACTCTTGAGGGAAAAAAACAACAGAATTTAGAGTATCTACAACCCATTTTTAAGTAAAACCAAGATACAAATCAAAATAACTCAATATACAAAGAAAAGGAAACAGGTCACCCAATCTTAACAGAAAACAAACATCAACAGACTACAATCTCAAGATGATCTGAATGTTGGAATGGTAAAGTTTAAAACAGCTACAATAATTATGCACAAAGACATAAAAGAAAATATATTCACATGTAATAAAAAAATTAAATCTCAGAAGAGAAACTATTAAAAAAGACCAGATGGTAATTGTATAATAGAAAAATACAATATCTGAAATGTAAAATTTACTAGATTGGATTAATTGCAGAATGGAGATGACTGAAGTAAGAGAAGACAGAACAATATCAACAGTCAAAATTGAAAAACAAAAACTGAAAAGATTGAAAAACAATAAAAAGTGTCTCAGGGACCTGTGGTAGGACACTAAAAGATACAACATATGCTAACAAATTTTACAACAGATTAATAGATGAAATAGGCAAATTCCTTGAAAAATAAAACTTACAATACCTGACATAAAGTGGATCACAAAATCTGAATAGCTTTACGTCTACTTTTTTTGGTAGAAATTAACAAGATGATTCTGAAATTTATATGGAAATATAAAGAAATAGGGATATTCAAACAATCTTGAAAGGAAGAACAACTCTGGAGCTACTTTTACTACTGACTTCAAGGTCACTGATTTCATCAATAGACAATATAGTACTGATATAAGAATTAACAAGTAGATCAATGTAACAAAATAGGGAGACAAGAAATAGGCCCACAATTTTATAGATATTTCATTGTTGATAAAAACACCAAAGAACACCAATGGGGAAAGGGAAGTTCCTTAACATATGGCACTAGAATGATTAGATAACCAACAGCAAATGTGAATTCATCAAAATTCACATTATACCAAACAATTAACTTGTGATGGAGTCTAGATTTTTTACTGTAGAGCTATAAAGTGTTTAGGAAAAGCAAAGGAAAATACCTTTGCAAACCTCCAGAGGAAACAGATGTTTTTACCAGTGATAGAAAGCACTAACCACAAAAGAAATAAAATGATAATTTAGACTACATCAAGAGTAAAACTTCAGCTCACCAAAATATAATGTTTAGAGAACAAATGAGCAAGCCACAAACTGGAAGAAAACATTTTCAAAGCATATATCTGGCAAAGGACTATATCTAGGGTATACAATGGAATTCTATAGCTCAGCAATAAAAAAAATCTAATCAAAGATAGGAAAAATAATTGAACAATAATTCACCAGAGAAAATAGACAAATGCCAGTAAGAACACGAAAGGATGCTCAACATAATTAAACATCAGGGGGGTGCAAACTTAAGCTATTAATTACTAGTATGCATCCCCCAGAATTGCTAAATTTAGAAAGATTCACAACACCAAGTGATGGTGAAGATGTTGAATAACTGGACTGTCACATTTTACTAACAGAAGTATAAAATTATACCATCACTATGGAAGCAGCTTGGATTTTTTTAAACCTATATGATTCTGTAATTTAGTCATTTCACATCTTAGTACTTAAGCATGAAAAATGGAAACACATCCCATAGAGATGAGGTACAAGAATGTTCATAGCAGCTTTATTCATAATAGCCAATAACTAGAAAGAGCCCATGTCCATCAATAGGGGAACTGCTGAGTAAAATGATATGTTCATACCATAGATTACTATTCATAAATAAAAGAATGGACTACTGATACACACAATAGCATGGATCATTTCCGTAAACATTAGCTGAGTGAAAGAAACCTTACATGAAAGATTCTGCTTATTTGCAGTTCCACAACAGTCAAAAACTAATATGCAGTTGAAAAATACCCAGGCTGTGGTTGCTCCTGAGGGTTGTAGGTGGAGACTGAGTGAGAAGGAGCATGAAATAAAAATCTTCTGGGATGATAACATTCCATATCTGATAGAGAAGTGAGTTGTATTATTTTATGCATATATGGGAAGGCAGCAAATGGTACACTTAATATTTGTGCAAAATGAATACTGAATTCTAGTTAAAAATATATGTTGAATTAATTGGAGTAACTATAATAACATTTGCAACAATTTTAAATGCATCAAAAAACAAGATGCACTAATATAAGTATAGGGAAGATACGTAGATAGACAAATTAAATATAGCAAATTGTTAATTATGGAATGAATGTTGTGGATATATAGGTATTCAGGATTAAAATCTTTAAGCATTTCTCTATGTTAGAAAATCTCTGGGGCCAGATTGATTGATTCCTTTGCTATTGACAAGAGAATAACAGAATGTCTCTAAGCCACAAAACTGTGTTCGCTATGGAAAGATCTAGTTATATTTTCAAAAGTAGGAAGTGGGTATGGGGGAGAAAGGATGCCTGATAGTCATTGATCATATCAATAATGATTCACTGATGATTTATTTCACACTAGCAACTTTGATATAATAACATACTAATCATGTTAAAGCAATGATACTAATCATTGATATTGGAAGAAAGTTTTGCTTTATTATATGTATTAAAATGAATTTTCCTTTTTATAAATGTAGGAGGTTAAATGATTATTCCCCAGGTTCAGTTCAGTTCAGTTCAGTCGCTTAGTCATGTCCGACTCTTTGCGACCCCATGAATTGCAGCACACCAGGCCTCCCTATCCATCACCAACTCCCGGAGTTTACTCAAACTCATGCCCATCAAGTCAGTGGTGCCATCCAGCCATCTCATCCTCTGTCGTCCCCTTCTCCTCCTGCCCCCAATCCCTCCCAGCATCAGGGTCTTTTCCAATGAGTCAGCTCTTTGCATGAGGTGGCCAAAGTATTGGAGTTTCAGCTTCAACATCAGTTCTTCCAATGAACACCCAGGACAGATCTCCTTTAGGATGGACTGGTTGGATCTCCTTGCAGTCCAAGGGACTCTCAAGAGTCTTCTCCAACACCACAGTTCAAAAGCATCAATTTTTCGGCGCTCAGCTTTCTTCACAGTCCAACTCTCACATCCATACATGACCACTGGAAAAACCCCAGCATCCAGGCCATTCAGCATTGTTAACCAGTCCATCCTAAAGGAGATCAGTCCTGGGTGTTCATTGGAAGGACTGATGCTGAAGCTGAAACTCCAATACTTTGGCCACCTCATGCGAAGAGTTGACTCGTTGGAAAAGACCCTGATGCTGGGAGTGGTTGGGGGCAGGAGGAGAAGGGGACGACAGAGGATGAGATGGTTGGATAGCATCACCAACTCGATGAGCATCAGTTTGAGTAAACTCCGGGAGTTTGTGATGGACAGGGAGGCCTGGTGTGCTGCGATTAATGGGGTTGCAAAGAGTCAGATACGACTGAGCGATTGAACTGAACTGAACCTGGAAAACTGTTCCCCAGGTTAACAAGTGCTAAAACCTGCCCTGAATGCAAGCTTTCAACTGAAAATACAGTGTTCTTTGTATCAACAACTTATACTATGGTTTTTCCAGTGGTCATGTATGGGATGTGAGAGTTGGACTATAAGGAAAGCTGAACGCTGAAGAATTGATGCTTTTGAACTGTGGTGTTGGAGAAGACTCTCGAGAGTCCCTTGAACTGCAAGGAGATCCAACCAGTCCACCCTAAAGGAGATCAGTCCTGAGTGTTCATTGGAAGGACTGATGCTGAAGCTGAAGTTCCAATACTTTGGCCACCTGACGTGAGAAGCTGACTCATTGGAAAAGACCCTGATGCTGGGAAAGACTGAAGGCAGGAGGAAAAGGGGACGACAGAGGATGAGATGGCTGGATGGCATCACCAACTCAATGGTCACGAGTTTGGGCAGATTCCGGGAGTTGGTGATGGACAGGGAGGCCTGGCGTGCTGCAGTCCGTGGGGTAGCAAAGAGTCGGACACAACTGAGCAACTGAACTGAACTGAATTGAGTACTGCAGTTTGGAAATAGATGTTATCCTGAAAATAACAAAGAATTTAATTTTTTAATAGACTTTGCCTGTAAAATGGGAGCTACATTCCTTTGAGATTAATTTTATGACCTGAGCATAATAAAATTTTACTTACAGAGTAGAAATCTTTTAAAATCACCCATGTAAAAGGAATATGATAATATTTAAAATACCAAAATCAACTCATTTAAGATTATTATTATTTGGATGTAATTTGTAGGAATTAAGAGGAAACAATAAATTAACTAAATGCATTATGCTACTTTATCAGAGTTTTACTCTGAAAATTTTTGCAGGCAGAAATAAACATCATCTTGGTTACTTAGACTCTGCTGCTGCTGCTGCTGCTAAGTTGCTTCAGTCGTGTCCGACTCTGTGTGACCCCTTAGACGGCAGCCCACCAGGCTCCACCGTCCCTGGATTCTGCAGCCCACTGGAGTAGTTGCCATTTCCTTCTCCAAGGCATGAAAGTGAAAAGTGAAAGTGAATTCACTCAGTCGTGTCCGACTCTTTGCAACCCCATGGACTGCAGTCGACCAGGCTCCTCCATCCATGGGATTTTCCAGCAAGGAGCACTGGAGTGGGGTGCCATTGCCCTCTCTAGACTTAGACTCTACTTTTTAGTAATTTGTGCTTCAGGTATGAATAGTTTAACCTTGAATTAAAAGACAGATTTGGACATACACACTAGAATACATGTGCAGCAAGGAATCAAAGCAAGCAAGAACATTACAGGAGTATATTTGCCGGACGCAGAGTGAGACCCTGGGATGACACGGTTCTTGACACGTATGAATGAGGAAACCACAAAATTCAGTAAAGTGCATTTTCAGTTATAACATGCAACCTAAATTTACTAATAATTTTAAGTTAATTTTTATATGTGTATAGTTTTGACACAATGAAATATAATTACATAATGTTAATCAATAATGTTTATCAATAGTACTTAGTCATTATAGTCACAAGATTTCCAGAATAAGTTCATTTTTATAATATAGAAATAAAGGTGAAAGTAAAGGAAGAACTCTAATTTCTTTTAGTCTTTCTTCTCCTTTGCTTACTATCTTTTTTTCTTTTAATTTTTGAAATTCAATACATGGCTCTAGCTTTGCAGTGACTTCTTTTTTTTCTTTTTGTTTATACACAGTAGTCCTAAATTTGCTCAGGCCTCAAAGCATAACAAAGTGTGTGTGTATATGTGTATCAAAATACATACAACCAAGTTCTGATTTGGGAAGTATTTATATACAATATTATAATCTCCACTGCAACTTGTCATATGAATTAAAACAAAACATACTCTAAGGAAAGGATAAGGGAATATTTAAATGTTTCTATTAAACTATAGTCGATTGATACGCTAAAATAGTAGTGCTTTATTTGTATAAACCAAACAAAAGAAAGCATATTTTATGTTTTTTAACAGTAATGGTAGATTGAAGCCAAACTTCTATCTTTTAATATGATATTAACATACTTTTCCAACCTAATAAATGGCAAAAAATGATTACAATGATGAATCAAAATCAGGGAGAATCAGACAATCTATTAAAGAAAAAAAAAACATGGCAAAATCCCCTTTGGTTTAAACCCTCCTTATCATTCTAAACTTTGTTTGGCCATTTATATATCTCTGTCCAAGGGAGTTTTATATCTTATTATATTATAAACTTAAATGACATTGTTTTCTAATTTACAAAAGGTTAGTGAATTAATAATAATAAGATAGTTTTTAACTGTTTTCTTCCTTTTACATTATTTAAATGTAGATAAAATTATTAAATATTATAAAATTATTAAAATGCTAAATTTATTCAATTATTATTAAGATTGCATGTGTGCATGCTTAGTTGCATCCGACTCTTTGTGACCCCTCTGGCTGTAGCCCACCAGGCTCCTCTGTCCATGGGATTTCCCAGGCAAGAATACTGGAGTGGGTTGCCATTTCCTTCCCCAGGGGATCTTCCCGACCCAGGGATCAAACCAGCGTCTCCTGCATTGGCAGGTGGATTCTTCACCACTGAGCCACCTGGGAAGCCAATGATTAAGATCAGGAAACATTAACTACAGAATTTGTGAACTCATCCACCTATTTGCCAGTCTTAGTAAATATTTAATGTGCGAGCTTAGTCACTCAGTGGGGTCCAACTCTTTGCCACCCTTTGGACTGTAGCTCCCAAGGCCCCTCTGTCCACGGGATTTCCCAGGAAAGAATATTGGGGTGGGTTGCCATTTCTTTCTTCAGGGATCTTCCTGGCCCAGAGATTGAACCAGCATCTCCTGTGTCTCCTCACTGCAGGCGAATTCTTAACCTGCTGAGTCATCATTCTTAACCCGCTGATACATTAAAATATTTAACTCGCTGATACATTAAAGTGAAATTTATATTTGCTTTATTGCAATTCAAACTGGATCTCTGTCAGTACTTGCCTTAGACTTACTAGGTGCAAAATTTTTCTTCAGTAGTTCTAGATTCCTAATTATCCACAATATTCCCCCTGTGAATGGTTTCTACATTTTTTCTCAGTGAAGAAGCTCATTTCCATTTAACTTTTTTGAAATCCATTTGTTAAAGACATATTCAACCTTTTTATATAAAATGATAAATAACTGTCAATGAATGTGGCAGAGTACCAAATGTCTATGTGAGCACCCTATTTCTAAAGGCTTCCTCAAAGTCTGTTGTGGACATGTGAACAATTCTTGTCAATGACAAAGTGAAAGTCATGTAGGGCTGCTGGTACAAGGTGCTCAAGAGAGGATGTAAGTTTTCCTGACCCTGACCTCTCCTCCTAACCTTGTAGCTGGGAGCAAATTTCAAGATGTCTGAATTGCGAAACGAATGTAGGTTTGATTCCTGGGTTAGGAAGATTCCCTGGAGGAGGAAATGGCAAGCCACTTCAGTATTCTTGCCTTGGAAATCCCATGGACAGAGAAGCCTGGCAGGCTACAGTCCTTGAGGTTGCAAAGAGCCAGACATGACTGAGCAACTGAGCATATCAAATGCCACGTGACTAAGTGCAGAATTTTATTTCTTTGTCCGTGCTGTCAATCAACTGTCTCTGTTTTTTCCGTTTTGGAAATTCTTACCTATCATTTCTTCAAATACTGTTTCTCTGACACACAGAACTTTTTTATTGGTCTTCAAAACTTTTACCTTTTGTGATTCTGTGTTTTGGGAACAATATTCTCCCAAATATTTGCAAAGCTTACATCATCTAATTGCTTCCACCCTCTCCATTAATTTCATTATATTAGAGAGTTCTTCCCTGACCATCTTATCTCAAATCTCATTCTTCTCTATCACTTTCTTGCCCTATTATTTTCTTCATAGTATTAAGTACTTATACATCTCACATACTCGTTTGTTCATTTATCATCCTTATTTTTCTAAAATTTAAATCCAATGAACTTTTTTGGGTCTGCTTTATCATTTCCAATAAAGAGCTTAGAATAGTGCTGGGAATATAGCAGGTACTCAATAAATATTTTCAGAGTCAATAAAACTTCATTCAACTTAGTTTTGGCACTATTCATGCATATTGTACCTCTCAATATTTATATATCTTGTTATCTTTTTGCTGTGTTCTGGATGAATTCCTCAATAACATCTCTTAAAAATTTTAATGACTATAAATTTCATTCCTATGATTTCTTTTTGATCTTTTAAAAAATATCAGCTCTTCTTTATTCTTATCTATATGTTTTTGTTGCTTATTCTTAATATTATTTTTTCCCCAAATTCTGGAATTGTGGATTTTAGATTAATTTTTAATGTGATCTCCTGCCCACCCTTTCTCTTTTTCTCTATTTATCATTCCCATTCTTGTTTTGCAGTTGCCTCGTCTTTTGAGCCTTCTGTTCAAAACTAGGTCTTTAATTGTCATTTTGGAACTTTCGTCCTGAGATGATACTGACTCTTTCAAAGATGATCTCTTATTTCCATCCCAGTTTGTTAAATGTGTTTGTCTTCTAAGAACTATAGTCCATTGCCTGCTATCGAGCTATAACCACAGACATTGGGCTGACATTAGTTGAAGTAGTAGTGTCTCAAACTATAAACGTACTATATTCTCTTGACTAATATGTAATAACTATGCATTCTGTGTGATTAATTTTTAACATCGTGCTATAATTAATCATTGTTTCTTATACAATTTTATTTAGTCATCAAACATTTATTGAGTGCCTCCAGGAAAATATTTGCTAAGTATGAAGAATTCATTCATAAATATGAGTTATATCCTTCAAGAGACAACATATGAGAGAGCCACATCAATGCAATATAAAAAAACAGAAAATAAAACATAAACTTACTAGATCTTAGAAAACTCTACCTTTTTTCCCATGATGTAATAGATGATATAAGTCAGACTTAACACATCACTCTTCTGAAATAAGTGATGAAATTCTTAGCAGAGGTTTCACAGGTGAAGGTTTAGGAGGGCAGGGTTGAAAGCAACAAACAAGTAGGAAGTAGGCTATATATACCTATCCAGTCTGTAGCCTTTGGAAATGATACTTTCAATGATAATTTATATATAACTCTACTCCTGTGATGTTGTGTTGGGAACTGCATCTAATTCAACTAAAAGATGTATTGCTTGAGAGTCCATGATCTAATAAACAAGATTGTTATAGAATGTTTTGCTGAAACCATTCAAGGCATTTAGCTAATACATCTGTGCCCAAAACATCTATGTAGTCAACAAAAAAGGCAGGATTTTATATTTTATATCTTTTTCAAAGAATAAACAAGCAGCTTATGGATTAAAATCATTTTCTCTGACCTGACAGATGCCATTGTAGGCTGTGTGGCAAACTCTAAAATACAGCAGCTTAAAATAAAAATTATTATGATATAGTTCACATTTTCCATGGATCTGGCATTCAGGAAAGACTTGGCTGAATGGTTTTAGCTTAGGGTATCTCATGTAGCTGCAGTCAGAGACTGGCAAAGCTGAAACAATGGGAGACTGGAGCAGCTGGGGGTGACTGGTTTTCTATGCATGCTCTTTTTGTTTGATCGAGTTTGGTCATTTTTGAAGCATGATGGATTCAGGGCAGGCACAGGCTTATAGGATAACTCAGGGTTCCTGGGCAAGTGTTTCAGGAAGTCAATTCTGAATTACATCATCTTTTCTGAACAAGCCTCAGAAGTAACCCAATGTTACTTCTACCAGTTCTATTAGTTAACAAGTAAGCCTCAAGCCCCTGGAGAAGGGCATGGCAACCTACTCCAGTATTCTTGTCTGGAGAATCCCATGGACAGAGGAGCCTGGTGGGCTACAGTCCATGGGGTTGCAAAGAGTCGGACACGACTGAAGTGACTTAGCACACATGCACGCAAGCCTCAAGCCCTCTCAGATGCACGGGGGGTGGGGGGAGGGGGAGTCCTGGACATCATTTCTCGAGGAGGAGGGACTTCAAGGTCACATTATCAAAGAGCAGATTGGATGGGAGATACTATTGTGACCATTTAGGAAAAGTACAACATGCCACAGTTACTAAGGGCTTAACAGCATCCTGTCCTCTTAATTTATGAGTTTGTAAACTGTGGGGTCCAATAGTTTGGATTTGTCCCAAGTACCTCTGTTAGTGGCAGAGCTAGAAATGGAGCAAATATTTCCTGACCGCCATTCCCACTTTTTACCTTGTCAGCAGAGTGCATCCTTGAGGGTACTAAGAGGAAATTCAGAACCTAGTAACTCCATGGTTGATGTGAGTTGCTTGGGAATTTCTAAGACATGTATGTGCATGCTAAGTTGCTTCAGTTGTGTTCAATTCCTTGCCACCATATGGACTGTAGCCCTCCAGGCTCCTCTGTCCATGGGATTGTCCAGGCAAGAGTACTAGAGTGGCTTGCCATGCTCACCTCCAAGGGATCTTTCTGACCCAGGGATTGAACCAATGTCTTTTAAATCTCCTGCATTGGAGGGTGAGTTCTTTATCACTAGCGCACCTGGGAAGCCCCCTTCAAAGGCATACATAATTACTGAGCATGGAAAAAAGCAAAATACACATACAATGGGGATATATATACTGGAAATCTGTCTGTACATGGAATGTCTTGACCAAACATATGATTTCTAGTATATGTGCTGCTGAAGCAAGCACTGACATACTATTTCTAAATTGCATATTCATGTACTCAATTACTTATTCATTCAAAACTTGAATCAGACCCTTTGAACTGTGACAGGATATATTTGAATACATACTAGGTAAATTAAAGAAACATCCTCTATTTAGGGCTCTAATTCCATAAAAATGTACAAATTTCAAATATGATATAATATTGACATGAATCCCTAATTTAAAGAATTTGGAAAATGTTTGCTTCAGTTAACCTGAAATACCTTTAGATTTTAGCAGTAGATGGCCAGATGTTGCCTTAGGTACACACTAGAACTTGTGTTCAGTATAACCTATAAAATAAAAAGATATCCTCCTCATGTATGAGGAATAGGTTGTTTGTTTTGAAATCCAGAATGTTTTTCTTTATGAAAAAAAAAAAAAAAAAAAGGCGTTTCTCTGAAAGCCCAGGTTTCTATATAAAGCTTTCAGCCAATATATCATTATCTTGACTACATAGAGCAAATATGTGCAATGGCTTCTACTTTTTAAATTCCTCTTTTTAAACATCTAACTTAAAAAAATATGAAAATATATCATTAAGTTAGACCCTGAAAAATGTGGTGTCCGAGGCATTACAGCTGAAGATAACTGAGTTGTCTTTGGGGATTCAGGGAAGAAATGCTGGTGGAGAAAAGCATGGTAATTGGGGAACTGTAAGACAGAGAGAGGACAAATGAGCTGGGGACAGAGTAGATACTTTAAAAATGTATAAAAATCTATATAAAGTCTAAATCTGTGATTTCAGAATGTCACTGTATAGTCAAAATAATATTCCTGTGCAATAACTTGGCAATTATGGAATAGCATACAGAAACAGAAGTTTATAGGTGGTATTGAGGAGTATGCATAATTTATAGTTAGAATGCAGATTCAGACACCAGTAGTTCAAGGACACTAGAACACAGAAAAGTAACGAATAATGCCAGGAAACTGAAAAATGTCTAGTCATAATTTAAGGTTTTGGAAAATAGTTAAGAAAATTTAGAGCTAGAAAAAGGTATCTGGAATAAGGAGTCACCTTTTGGCAGAAGAGGTAGAAGTAAGACTACAGAAATTTCTAAACATAATTTCTTGTTTAGAGTCCAAAGTAAAAATATATGCTGAATATGAAAAAAGATTAAAGTATAATGATAAAATATGCTCTGGCAGTCAACAGTGAAGATCATTATGAGAAAAAATAGAATTTCAATGTTGTTATTTATTGAAAATCAGAACACTGACAGTCATAACAAGTTTTTTGAAACAGCAATAGATTTTCATGTAATTATTTGAATAGTTTTCTAAAAGTTAATTTTTAATTACCTCCTTTTTAAGTGTTTTAGTAGTATGAGTTCTCTTATAACAATTGTTCCTTCCTATCAATATTTTAACCTCTGATCATTTTTATCAAATTACAACCTTACTTTGTTTCATATCAGAATCTCAGGTATTATATTTAGTTTCTTAATTTCTCTGAAAACACAGAGAGTAATTTAAAAATCATATGGAAAGTCATTTTAAGTCTGTTTATTTTCAGAACTTCAGCTTATCATTGAAGAAGTCACATGCTGAGTGAACTGAAAATTCTATTAATTAGTTACACACTAGTAAGTAAGCTTTAAATCCCAATGCCAATTAAATCTATTTATAATTGCACTGGGAGCTGCTTAATATAGAACATGCCTCCAATCTTCATACAGATTCTGATCCATGGTGTTATATATAAAAAAGTAACTATTTTAAATGCATTCAATTAAAATATTTATTTTGATTTTTTTTTTTATAATTCAAAGGCTTTTCTTTATTTCTTATACATATGTGCCTAATTGAGTGGATTTACAAGAAAGCCATTATAGTAAGAAGTTTGTATGATACACAAAGCATTATGATTACAATTATATTATCAAACAATTTAGAAATGACTGCCAAAGTTCTAAACTGAAACTTCAGAAATATCACTGCTGATCACATTATAATTTCATGTCTTTCTGTTTGATAAGCGACTTTGGGTCAAAGGCTGAGTGACCTGTGCTTGAAGGTGACTGTGACTATTTGAGAACTTCTTCATTCTTGTTCACAGGTTGCCTGCTGCTGCTAAGTCGCTTCAGTCGTGTCCGACTCCGTGCGACCCCATAGACATCAGCCCACCAGGCTCCCCCAACCCTGGGATTCTCCAGGCAAGACTACTGGGGTGGGTTGCCATTTCCTTCTCCAATGCGTGAAAGTGAAAAGTGAAAGTGAAGTCATTCAGTCGTGTCTGACTCTTCGCGACCCCATGGACTGCAGCCCACCAGGCTCCTCCGTCCATGGGATTTTCCAGGCAAGGGTACTGGAGTGGGGTGCCATTGCCTTCTCCAATCACAGGTTGCCTAGAGGCAGTGAAAATGCTGGATCTCTGAACTGAGATCATGAGTCTGATGAGACAATCTACAGAGAAGGGCTATGGGAACAGGAAGACACTGTGTGTTACTGATGACAATGCAAACTCCACACTGCTTGGTATTTATTAAACATAATTTCAAATAGCTTTCATTAAAATTTTCAAAAATTTATTTGCCTATAAATATTAATTGTATGTGACTGACAAACTCTTAATGGTGAGTATTGATATTTAAGCATGAACTTGCAAATGTTCATTCTTACATTACACAGTTGTGATATAAAGACTGAAAAAATCCACTTTATAATTCATTATAGCATTTTATATGATTCTATATACATCAAGGATATCATAATAAGACAATTATTATAATCCTCAATATAGGAGATTAATTCATGATCCACAATAACATAATTAACATATGGTTCCATAAAACCATACAGTACCATACAGGCCAGGTTCTGTAGATTTATTTTAGAAACTCTTACTCCAGAGAGAAAATTTTAACCAATAATAAACTAAACTTTGAGACTATTTTGCAAATAAATGTGGGCAAACTTGATGCTATAATTGAGTTCTTTTTGTTTATACCTTTAGTTCATCTCAAGAGACTACTGAAAAAAATGATGAGCACTTAATATCATGATTCTCTTCCTTGATTATTGATAACACTTAGAATAATGGCCTTCTGGTTCTATTTCTACAAATTGATTAAAACTAATTTATTACTATAAAGAGACAAGTATTTCAAGACACTGAACCAGGTTTTCAGGCTCTCCTCTATCTCTTCAGTCTTTGAACACTTAGTTACCACTTCTATAAATTTGTAAGATGCCTTACGATCTTAGAATTTTATTATACTTGCTTTTATTATGACCCAAAACATTTATCTTTCCAATTATTGATTTCCTAGTCCCAAGCTTAAGAGAATTCAGTTTTCTTAATCAGCAAGTCATTCCTGAGGTAAACTTTTATTTCAACAATTAAACAATTGCTGATAAAATAATAAGTATAGGGTTACATCCACCCAAATGATTGTTTATAGATCACATGAGGCACATTTAGCATTTGAGTAGAAGATGCCGAGCATATGCTGATTTAAGTTATCACATGATTATACCTTTTTATTATAAGAGATTTATATATTTGAATAACAGTGACTTTGTGAAATATGGATTTTGCCCATTTTACCCAGTGGGAACTTACTATATTATCTATAGTATTAACCATTTTAACCAGTTCATATGCTGCTTTTATTTTCTTACAGCCAGTGACTAAGGAGTGTCTATTACTCAAAAATATTAAAAAAAAAATACACTGGGGAGAGAAGACAAAATGGCAGAGTAGAAGACTTTGAGCTTCCCTCCTCCCATGAGAATACCAAAATCACAACTAACTGCTGACAACTAACAATAAAAAAGGCTAGAAACTATGAAAAAGTATATTTTACATCCAAAGACAAAGTGGAAATCACAATGACATAGGAGGAGGGGCACACTCATAATATAACCAAATTCTATATCTTCTAGGTGGGTGACCACACAAACTGGAGAATAATTATATGACACAAGTTTTCCCATGGAAGTGAGACCACTGAGCCTCATGTCAGCCTGGGGGCCTGGCATCAGGAGGAAGATCCCTGAGAGCATATGGCTTTGGGACCAGCAGGTCTTGATGGTAGGAGTTCTACAGGACTGAGGTAGAGAGAGACTCCACTCTAGAGGTGAGCACACAAGATCCAACACACACTGGGTCTCAGCGCACAAGCAGTGACTCCACTGAAGCCTGAGCCAGACCTATCTGCAGGTCTTGGAGGGTCTCCAATAGCCAAGACATGGAAGCAACCTGAGTGTCCACTGACAGATCAAGGGATAAAGAAGATGTGGTACGTATATACAATGAAGTATTCAGTTCAGTTTAGTTCAGTTGCTCAGTTGTGTCCAACTCTTTGCAACCCCATGGACTGCAGCACACCAGGCCTCCCTGTCCATCACCAACTTCAAGAGTTTATTCAAACTCATGTCCATTGAGTCAGTAATGGAATATTATTCAGCCATAAAAAGGATGAAATAATGCCATTTGCAGCAACCTGGATGGACCTAGAGATTATCACACTAAGTAAAGTAAGCTTGACAGAGAAAGACATGCTATGATATTGCTTATGTGTGAAATCTAAAAAAAAAAAAAAAAACCAAACAAAAAAAAACATACAAAAGAAATTATTTACAAAACAGAACAGATTCACAGACACAGAAATCAAACTTCTGGTTACCAAAAGGAGTGAGGAAGAGGGATAAATTAGGAGCTTAGGATTTGAGCCACCATGGAAGTCCATTAAAATATACACACTACTATGAATAAAATAGATAACGAATAAGGACTCACTGCATAGCATGGGAACTACCTATATTCACTATCTTGTAATAATCTATAATGGAAGAGAATGTAAAAAAAAGAACACACACACACACACATATATATATTTAACTTAATCACTTTACTGTATAACTGAAACAGCACTGTAAATCAACTATGTTTCAATAAATCATCTAAAAATTATAAAAATAAAATTATTCATC
This sequence comes from Muntiacus reevesi, assembly GCF_963930625.1. Taxonomy (NCBI): domain Eukaryota; kingdom Metazoa; phylum Chordata; class Mammalia; order Artiodactyla; family Cervidae; genus Muntiacus; species Muntiacus reevesi. The sequence continues at coordinate 134,098,540 of NC_089251.1, forward strand.
TTTTTATTGATCATTTTTTCAAAATAAAATATTTTTGGCATATTCAGTAAATACAATTGAGAGGATTCTTACTCATCAGGAATAAACAAATTGGAAAAGAAACACAATTCAAAGTCATTCAGTATAAGTCTGTGAAGGAAAAAATATTTTTGATAGGTGAATCTTAGCCTTTCCATGTCTTGGGGAAGCAAAAATTGTAATGATTCAACCCTGTTTTTGCATGTATCTTCCTTTGGTACAAATCTAGTCTGTATTTAGAATCTACAGACTTGTAGGGATGAGTGGGTAACTGCCCACTCCAAGAATCTTGTCTTGTGAATGGATGAAAGTTACAACATAATTTTCCAAAGTTAGGAGTAGAATCTATAACCTCAGAAGAAATGGAAGCTAACAGGTTGAAATAAGGGTTAGACCTGTGACCTTAAATTCATAAGTCCTCCTTTTCTCAAGGACTGAGTAGTTCTGCCTAGAAAATATAGGATCCTAGCCATAGAAGTTGGACAAACTTTCCTACCTTTGGCTCTCTAGTTAAGAGGAAGAAGGTTTTATCAGACAATTAACTATCCAAATCTTTCTTTAAAATCTCTAAGATACAAAATTCTGAACGTTTCATTCAGAAATCTACTTCAGTACTATTAATGAATTCTAACATCAGAATGTTTCTTTTACAAAACTAACTCTACAGCAGTTCAAGCCTATTTCTTTGTCATATACTTAGGGAAGAAGAAAGGCAGTTAGCATGCCCTGTAAATCAATGAACCCTAAAGTCGTTAAATTGTTCTCCTTTCTCTTAACTTTCAGTTTAAGTGATTTTTTTTCAAAACCTTTCCTAAGTCATTTTAATGTTTAAATTAATTGATTTTATTTCTTAGAGCAATTTGGAAAAAAATGGAATAGAAAGTACAGAGGATTTATAATCATCAATTTACTTTTATTTAACCAAATAGTAAAAACTACTCTTTTTGAGGGGCATCCCTCATAACTTGGTAAAAATCTGTCTGCAATGCAGGAAACCCAGGTTCGTTTCCTGGGTCGGGAAGATCCCCTGGAGAAGAGAATGGCAAGTCACTCCTGTATACTTGCCTGGAGAATCCCATGGGCAGAGGAGCCTGGTGGGCTGCAGTCCACGGGGTCGCAAGAGTCGGACACGACTTTAGTGACTAAACCACCACCACCACCATTCTTTTTGAAGATGTCGTCACTAAAGTATTTATTTTGAGTTAAACAAGAAAGTCATGTGTACTGTGTCAGTGTTACAAAAACATAAAAAGATGCTAGAAAAATCAGATGGACATCTTTGAATAGTAGTATTTAAATAACTAAGGTGTTATAGCTGACAATATTAAAGTCTATATAGGTGCAGCTAAAGGTTGGAAGAGATCTAATGACTCCATTAAATTTTCCGAAATATGCAATTATCCATCTCTATGTACAGCTGAAAGAAAATAAATTATCTATACCTATTGTTATACATATTTCACAGAAAGAGTTGGGACTGTAGATACAATTTCTAATCTATCTGAATATTAAGACAGATATTGGAAGGGAAAGATTGCCAAAGAAAAGTCAAGATATGTATTTTTTATGATCATGAGTTTTTCAGCATGAATTTACATTTAATTATGTATGTGCTGTGGAATGTATTCCTCTTTCATATAAAGTGAATGCTTAGTAGAATTTATATAAATTCTAGGTCTCTATTATACATACTTGACAGTGGCTGTCTTACATTATAAATTCAGATAATTTTATCTGGCACAACTGACCAACTCTAACAGCATCTGGAGGTCATCATCTGAGGTGTACTGCATAGGTAAATTTTGTAAATATTTGGAGAACTTGTGAAGAAATAAGAAGGAGACTACATATTTCTTATTTTAAGATTTCTAGCTTGAATTTACATCTTGAAACACCCTTCTTAAACATTGCTTTGGTGGTGGTGTTGACTGGATATTGAACCTGGTGCAGTTGAAATAGAAATCAGATAGCTTTTCATACATTCTACATGGAAACCAATTATTCATTCACTTTCTCATCCACCATAAGCCACATACTGAGAAAACCCAAGGGATACAGTGATGAATAGAACATAGACCTGCCCTAAAAAGTGCACGTTCTTTTCAAGTGCACCTCTAAAATCAAATGTAAGAACAAAGTCAAATAAAAATTAGCATTTTAACTCTTTGGTTTTGGAATTCTTTTTTCATGAAATGAATACAAGTGGAATTAGAAACAATAATTCAGTCTTCTGAAGGCAGTTTTGTGTGGCTCTAAGATCTGTGGATTGGGGGTGATAGGTAAAGCCTTTCCAACATGGCAAGATGAAAAGACCACTGAGGGATGAGGGAAATGACCTGATATGAGTCCCAGTCATTCCCCTCAGTGATAGTGTGGGTTTGGGAAGACACTATTTGATTCCTGCTTTTCAGTCTCCTCATCTTTCTTTAACGTCCACTCGACATAGGTACACAATCCTTAACTGGGTTGGGTAGTGGCTGCTTGGTCTGGGTGGTGGAGGGTGCACTGGGGGTGGCTATTCTTACTATATTGCTGTTGTTGTTTTTGCTTTCTCTCAATAAGAATTTTATGAATTTTAAACTGTTTTAATCTGTTGCAATAAGAGATAATACGCCTGTGCTTCCCAATTTAAATAGCTGGCTTAATAATAACTGAACACATCATATTTCCAACGATAATAGCTTTCCTCTCCCAGAGATTCTGAGTGGGGCCCTGACAACTTGAATGTCCTCTACCACATCTCCAATGTGACACTACTAGTGCTCCATCTACATTAAAGGGACTGCACAGAAAAAGCAGTGAAGTGATGTCTACCAAAGTGCCCTGCAAACTGAAAATAGTTAGATGAATTAAAAGGTTGCTATTATTATGAACACAGTCTTGATACATGTCCATTAAAGTGAGTGTTTATGTTTACTCAAAGCCAATTTAAATTCCACTTTCAAGGAATAAAGAGGAAATGATGGAGAGCTTTTCCACTTCTAGAAAGGTGTGAAGTGCATTTGCTCTGTCAGATCCAACTCTTTGCAAACTCATGGACTGTAGGTGACCAGGCTCCTTCATCCATGGGATTTTCCAGGCAAGAATACTGGAGTGGGTTGCCACTTCCTTCTCCGGGGGATCCTCCCAACCTAAGGATCGAACCCAGGTCTCTCACATTGCAGGCATACTCCTTACCCTTACCATCTGAGCCACCAGGGAAGTCCTAGAAAGGCTTAAGTTTTAAAAATGGTGGTTCATTGTTTAGTAGGTAAAAAGTTTCAACTTTAAAAGATGAAAAAGTTCTAGAGAATTGCTGCACAACAGTGGGAATACAGTAACAGTAAACTGTACATTTAAAAATAGCTAAGATGGTAAATTTTATATTTTATTGTTGGAGAAGACTCTTGAGAGTCCCTTGGACTGCAAGGCGACCAAACCAGTCCATCCTAAAGGAAAGCAGTCCTGAATATTCATTGGAAGGACTGATGCCAAAGCTGATTCTCCAATACTTTGGCCACCTGATATGAAGAATTGACTCATTTGAAAAGATTCTGATGCTGGGAAAGATTAAAGGCAGGAGGAGAAAGGGATGACAGGATGAGATGATTGCATGGCATCACTGACTCAATGGACATGAGTTTGAGTAAACTCCAGGAGTTGGCGATGGACAGGGAGGCCTGGCATGCTGCAGTCCACGGGGTCACAGAAAGTCGGACATGACTGAGCAACTGAACTGAAATGAACTGAACCACAATTAAGATAAATTAATAAAAGGCAGTTCAATGATTAACTACATCAGAGTTATGACTCTAGTAGCCTCAAGGACCTCAAAGCTAAATTTCTAAACTGAGTTTTAAGGTCAACATACAAGTATGGCAACTGAATGCCAAGTTTCAAACAACAAATATCATCTACTCTTAAGAAAACAGAAAAAGAGACACAGATGTACAGAACGGACTTTTGGACTCTGTGGGAGAAGGCGAGGGTGGGATGTTTCAAGAGAACAGCATTGAAACATGTATATTATTTAGGGTGAAACAGATCACCAGCCCAGGTTGGATGCATGAGACAAGTGCTCGGGCCTGGTGCACTGGGAAGACCCAGAGGGATCGGGTGGAGAGGGAGGTGGGAGGGTGGATCGGGATGGGGAATACATGTAAATCAATGGCTGATTCATGTCGATGTATGACAAAAACCACTACAATATTGTAAAGTAATTAGCCTCTAACTAATAAAAATAAATGAAAAAAAAAAGAAATGTCAGCTGCAGATATTTTTATTGTTAGGAATAAAATATTTATATCATGGAAGGTAGTGATTTAAAACGTGCATTTGCCTCATGAGCTGAGTCTTTGTGTCAAGCACATAAAGTCATTAACTTTGTAGGAAGAGGAAACTAGATAACATATGAAATTCTAAGTTATCTAAATGCTCTACTATTTATGAGCATCTGTGCTCAGTTGCTCAGTTGTGTCTAACTCTTTGTGACCCCATGGATGTTAGGCTGTTGGGCTCCTCTGTCTATGGGATTTTCCAGGCAAAAATACTTGAGTGGGTAGCCATTTCCTTTTACAAGGGATCCTCTCAACCCAGTGATCAAATCCACATTTTCTGCAAATCCTCTACAAATATAAATCATATTTATAATTATTTTATATTTATTTTAAATTTAAGTAAAATTTATCATTTAATTTTTGTGGTGTTCTGTTAATAGTGCCTGTTGAATCAACTAAAATGTTAATTTAATAAAATATCTTGAGTATTTACTGAATTAATTTTTATGGTTAAAATGCAATTAGAATTTTGCCATCTGAACTTAGTACCATTAGTGATAGAACACCTTAACCAGAGGAAATCTAATTCTTTTGCCATTGAAAAGGTAACAGTAAGATCATTTGTAATGATGTAGAACAATTGCAAGATGATCCTGAGAATAAAAATAATTCCTGAATAAAAAACAACTTGATTTCATAGGACTGACAAGACAAGAGGGGCAAATTCGATGGAAATTGGACAGTATGAAATGAACAGTGGTGAAAGAGTATAAGTCAAGAAGATGGAAAGTTAAACATAAAATATCTTATTATCATATCTATTCAGAATATATAGCTCTAACATTAATGACTTGAATTTGAGGTAACTTCAAAAAAAGTTAGAAATAGTATATTTGGATTTGCTAACTCATATGGAAATGCTGCATTTTCTGCAACAGAAATAATTGTATGATTAACTAAAGGTTGCTAATGCAATAAGAAATCTACTTGATGTTAAAGACAAACTGAATTACAACAGTTTCTGCAACATGAGATCTTGTTCATAATGCAAATATTTGTTTTAGAATTAGACACACTGATGTAATCTTTAAATATATAGCAAGAAGCTTGATGCTTTAGAAGAATGATATTATAGTTTCTAAAATGTGAAAAACAGTAATTAAAAGCACTGAAACTAAGTTTTAGTCTTCATGTATAGAAATAAGTCATATTAAATTTCTTCTGCATATTCCTTCAAAAACATACTTTCATACTTTTATCCTATACTTGTTGATCCGAAATGACTTTTCATAAGGAAAATTAGTTGACACAAAGGTAATATTACTCCCAGGAAGGGATTTATAAAATTATAAAAATGAAATTCTCTTATGCAATCTACTATTTAGAGTAAGTGACAAAAGTTGAATCAACAAAATATTGGTCCCTAGATTATTTCTGCATTTTAAAATGATATGAGTTAAGCACAACTTACAACTTATTTTTCTCCATTTTCCAGGAGGATTGTAATTATTAAATATTTAACTACATGTATTATTAAAATTTTAAAGGAAATTCAAATTCTAGTAATACAGGATTAATTCTGAAAGCTTCTCAATACCACCCCATAAAAACATTTTCCTTAAGAGTAGATCACTAATGATTACATGATACTATTTATCTTATTAATAAAATATGAATACTAACAACAATTAATGAATTAAAATCTGTGTCTTTTTAATACTTGACAGCCAAGTCATCAAATGCATTTACTCAAAAATGTAGGTCTATTATGAACCACATATCAGGATGCTCTTAGGAAGTTAATTCTTAATCTTTAAAAATATTTCCTCATATCAAAACATGCCACACATCCAGAGTACAAAGAGAAAAGTAACAATATGTTTGCAAGTGATAAAATAATTTTCCCTTTTTTGCTGAAAACATAAGGACACATAATACTCCTTAAAAAAAAATCTTGGTTCTTAAAATAAGGTTTCACCTGTCCTTTCACGATGAGGTTCAAGTATCAGAAGTATACATTATGGATATGGAAAGAGGTCACTTTGAGGAGAATAAGTTCCAGGAATAAAAATGGGGGAAATGCAAGGTAAAGAATCCAAAATTGATATCACACTGTTTTTCCAAGGAAGACAGCATATAAACTTTTTGTCATTCTGAGCTTAGCCATAAATCTTATGATTATTTCTCATCCCACAGTCACTCTCAGGATGTAGGATATACTCAGGGGACTCTTTTGAATCCAGTGAATGCCTAAAGCTTCATGATCTAAAAATTTCTATGCATGATCATCACCTTATTTGGCAAGTCATGATGATAAGTGCTGGGCAATCAGGATATAAGAGGTGAATTCAAATTCATGTCTTTTAAGACTATTCACATCTACTTTCCTTTTAATAGTGATTCATTATAACTACCTACACAATATATTTTTTATTATAATAAATTAAATCAGTATCTTACTTAACAGCTTAAATCCATATCTCTTAATCCACTTGGCACACAGAAAATAAATGTTTGTTAAATTTAGCTATAATTGTTACTGAACTTGAATTACAAGTATCAATTGATCAGAGTTAGCAGGGCATCTGGTAGGAATTATTTAATCAATAATATGGTCTGGCATATGGTTAAACTTTAGTTATCAAAATCATAAAATAAATATGCTTACACTCCTACCATATTCCATTAATAGAAGATGAAGAATAAAATGTACATTTTATTCTTCAGAGTAACAATTTCTGCCCCCCTTCACTTTACACATTGTATTTCCCATGTCCTTAAAACTAGTTCAGAATTTAAAAAAGCTAAAAAATAGACAAATAAAAATTCTAATTACACTTGCAGTTGTAGAACATAATGACAAATTTGGGTGTGTATTATACTGATGGTGTAGCTATAGTACATCAAGAAAACAAATAAAAAATTTAATTGTATTGTTGGAAATAAACATTGCTATGATCAAAAGAAAATTAAAGGAAATCTAAGTGGTTTAAACATTGCAAGTTAAATTACTTTGAATAGATCTGAGGATGAAATAAAAATAAATTCTTAGTAATTGTTAAAAACTTGGGTGACTGCAGAGCATTCTTCTGTCCCACTAGTGGAAAGATCTGCAATGAGTAAAAGGGGAGGTGCATGCATGCTCAGTCATCTCCAACTCTTTGAGACCCATGGACTGGAGCCTGCCAGGCTCCTCTTCCCCTGGGATTTTCCAGGCAAGAATTCTGGAGTGGGCTGTCATTTCCTCCTTCAGGGGATCTTCCTGATTTAGGGATTGATCCTGCATCTCCTCCATTGCAGGTGGATACTTTACCACTGAGGCAGCTGGGAAGCCCATAGAGGGAGGGAAGTAAAGTTTTTTTAATCCCATTCAACACACATACATTGAATTTATTTTATTCAGGGGGCAGGAAGGGATCTTTTAAGTTTTAAATATTTGGTGTCAGATATTTAAATGCCCAAATATAGTCCAATATTTATTTGAAAAAAAGACAGAATGTAATATGTATTTGAGGAATATTCATTTGAGAATAGTATAATATAATATGTATCAGGGAAAATATTTTTAAATCAGAGAAATGTTAATATTATGTATACCCCTGTCCAATTCCAGGGTTGGGAAGATCCGCTGAAGAAGGGTTAGGCCATCCTCTCCAGAATTATTGGGCTTCCCTGGTGGCTCAGCTGGTAAAGAATCTGGCTTGCAATGTGGGAGACCTGGGTTCAACCCCTGGGCTGGGCAGATCCCCTGGAGAAGGGAAGATGCCCTTGGAGAAGGGAACGTCCTTTGGAGAAGGGAATGGTTTACCCACTCCAGTACTCTGGCTTGGAGAATTCCATGGACTGTATATTCCATGGGCTCCATGGTGTCAGAAAGAGTTGTACAGGACTGAATGACTTTTACTTTTACTTTCTTTCTTGATTTCTTTTACTCAACATCTTGTTTTGCTGTGTGCTCATCTATTTCCAAGATGGCAGGTATTCATTTCGAGGATATATTACATTTTATTTATCCATTATAGTATTGATTGATGTTCAGAATGTTTTCTTACTTATCAACTAATGGCTTTGGCTTCTTGTAATATCTATTCAATAAAAAAAGTGAACATCTCAGAATTTGAAGTGATCCTCCAAAATTACCAACAAGGAAAATGCAGGATAATCTTAAAAACAAGTCAATGAACACACATTAAGTTTCATTTGTCAATGTATTTTATATACATATACATATAAGTAAATGATGTATGCCATATATATATGACCTTAGTGCTATCTAAAGGAGTTTTAAGATGATCAAAAAAAACCTGTATGTGGGTCAAGAAGTGAGAGTTAGAATTGGTCATGGAATAATTGACTAGCTCAAAATTGGGAAAAGAGTATACAGCAAGGCTGTATATCATCACCCTACTTAATTAACTTATATATAGAGTACACAAAGTAAAATGTCAGGGTGGATGAATCACAAGCTGGAATCAAGATTGCCAGGAGAAATATCAAGAATCAAGATTGCCATAAGAAATATCCTTATGCTGGGAAAGGCTAAGGGGAAAAGGAGAAAGTGGCGACAGAGAATGAGATGGTTAGACAGCATCACCAACTCAAAGGACACGAATCTGGGCAAACTCCGGGAGATAACAGAGGACAGGGAAGCCTGGCATGCTGTAGTCCATGGGGTCATAAAGAGTCGGACACAACTTAGTGACTGAACAACAGCAACAACAAAGATGATGATTGTTCAAATCTGCACTTAGCACTTCTAGAATAGATTGATCAAATGAAATATAATCAGAAAAGTCCCTTCCCCCAATTCAGATCACTAGTGATTTAGATAATATTTGAGTGCATCACTCTACTTTACATTTCTAAATATTAAGACCTAAACTATCCTCAAAAAGTCTTCCATAGTTATTAATTCCTTGACTAACTGGATTTTCCATGACCACTGAAAACTCAAAATCAAATCCACATATAATGTTGTTATCAAAAGAGAACATTAAAAAAGAAAACAAAAATAATAAAAGTAAACCTCTGTCAGTTCTGGATAAAACAGTGAAATATTCCATACAAAATAGATTACATACAAGGCAAAAGATATTATACACTGAGATAATTGTAGATTAAAATTCTAAATTTTACCTTTCTTATTTCCAGAAAGGAAAGCAAGTAACATAAACCATATGTTTACTTTTTCCTATAACTTCTGCCTTAGTTATGACTACAAGGACAAGAAAGTGTATTTAAAAATGTATGTAAAAGGAAATGTTCATTAGCACAAGCTGGCATATTCTAATATTAATCTTTTGTAATATTAAATGTTCCTCTTATTCATATTAAAATATATCAGTTTAATTTTCAAAAATATACCAAATATTAAAATATAAAAACTAATTGCATGGTATGTCTAGTTGTATTGCAAACAAACATAAAAAAACTATTTGAAAAAAATCTATATATACTGTTCACTTTTTTAATGAAATAAACTACATCAAATTTCACTCTAATTCATTGAAAACATAAACATCTCATTGAATTTCCTAACTTTTAATTTAGCAATCAAATTACATATGTGCACTATCACACTCTATGAAAAAAATTAGATAATAGTTCCTGATGAAACTTGATCATATGTTTAAGAGTAAAGTAATGTCTTTGGAATTGCAAAAGTGACTTATTTTGTTAAGGTTCTCATCCCTCTTTCTCAAGTTCAATACCTTCATTCTTCCTTTTCAGGCTCAATATTTTATTAGTATCTTCTGGCTACGTGAGCACCCCTAGCATAAATCATGACTTTTTATAAATTTTAATAGAATAAATCATAATTAAATAGAATCAGTAGTTCAAATAGGAATTTCAAAAGTGAAAACAGAAGAATACTATGAGTATTATATAATACTTGTAAACTTAAAAACACAAATATTACTTATTTGATCACATCTTTTACAAATAGATATTATTTTGCCTTATTTTAAATCATGGATTTCCTTAGCCCATTATGATTTTTCATAAATAATATGACTTTATATCTAAGGTATTTCTTTAAGAAATCACATGTCACAATACTGCTGCATTAAAATAAGCACTTGTAAAGCTGATTCTGATCATTAATCTCTGTTCTAGATTGATTTGTGTACTTTTTTTTATCATAGGCTGGACTATACTTGAAATAAATTTATCAATAAATAACAGACTATCTCAAGTCCTGACCTAGTCCTGCACTCATTTCTTGCTTCCATTGAGCATTACTCTAGGACATGGCTGGCTGTTGCAACTCTGGTTAGCTCCAGTGAGTCAGGAAATGAAGAATTATTACAACATGGAAAACTATAATGGTGGGTTGGAGCTAATCACTCAAAGGAGGCACTTGAATTCTTTGGCTACACTTTCAGTAAGACCTCTTGGATGAACGGAGTTACTCAATAACTCTCTCTCCCAATGGCATTGATACCCAAGATGGTAGAGAGACAGCTTGCGTCTACTTAACCCATCTTGCTTTCAAAATATACTATGCATAAGTTGGACCGCAACAAGTGCCAAATCTGCTCTTTCTGAAATGTCTGCTCAGTGACATCCCATTCAACATCTCCACAACAGGGACCTCCCCCTTGGATATCAGATACCAAATTAGACTTGAGCTGTATTTTCCTGCCTCTTTTTAGATCTAGTTTCAGAATCCTGGTGTCCTCTGAAGACTCTCTGGCCTGTGTTTCATGTCTATTGTACCAGCATGTACACAGAATTTTAATTCCCTGCTGGGAGTAAACTACTAAATCTATAAATACCAATTATTTATTACCTAATTTTTAAACTATCATAATATTTCTCCCTGAGATAAATTATTGTTTTTAACATGCAAGTTTAATGCAATAAATGTTTAATATCACTGACACATATTTATTTATATCTCATATTGTTGCAAGAATTTGAGACACAGTCAGTCAGAACTGCACCTAGCATTGACATTACTTGACTAATAGTGAAACTAGTATCATATATACTACAACTCAGTATTTTCGTGAACTAACAAAGGGTTAGGAATATTCTTTGCCATCTTTGTTAGTCTATTAGCTACATGTTTTGATTAATGTAGGATTTAGTTCAATGATACAACACTGTCCAGAATCAGGTAGCACTAATGCAAAATGATATAATTTAATACACAAAATACTCTAATCACCATGGGTTCACTGTTGTAGAATAACTGCAATGGAAGGACTATTGCATATCAAATCTTTATTTTCATTGTCTCACATACTGAAAATTTAGGGAAATCATTCTGATTTAGTTATATTTTACTCTATCTTCTCTGGTATATTAGGTGTTCCCTATTTTTCTACATTTATCATGTGTAATGTTGGAATGTAAGAGAAAAGTCAATATGATTAAGATTATACATCTTTCATTACAATTCATCTTACAACATGTTCAATGCTGTCTCCCACTTTTGCACTATGTAAATATTTTCTAGAGGCATCAAGTCATCTTTTATATCTGCTTATCCCAAAATATGAACTAAGCATTGAACTATTATTTTTGTCTTTAATATGCTAAATTATAATGTTTTTAAAGCAGAATGAGTGTATATTTAATGCTTATACTGCAAAATATGTAAAATGCTGTATTAAAATAAAAAACTCAGTTCAAAACTTTTCTCTCAAACATCTCTATGGACAATCATCTTTTGGAATAATGACACTTAAATGGATGCACTCGTCTTTAAATGAAAACTGGCAAGAAAATAAGGATTTGTGCTCTTTCTTTCTCACATTGTTAGCTATTTTTATGGTTTAAGATATTTTTTCCTCTGATCTACTGTAATAATATTCCAGGAAGTGGTCTTTGAATCACTTGCCAACCCTGCATTCAAACTCAGAGCCAGAAGAAATGTTTTCCTATGTGCTCATTATGGTACCTTTTTTATATTGTAGCATATTTTGTTCTATTATAAAAATTACTAATTTTTTTTTTTTGGTCTTTCTCCCAGTAGACTATAAGATCTTTGAGGGTAAGAACTATGTTTTGCTTATGGTTCTATCTTTCATGCCTAACACAGTTCCTAAAACATGATTTGTTAAAAGAATGTTCCATGGCAGGAACCTTATAACTTAATTTTTTGCAGCCTTCACTCTACCAAGGAAATCCTCTCCTATGGTCTGTGCTCAGTTAACACTAGTATATTGACTGTCCTTCCCCTATTTTCAATATCATGCCAAAGTCAATGTGTTGACTGACTTAGATTTTATATGTACTTTAAAAATTTTTTCTGTCCAGTTTAAATGAAAATTATGAGTTTGTTCATGGAGACAAGTGTTAATGAAAGTCAAATCAGGTACTGGCTCTGACATCAGTTTAGCTATAGACATTTGAAGAAGCTAACCTTTCTAAATTTTAGTCTTCTCAATTGTTGATGTGGATAATAATACTGATTTTTAAATGCAGATTGTGTATTATAATTGAAATAGTGCCTGAGAAGGATATATTACTCTACAGGACAGTGGTTGTTCAACTTTAGAATCACTTTGATGTCATTTGAATGACATCATTAAATGATGGCTGAGCACCACTGTTAAGAGTTTCTGACTCAGAAACTCTGGGCTTTGGGAATATGAATTTCTCACAAGCTCTCGGGTGTGACTGATGCTGCCAATGCAAAGATCATACTTCCAGAACCACTGTTCTCAAATGTTACTGGGGAACATTTGATACAGGGAACTGTTACTATAAAATGATTAAACACTTTTGTTTCCTCCTGTATTCATATTATAATCCTTTAACATTTACATATTTCAGTGATTTTACTATCCTAGGTGGATATGTTATTTTTTATTTCAATACTTAGTAGTTTGCAAACTTATATTTTGAAAACTTACTTAATAAAAAATGAGGTAAAATATTTTCTATCCATAAATTTTAAAATATTAAAATGAAAAATTATTTGATCAGCTCTATAGCAAGATGAAAAAATATACTAAAGAACTTTTGAGAAAATGTTTTCAATGGCATGTATATGGCATTATGATATAAATCCATGGGTCATAAAATACGGTCAAAACTTACAGATAGTTAATAAAGTTGAATAACAACTAACTCACAATGTACTAAGCTTTTAACAAAACTAGGTTTGGATCTTGAATTTAAATAGTCTGATACATTAATCTCCTCGACCCACACTACTAATTGGAATGCATGCTCGCAGCATACTATGCGATAGACTTGGTGAAAGATTATTTCTTTGTCAGGGCATATTCAATATTCAATTATTTTCTTGTTAATAATTTACCCTGCATAATAGAGAAAACACAGTAAATAACCATCTGTCTCCAGGAGTCGCTTTTATATTTACAAATAGACACAACATAGAATTTCAGCAAGAGGCACATAGAAGGAAAGAACATTCCAGGTTAACTGCTTAAATGAAAGAATTTGCCAGACTATCTTAAACTTATCTTTATCTATCTTAAACTTGCTGCTATTCTTGGCTCCTAGTTTGGATAAAATAATGACAACCCAAGATGGGATTGCAAGGGGGAGAAGATAGTATGTTAGGAAAGCTAAAGGTTTTAGGGTATACACACACATGGATGTATAAACTTAGTTAACGCACGGAACAAATTTTATTAATAACATGAACTCCAAGCTATCCACTGGAAAGTTGGAATTTTCAAAATGGCCACTACCTATGGCAGAAAGAAGGGAACCACTCAGAGGCAGCTACAGTAACTGCTATAGGTAACCAAGAAAAGAGGGAAAGCTATATCGTGACACATAGAAAGTAGGACAATGCAAAGTCAATATGTTTCTGCACGGCAGGCATGAACATACCGCAGTCTTGCCTGGGAAAGGAACTAGAACAAGAATGATAGGAGACTGAAACGAAATATTTTAGTATTTAGGAATACTAAAATAGATTATTAGTATTTTTGGCTATTTTTTTAAATCTTATCCTGAAAAGTATTTTAAGGTTAGGCTTCTCAGGTGGCTCAGTGGTAAAGAATCTGCCTGCCAATGTAGGATATGCAGGAGATGCAGATTTGATACCTGGGTGGGGAAGATCCCCTGGAGAAGGAAATGGCAACCCACTCCAGTATTCTTGCCTGGGAAATCCCAAGGACAGAGGATCCTGGCAGGCTACAGTCCATGGGGTCACAAAGAGTCAGACACAACTGACTAAAAACAGAAAACATTTTAAGGTTACTGGGCAGCAAATGCTGAAACAGTTCCTAATACTAACTTTAGCTTATTAATTTTGACATTACTTAGGCAGCAAATTATTCAGATCACAGTTTATAGTCATAAGTTATACAGAAGACATAAGAATCTCTAAAACTTCTGTAGTCACTATTTGACCACAAATTAACTGGAATAATTATCAGGAGGAAAACAATTTAACACATTTTAGGCATGAAGTTTATATGATTTTTATTACTCAATTAAAATAATTAATGATATATATTAAAAACTCTCTCTGAAAAATATTTTATTGAACTTATTTACATTCTCTGGACTAGTTCTCAAGACTGGTGCACTGCTTTGTCTTAAAGATGTCCTTAAGATTAATCAACTTGAATTATTTTTATTCATACTTTATTGCTAATTTAGCTATTTTCCAATATCAACAAAGGCAAGTATGAAGTGAAGTGAAAGTCACTCAGTCGTTTCCAACTCTTTGCAACCCCATGGACTATACAATCTGTGGAATTCTCCAGGCCAGAATACTGGAGTGGGTAGCCTTTTCCTTCTTTAGGGGATTTTCCCAACCCAGGGATTGAACCCAGGTCTCCTGCATTGCAGGTAGATTCTTTACCAGCTGAGCCACAAGGGAAGCCCCAAAAGACATGTATAAAAGCCTAAAATATAAAATAGCATTAAGTAAAACTTTCAAAGGTCTAATTACTGAAATTTTAGGAAATAAAGCATATTTTAAGAGCCAAGGAATCATTATTAGTCAGAAACTGCCTTTTATTTTCTCAAAGACTGAACTGTTATCAGAATAATCCTTAAGTTTCATGTTTTACAATTTCTTATTTTTCAACTAATTGCTCAAAATATGACCTTATGAGATTTTTGTGTTTACCAAGGTAAAATTTGGGAGGAGTGTGTACAAGTGCTATAAACAATCTTTAAATCATGTTACTATTCTGAGCACAACAAACAAATTTTAGAGAGCAGTAAAGGGCCAAGATTGGGAATAAGGCCTTATGTGAAGGCAATTTTAATACATAAGTAAACAACAATTCAATATTCATATATTGATAGCCTCACTTCTCATGTCTTCAAAATATCCAGAATGCAGCTATTTGTTCCTGCCTGACCTGTTTCCACTCTGGTCCAAGCCCCCATCCTCTCCCTCCTGGGTTATCACAATAGACTCCTTAGGTACTCATCGTCTACAGCCTAGTCTCAGGAGCAACCAAATTGATTCTTCTAAAATGTCTGACCTTTAAATCTATTCCTGTCTTACAGTAAAAAACAAATTCTGAGAAAAGTTGGTGAGGCCCTACACGATTTGGTTCCATCTCCCTCACCCCATGCATTCTCACGTTTTGTTCACATATCCTCCCAGCTGTTCTAACATTGGCTAACTCTTTTCAGTTGCGTTGGGCTTACTTGCCTCTTCTTGAACACTGGGGAACATGTTTCAACCTTAAGTTTTGATCCTGCTCCCTCTTCCATTTGCATGGCTTAAATAATACCTTATTAAGTGAGCCCTTTACTAATCATTCTAGTATAAAAATTAGCAAATTCCTCCTTCTGCCAGTAACCTTGACCCCTTCTCCAGCTTTTTGTATTTCAACACCATCCATTGACAAGTGGCATATTATGGATTAGTTGATTTTTTAATTGTCTAACTGGCTTCCTGCTTCCATTATGACAAATGCCATTATAATGTGAGTCCCACAAAGTCAGAGTTGATTCTACTCTGCTTCATTGCTGCGTGCTTTGGGCTGAGCACATTGCCTCATCCATACTGGATGCTTGATAATATTTGCTAAACACATGAATGTTCATTTGTAATATTCATTTGTTTGCTTTCCACAAGTAAAATATTTAAAAACTTAAAATTTCCCAGGACTACAAAATGAACCTTAAGACTAAAGTTATTTGTTTTACTAAACAAAGAAGCAAACAAGTTAAAGCTCTGTTCTCAGGGTAATTATTTGTACAGCTTTACCTCCAAAAAGCCTTAGTTTGGCAGTTCTTTCCTCTATCTTAACTCAAACATTTTTTTCATACAGCATATGTATTATTTATGGGTTGAGAAATTGCAAGTCTTTTTGAATGTGTCTGTTATAAAATATGTTTGTATTTGCTAAATCTTAGACATTTCGGTTTTAGACATATCAAAAATGTAGTGTGTATATATATATATATATATCAGTGAAATCATACACTTCAATCACAATGATCTATCTTTAATAGAAATAACTAGTCTGTATTAATATATATTTTATAGAACACTTACTGTTTTGTATTAATTTTAAATAAATAGAGTAATCGTAAAACATCTGTAATTTAGCACATGGACTATTATGAAAGATAAAGCTAAAGTATGGTCGTGGGGAGATGGCTTCCCATGAGGTCAAGGAACATAGCTAAGAAATGAGAAGTCTTAAATAACTCAAAATTGCACTGTGTGGATAGTGTTTCGCTGACCCCAGGGAGGAAGATCAAAATCCTTAGTGTAACATTCAAGATGTGTCATGACCCCGGGTCAAAATGTCAGCAGCCCTGCTGACAGCTGGTCTTTGCTCTTGTGTTCCAAGTGCTGGACACAGTGAAGGGCTGCCTCTCTACAATATGTTCTATGTTTTCCTGAGTTACTTTACTCATTCTGCTCCCTATGGAAAAATTCTCATCCTTTGAAATCCATTGCAAATGCCTCTTCCTTTGGGTAGTCTTGCTCCTACGTGCCTGGGGTTGAAACATGCCCTCTTCTGATCTCCATACTGTATCAGTATAGGACTCACTACATTGCAGTTTTTATGCATATGTCTGCATCATCCAAATATGGATAATTATCTGAGAGTGGGAATCATCTCCTATTCATATGTACATATCCTGTACTGTATTAGATAAATGACACAATCACACTTACAAAGTTGCAGTTGGGAACAGATATTTTATTATAATAGAAACATCTTTTCTATAGCAAGATTCTATAGAATGCATAGGGTATTCTACAGGGAATATTTAAACTTAGTTATTTTTAAATATTTTTGCCAAAATTATTTCTACTTCTTTGATTTTTGCTAGTGAATAATTACCTCTTAAGTTAATCAAACTTTCCAATAGTTTGCATTTTATTGTTCTGAATGAAAAAGTTGAACATTACTTCTGTGTTTTTTTTTTTTAATAAAAACCCTTCTCTTGTTCTCTCTTCATTACTACCTATTTGATTTTGTTTATATGCTACATGTATTCAGAAATAAGCTTCAAAGTAAACCTACCAAAATAAAATATTGCAGTGTGCCCATGTGGGAAAATTACTACTCTAGGAAAATAAATCTTGTAATAAAGAAGTATTCATTATTATAATGGATACTTCAGTGAATACTTCAATTTCAGCTTTTTGCTAATGACCTATATGCCCCAAGCCTTTCTGAAGAGCTTTCAATTTTTGAGTTAAGACTAAACATAGATTACCTCCTAGTGAGATAAAGTCTCCCAGGAAGAGCTGACTGAGCAAAAATAGTTCACAACAATGGAAATCTTTTAAAATGCAGATGTTTATGATTATCAAGGCTTTTATCACATGTTTCATGTTAAAAATAAAAGGAAAAACATCTGACATACCCAGAAACACTAAGTGAATGTCTTCTTGTCAAGGAAATGGTTCTCAACAAATGACAAAAACTGAAAACAAGACTCTGAACATTCATTTGGTCCAAATAAATGGTATTTCACCTTATTTTCACCTTAGAAGTACCTGGGGATTTTCCAAAAATACAGTCCAAGGTTCCATCTATAAAGACTGCTATTTAATTCACATGGGGTTTGTGCACCAGGCATTTTGTAGATGTTCTAAAGTTCAATAGGTTAGAGAAGCCCAGGGTAAATATCTCTGGGGTGAATCTCTTGGAAATGTACGTTTTAGCCAGGTTAGTCAGCTTTACTAAATATAGGTATTTCTGACAATTACATTAATAGCAGTAGGTATTCTATATGGTAAACAATTATGTCATGGCACGCACAACAGAAAAAATAATGTTTATTTTAAACAAAAAAACATTGACTTGGTTTCTGTGTTTCACAGATTAGTAATAAAAATCTTTCTTTCACCTGAGATAAAAATGTCAAATTACAATTTGACTGAAAAGGGTTATGAACGAGAGTTTGTGTGGATGGCTAGATTATTTTGGACTTAAAATAGGTAATCTTTCCACAGCATGCTAATGGACAGCCAGTGTCTTAGTTCATGCTTCTATAACATAATACCATAGCCTGGCTTATAAACAACTGAACTTTATTTCTCTCAGTCCTGGAGGCTGAAAAGCCCAAGATCAATGCACTGGAAGAACTGGTGTTTGGTGAAGACCTATTCCTGGTTCATAAAACTCACTGTATATCTTCTCACTGTAACCTTTCAGGGCAGAAGTGGAGAGGGAACTCTCTGAGGTACCTTTTGTAAGGGTACTAACCCATTCATGAGAGAATCGCTCTTAGAACCTGATAACCTCCCTAAGGCTAGTCCTAAAACCATCACATTAAAGGTTAAGACTCCAATGTATGAGTTTTGGGAGGACATAAGCTTTAGTCCACTGAAGCAAGGCAACTAAATTCTTAACATATACTAATTTTTTAGTTGGCTGGTAAATAACCAAAGCTATTATGCAGGAGACATGGTTGTAGCCATCACATCCAGTATCACTGAATATAACTCTGGATATCATAAGGCACAAATGTATATTTTTATTTAAAATGAATATTCAGATGTTTCCCAATTCTTTGAATGTAATACTGGATTGGCCAAAAAGTTCATTCAGGTTTTTCATGTTATGGAAAAACCTGCATAAGTTTTTTGGCGAACCCAATATTTTGCAATTGGTACTTTACTATTTATAATTCTTAAAAATAGTATTGGCTGATTTTTTAAACCACAGTACTACACACAGCAAAAACAAACCAAGGCAAATGACTTTTTAGAGGTAACACCAAAGGTACAACCTATGAAATAACTGATAAGCTGGACTTCATTAAAATTAAAAACTTCTGCTCTGCGAAAGACAATCTCAAGAGAATGAGAAGACAGGCCACAGAGTGGGATATAATGCTTGTAAAACACATATCGGGTAAAGGACTGTTACTGAAATTATACAATAAGAAAACAATCTGATTAAAAAATGGCCAAAGACTTTAACAGATCCCTCACCAAAATACATGGATGGCAAATAGACTTATGAAAAGATGCTTCACATCATGTATCATCAAGGAAATACAAATAGAAACAATGAGATACCACTACATATCCACTAGAATGACCAAAATCTAGAATACTGATGATGTTACACAATGATGAGGGTGTGGAACACTGTGATCTCTCATTCTATGCTGTTAGGAATACCAAATGACACAGCCACTTTGGAAGATATTTTAGCAGTTTCTCACAAAACTAATCCTACTCTTACCATATAATCCCACAATCATGCTCCTCACTTTCAACCTCAGGGAAAGGAATGCTTTATGTCTACACAAAAACCTGCATATGGACATTTATAGAGGCTTTATTCATAACTGCCAAAACTTGGGAGCAACCAAGATGCCCTAAATGAGCGGAATAATAAACTGGTATATCCAGGCAGCGGAACATTATTCAATATAAAAAGAAATGAGCTATCAAGCTATGAAACACAGGGAGGAACCTTCAATTCACATTATTAAATGAAAGGAGACAATCTGAAAGGACTGCATGCTGTATGATTCTAACTAGATAACATTCTAGAAAAGGCAAAACTATAGAGACAGTAAAAAAGAGTAGGTGTTGCCCAGGTTATTGGCGGGGGGAGGGGAGGGAGAGACAAACAGGCAGAGGACAAAGTATCTTTTTAGGTCAGTGAAATGCTCTGTATTATACTATAATGTTGGAGACATGACGTTATACATTTGTCCAAACCCAGAGAATGTACAAGCCCAGAAGTTAACTCTAAGGTAAACTATGTACTTTGGGTGACTGTGATGTGCGAATTTTGGTTCATCAGTTATAACAAATGTACCTCTCTGGTGAAGCACAATGATCATGGGGGAGGCTGTGCATGAGTAGGGGCAGGGAATGTGAACATTTTTTTACCTTATTCTCAACTTGGCTGTGCCCCTAAAACTGCTCTATAAACAAATAAACAAACATAAGAAGAATGTATACTAATAGGCACATAATTAAAATATTCAAGTGGAAACACTAAATAGAGCATGAAATATTTTTCTTACTTTCTTTAGCATTCCTTGGCTACATAAAAAGTTCTAAGCTAGTTTTTTTGTCTGTACCTAGGGTCTGAAATGTAAAACTTCATTTTATCAATTTTTGAGAGATAAGGAGGGGGTCAGGAACTAAAGAAACACACTAAAAAGAAACAAATATCTACTCTTTAACAGTTTCTCTCTTTTAATAAAGAGAGTTAAAAGAGAAAGATAAGGCATTACCAATTCATTACGTACAGTGAAATATCTTTCTTTAACCTTTGTGCATTTTTTTTTTAAAGTGAATACTACTAAAGCGTTACACAGATGTACCTTTGTTTTTCTTTATCTTGAGTAAGCAAAAGAGGATGAAAAATAAAATCACTGGAGAAAATAAAGACAAATGACAAGCTGGTCAAAGAGAATGGAAGTGAAAATCTTCACTTATCAAATACTTAGACAAGTTATGAAAAAAATCTCATTTTCTAAGTCTATTTAAAAATAGTCTGACTTTGCCCAAAATATTTGAAACATTGTAAAAAAGAAAAATAAAAACTAGTTCAGGGAGTTAAAAACTTTCTGTAGAATAAGAAGCAAAAAAAAAAAAAAAAGGCATTACATACACATACAAAGTTTTAGTTAAGAAAGCATTAAAAAATGTGAATGGAATGAGTATTTCTGATGAGGGATTCTAAGATGCAGACACTGATTTAGTCAAGATGCAGTTGAACTTGTTTGATGCCCAAGTGGAATTATCTAAAGCAAAGTAAAGGAATATATAGGTTCTCATAATTAACATTGGGGGTGGGGAAGAAGTTCCCAAAATCCTAGATAGAAAGACTACCCTGAAGGTATGGAGATGGAATCACTCCCTTTCAACCATATGGAAAAAGAATGGTGTAGGAGTAGTCCCTTAAAATACAAAGAATAGCTAGAAAATAAAATCTGTCCATCATATAGCATATGATATCATTTTTACCATGTTAATTTTATTTTGCTTTTAAGTAAAAAGCTGCTTGAAGATTAATTCATTAATCCCTATAAACACTTGTTGAAGGTTTACTATTTCCCTCACACTACTCTAAGAATTAGAGAGGAAAAAAAAGGTCTAACAGACACCTTTGGTTCCCTGAAATTTGCAACCCAGTTTTGACATATTCAACTATGACAAATTCCATAATAGTAGTATCTACAGAGCACAGAAGTTATGTTTAATTCTGATTAGATGTGAGAGGTGTGACTGGGGATTCTGAGTTGGATTTTGCTGAGGGTTGGGATGGTGGTAACATAACTTTCAGGTTATATGTCTTTTTCTATTGAGAATATGGAGAATTTTATTGATTAAAAATTAACAAGCTCAAGTGTAATTAACTTAGTCAAACATTAAGCATTTCATTACCTCAAGCATATGGTAGTTTGATAGCCAGTCCAATATCTGACACCATATTATAAGCAGTCAGAAGAATCAAGCAAGTTTTAGATGGCTGTGAACAGGCTGAGAAGCAAAGCTGGTTTTTTTGGGGTAAAGTTTCTATACAGCTTGGATAAAAAGACCATCTGGATCAAAAAGTCTTCTTTCCTTTAAGACTACACTATGATTTTATAAAATTTAGTTTAAACTCTATTAGCAGTAACTATTTAAACTTCATCTTGCCTTAAGAAAGTTTACACATTTTTTGAAAGCCTTGTGCTGCTTTTAAAGGGTTTCCCTGATGGCTCAGATGGTATAGAATCTGCCTGCAATTTGGGAGACCTGGGTTCGATCTCTGGGTCCTATCAAGTTTATTTTGAGGTTTATACTATTTAAGGTGCCTTCATCAGTTAATGGCAAAGAAATAGTTGGCTTAGTGTTTCAGATAGAAAAAACATCTGTGAGGTTACCACATACAATAATGTTAAAAATTCATGCAAATTACAAAAATACAGAGGGAAGCTAGCAAGATTTTTTTTTCCCTAAAAATTTGGAGACTTTCATGGACTAGAATGTTGTGCTGTGTAACATACACCATCCATTCTCTTCTAGGCTCTTTACCCCCAGTGTCTAAAATAGTAACTTGAATGGGGCAGGTCCATCATAAATTATCTTATTTTTTCTTGTCATCTTTATTGTGATTGGAATTTGTAAGAAAGTATAAAAATAGAAAAAACTTACATAGCACTTTATAAATGCCAAGGACTTGTTCTAAATCTTTTAAACACAGTCCTTCATAGATCATCTTAAGTTACAGATAGCATAGAAAACTATAATCAGAGAAAAATTATACATAATATGTAAATAATGCTGCCAATATCCCCATTTGATGAGTTATTTCTGTTTTACTTTGTTAACATGCTAAGTTGCTTCAGTAGTGTCTGACTCTGAAACACTATGGACTGTAGCCCACCAGGCTCCTTTGTCCATGGTATTCTCCAGGCAAGAATACTGGAGTGGGTTGTCATTTCCTCCTCCAGGGGATCTTTTTGACCCAGGGATTGAACCTGTGTCTCTTACTTCTCTTGCATTGGCAGGTTCCTTACCAAGAGTGCCACCTGAGAAGCCTTATTTTATAATGATTTTGTAAATATTACTTAATATAACTAATAATTAATAGTTTTAGTGTCTCCTAAAATTTAGGTTTTAACCAAAGATTACAAAAATACATCAAGTTGAGAATTAAAAACAACAGTAATTATTCTAAATTGAGTTTAAACATTAATTCCATGCAATAGGCAATGTTTTTCAAATGCTCAAATTTATGAATACCACAATTATATCTATTTATCCTCATAAAATATATTTTAAATTTAAGTGATATCTTTGGATCCTTTATTATTTCATAAATATTGGACTGAAGTGAAATGTGGAGGGTTTTTGTTTATGTTTTTTAAACAAGAGCCATAGTTTAGATAGTTTCACTTTCTATTTTGTCTCCATATCAAGACTGGTAGTTGGCTTTTCAATTCCCCAAGGTCATTTTCTAAAAGCAGCAAATACTCTCCCAAATCCTAAGACTTCTAAAAGCAGTTGCTTCCAGAAGAGCGGCCATTGGTGAATTCTGCTGGGATGGTGATGCTGCGGATCTGCTAAGCTAACTTGTCACATGACTCAATCACTCTTGCATGCCAGCCTTGATGTCTGTTCCAAACTCACACCTCAACAAAGCTATGAATGATTACATGCTATGTATCTTCACAACCACTTGTGAAATGGCAAATGTTAAATTTGCTTATATCAAGGATCAACAGTATTTAGTAATAAAGAAGATTTACCCCCAAAATAGAGTATGGCAAAACATCCACAGCATCAGTATATGAAAATGGAGTCTGTGTGGCCAACAGGGCACTGAAATGGACCCAGTAGGCCCCTGGGGGAGTGGGGTCTGTGCACATCTCCCTCTGGAAGGAACATGAACTTTGAACAGGACCAATTTGCAAGACCATAGCATCCTGAAAATTGCTGAGGCTCAGACGGTAAAGCGTCTGTCTGCAATGCCAGACAGATCCCTGGGTCAGGAAGATCCCCTGGAGAAAGAAATGGCAACCCACTCCACTCAGTACTCTTGCCTGGAAAATTCCATGGACAGAGGAGCCTGGTAGGCCACCGTCCACGAGGTCGCAAAGAGTCGGACATGACTGAGCGACTTTACTTAGTTAATAAATTTTCACCTAGTAACAACCATAGCACCAATCAAGATTCTTGCAACACAATTTATATAAGCTTCCTCCTTTTCTTTCAAAAACTCTTTGGCTTTCAAACCTCCTCCTTTGGGTTTCTGCCTGAATCTGTGTCTTCTGAACTGCGATTTAACTCCAAATAAATGTTTTTGTTGCCTTATAGCACTTGTTCTTATTTCTTGGTCAACAAATGTGTCATTACAAAGTAGCTTCTTTCCTCTCTTTCCATCTTCCTTTGTCAAATAAGTGTGGACTAAAGCTCTGATCATCTTGGCATCTTGGCACACAAAATGTGTGTAGGTTATAACACCACAATGGAGAGATCACCAGGTTAAAGGCAGCTTGAAGGCAAAAGGTAGGTCTTCAGTATCGTCAACTCCTGTTCAAGTATCCAAGATGTGACTTGAAGCCAGGGCTGGAAACAGCCTGCTCTTCTCCTCTTTGTGTCCATTCCGCAGAACATCAATTCGCAAAATGTGGCTTCAGGACTTCTTAGGGTCCTCAAGACTTCTTTAGGAAGACCTTGAAGTCTTCCCTTTTCTTACCACAGATCTGTGTAAGCGCTCATTTTCTTTCTATTCTTCAACCAAAACAACACACTGCAAAGCACTGATTGTGGAAGCAGATATTAGAATCTTAGATTTCTTACGCTAGATGTTAAAGAAGTTTAAAAAATGTAAAACAATGCCAATCTTCTTTTTCTTTTGTTTTGAAAAAATATAGGTTTTTGAAAAATGTTTATGTTAGGATGTAAAGAGTTCATTGTGTTTATTTAAAGTAAATTGATAAAGATGTATTTAAAAATTACACATACATTTAAATCTTAATTCAAAATACAGTATTAAAATATATAATATAAATAAGCAAAAGATTTTTGGGATCCACAATAATTTTTAAGGGTGTGAAGGAGTTTTAAGAATGAGAAGTTTAAGAACCCCTGCCCTAGAAGAAGCTTCAAAACCTCTTCAGAGGTCAAACAAAAAGCCATGAAGCAACTCTCAGAGTCCACTTCATCAGGACAATTCATCAGGCATGTCCATACATTACCTTTCCTTTTTCCTCATAACTGTTTTATGAAGTAGTTCTTGTCACTCACATTTTCAGATGTGAAAATTGAGTAGTATAGGCATTAAAAAAATTAAGAAACATAACCCCTTAAATGTGTGACCTATTCTTTCACCTTATGGAAAGTGCATGTAGCCTAGTGGGAGTTTATTCAAGTCTGATAGGGTTCTTGTCTGTATTGCTTTTTTGTTGTTTAGTTGCTAAGTTTTGTCCGACTCTTCTGCAACCCCATGGACTATAGCCCGCCGGACTCCTCTGTCCACAGGATTTCCCAGGCAAGAATACTGGAGAGGGATGCCATTTCTTTCTCCACTTGTATGCATTAAGCACTATTAAAAGTGGTGACATAAACTTTTGTAAAATGTATTTAGTTTGGAAGCAACAGTTTAAAGGCAGTTAGACTGATAGGAATCTGACTTTTGGAGCACAATGGTATTTAAAGCATTAACATAATATAATCAGAGAGGGTCACATACATGCTTTCAAATATGCAGAGCCCTTTCTTTATTTTACAACTTCTTATTCTTTTCCCTTTGCATTTCCCCAAGCCAATTAAAATGCAAACACAGAAGTCTTGATAAGAGGCAGCAAGACAAGTGACACAGGGGATAGCAGTAAAATATGACTGCCAAATGTATGCAGAGTAACACGAATAATTGGATTTTTATAGTCTGAGCTTTGCATGCTTTACCCTTTATCTCCCATTAGGTCGATCAGTGCTTTACTCTATTTATATCTAAATTGTTAACCTTCTCAAAATTTTAATAACTAAAACTGTGTTAATACTTTTATTAAAATGTGAGGTTGTGCTAAATCTGCCACTTAGTTCTTATAAATCATTGTTCCTTATCTGAAATAATGGATTGTAATGTCTGATGAAGTTTGTATTTGTTAACGTACAAAATGATTGAAAAAATGACCCTATAATATAACACTATGTTAATCACATTTTTGTATACTTCATACTTATTCACAATGCCTAGGCAGAATTGTATTATCCATATCTCTTTAACACAATAACTTCAACTAATGAAAAATAAGTTCAAAACTATTCTTCTTAATGTTCTTAATTGTTCTCCTGTGTCGACTGTACTTAAATATTAAAAACATTTAGTGTTAAATATGCCTGTCTGCATCCTACAATTAATATGAAGTTCTACATATCTCATTGCAATAAGTCATTTATGAAAACCCATAAATCATAACATCATATTAAACAGTGAAAAGATGAAAGCATTTTCTCTAAATTTGTAAATGAGACAAGAATAAAGAATATCCAGTCTCACCACTTCTATTTGACATAGTGTTAGAAGTCCCAGCCACAGCAATCAGGCAAGAAAAACAACTAAAAGGGATCCAAATTGGAAGGGAAGAAGAAAAAATGCTACTGTTTGTACATGACATACTTTATATAGGAAATCCTAAAGTCTCCACCTGAAAATTATTAGAATAAATGAATTCAATAAAGTTGTGGGATACAAGATTAATATGTAGAAATCTGCTTTTCTATACATTAAAATCAGAAAGAGAAAACAAAAAGTCACATTTAATAATGCATCGAAAAGAATAAGCATATAGAAATAAGCTTAATCTTGGACATAAAAGACCTATACTCTGAAAACTATAAAACACTGATGAAAGAAACTGAGGATCATATAAAGAAATGGAAAGATACCCCATGCTCTTGGATTGGAAAAATTAACATTCTTAAAATGGCCATACTACCCAAAGCAATCTATAGATTTAATGCAATTCCTGTCAAAATGTCAGTGACATTTTTCACAGAAGTAGGACAAATAATCTTAAAATTGATAGAAGACCACAAAAGACCCCAAATTGCCAATAATCTCAAGAAAAAAGAATGAAACAGAAGGTATAACCCTCTCTGACCTAAAACCATACTACAAAGCCACAGTAATTAAAGCAGTATGTACCAGCATAAGAAAATGGAGAATAGAGAAGTCAGACAAAAAAAAAAAAAAAAGAAAAGAAAAGAAACACCCTGCCTTTGTGGTCAATTTATCTACAACAAAGGAGGAAAAAATCTACAATGGATAAAATAGTCTCTTCAATAACTGGTGCTGGGAAAATTGGACAGCCACAGGTAAAATAGTGGGATGAGAACATTCCCTCACACCCTATATTATTAAAAACTTAAAATGGCTTAAGGATCTGAATATAAGACCTGAAACCATGAAACTCATAGAAGAGAACATAGGCAGAACACTCTTTGACATAAATTATAGCAATATTTTCTTAGATCAGTCTGCTAAGGCAAAAGAATGGTCTTATGGCAATCAATATGTATGCTTAACATGCTTCTTTTTTGTATTATTTATTAAGTCTGTCTTCTATTTTGCTTTGCTTTTCTGCTTTCTAACTTCTTCCTATCTCCATTTAACCTAATATCTTAAACAGTTTTATCATGTCTGTGTCACAGTCAAGCATTTCGTTATTTTGGTCTTTTGTATCAAGCTCACTTTTATCTAAATAATTCAATCACCTAAATATACCCAATATCCTCTCATTATTCTTCCAATTGTGCTTAGTCACTCAGTCATATCCAACCCTTTCCGATCTCATGGACTATAGTCTGCCAGGTTCCTCTGCCCATAGGAGTTTCCAGGCAAGAATACTAGAGTGGGTTGCCATTCCCTTCTCCAATTCTATCAATTACACTTCTGCTAATTTTATTGTCATTGGGCGTGAATTGTAATTCCTAACTCCAATACTTCATATATAATTGCATCTGGAATAACTTTTATCAAACTTTTTGGAATTAGTATCTGTTAAGTCTTTCAAAACTAACTAATCTTCTCAATTTTAATTGAAGAAAAGAGGTCAGATCTTCTTGGGAACTAAGCAAGGAAAAAAAATTCTGTATGGATTAGGATATAGACTGAGTCACGATGAAGATGAAATTAACCTAAAATGAAGGGAGAGGTCAGAACTGTTTGACAATACTGACAAATGAAGTTTATAGTGATGGCTGAGAGATAAGTGGATTGTAGCAGGCAGAATTGTGTCAAAAACCAGAGTCCATCTGGGATCAGGAAGAGAGTAATGGTGTTAACATTGCATCAGAACAACTGTGAGAAAGGAGGCTAGTTGTTTTAATAGGAGTTCACTTTCCTTCACTTTTTTTTTTTCCACTTCAAGTGAAAAACAAATCGAGCCATGGTAAGGTGAGACTATTCAAAGGTCCAGAGAAAAGAGATTTCTTCCAATGCTGGGAAAAGGGACAATTATAACAGAGAGACCTCTATGACTATAAGAACTTTGGGCTTCTCAAGAGTTATACAAAAGAGATGCCCTTTTATAAAGAAGAGTAAACAAACAAACAGAACCAGGTGTGGGCAGGTAGGACAAAAAGCTGGCACAACAGTATAGTAGGTCAGAGGATGTTCTATCCTGAGGTCAGTCTACTCTTAGGAGGAGGTGTATGCTGGCTCAGGCTGAAAGTGAGCTGAAGCTTAGGAACTTGAAGGGAGGACAGAAACTTAATCAAAGTTTGATTAATAAACATTTTGTTCTAACTGATTAGTGGGGATAAGAAATTCATCTAGTCCTTTCTTAGACAAAGGATGAGACCTGGAGGGTCTGTGTTCAGCCTTGTCTTAGGTAAATGAGGCAGGACAGGGGCATCTGTGAGACTTGTCTAAATTAAATTTGGAAGAAGATTGCTTTCTTGAAGTAAGTCTTTGTTTCTAGAACAAAGAAGGGTGGGAACCTATTTTAACCTTCAAGTAAAATTCAATATTGTTACCACTAACATTTATTAAGTTCCTTCTAAGGGCCAACTGGGGCTTCCCTGGTGGCTCAGTGGTAAGAAACCCATCTGCCAAAGAAGGAGATATGGTTTTGATCTCTGGGTTGGGAAGATCCCCTGGGAAGGAAATAGTAACCCACTCCAGTATTCTTGCCTGGGAAATCCCATGGATAGAGGAGCCTCGGTGGGCTACAGTTCATGTTGTTGCAAAAGAGGTGGATATGACTCAGTTAATAAACAACAACACAAAAATATGGACCAACCACTGGGTATTGGAGATTCAGAGATAAATGTTAAAAAGGTAGATTTATTATAAAGGTAGTGAACTGTAATATCCAAGTCTCCTTAATTACAAAATATTTTGTGAGATGCTAATAGCCACAGATCCTTTTAGATGGCAGGGAAAGCCAAGCTGCTATCAGGACATATTTCTATGTAAATATTTCTGGTAAATTGACTAAAGAGATCTTAAGGAAAAAAGGAACCCAAATCTATACATTTCCAGTCACTTGCTTCAGTTCTTTTCTAAATATAGCTAATTGTGCATGTGTGTGGGTGGGGGGTGTGTGGGTGTATGCATGTGTGTATAAATAATGCATTCCAGGTTCTTAGGACCCACAAAGTTTGTATGAGTAAACAGGATAGAGCATTCAAGTGCCTCATAGGAGATGAGCAAAAAAAAATCCAACCAACATTTATAGGTCAGAATAACCAGTAAGAGTTGGTGAATTAGAGGAGAGAGGAGCCTGCTGGACTGCAGGGTGGCATGTCAAGGAGGAATAGAAGCTGAGTAATTTTTCAATGTTATATAAATTATAATGTCAAAGAAAATATGGATGTTTGGGAGGGGTATTTTAGTTAGAGGGAACAGCATGTACAAATCAAATAGAGATTATCAGAAAGTCCTTTTTTCCCAATGCAGCTGCTGCTAAGTCGCTTCAGTCGTGTCCGATTCTGTGCGACCCCATAGACGGCAGCCCACCAGGCTCCCCCGTCCCTGGGATCCTCCAGGCAAGAACACTGGAGTGGGTTGCCATTTCCTTCTCCAATGCATGAAAGTGAAAAGTGAAAGTGAAGTCGCTCAGTCATGTCTGACTCTTAGTGATCCCATGGACTGCAGCCTACCAGGCTCCTCCGTCCACGGGATTTTCCAGGCAAGAGTACTGGAGTGGGTTGCCATTGCCTTCTCTTTTTTTTTTTCCCCAATAGTATAATTTTAAAAATGATATGGCTGTCCATAGGACACAGGCTAAGGAATATTGGGGATTCAGGTTTCAGAAGCAAGTCTGAACTCTAGCACCAAAGGCACTGTTGGTGAGAAAGAGTTTAACCTTAACCATGAAAGTAATGAGGCTTCCCAGGTGACTCAGTGGGTAAAGAATCTGTCTGCAAGGCAGGAGATGGCGGAGATGTAGATTCAATCCCCAGGTCAGGAAGATCCCTTGGATAAGAAAATGGCAACCCACTCCAGCATTCTTGCCTGGAAAATCCCATGGACAGAGGAGCCTGGCCAGCCACAGTCCATGGGGTCACAAAGAGTCAGACACAACTGAGTGACTAACACTTTTGCTCATGGAACATCCAGAGGTTAATCTGCGAGATGAAAATCTGTTTTGGGTGGAGTTCTAGATCACAGTACTCTAGGCCTGGATTTGAGGTGTCTCATGGGTCTCCTAACAAAATGCCTTGAATTCCTGAAATGGAATCTTCAGAGGGTTATTGTTTAGGGATCTTTCAAGCATTCTTGGGCTTTCCTGGTGGCTCAGACAGTAAAGAATTTGCCTGCAAAGTGGGAGACCTGGGTTCAATCCTTGGTTTGGGATAACCCCCTGGAGAAGGAAATGGCAACCCACTCTGGTATTCTTGACAGAAGTCATATTCAAAGCAACTAAGAAGAAAGGAGGACTTTTGTGGTTCCCCTAAACTAACAGCTGAAAATGAGAAGGAAAAAAAAATAGAGCTAGTTGGAATGCCTCTGAGAGCTAAAGCTCTGCCAGTTCTTACCTTGGGCTTCTCCCTCTGCTGTGTTCTTCCCTCCACTCTCCTGTGGCCTTTCACTGAGTAGGAGGGATCTAATTCAATGTATATCCAGGCCCTGGGGAAATACTGCAGTAAACCAGACAGAGAAGTCTCCTACTCTTATAGAACTGCCATTTTAGCAAAAATCAGAGAAGGTGCACGTAACAGCCCCTGGGAGGGGCTTCTCAGGTGGCTCAGTGGTTAAAAAATCCACCTGCCACAGGTATACACATTTCCAAGGTTTTTAATATACAATGGTATCCCTCCACCAATGAAAGATTACCTTGAAATACTCAGTAATAGTAGACAAAAATGCTCATTTTTTTGGTATGAATGGAGTGCCATTAATCTAAAAATCTTTTCTAATTAATTGAGGTTTAATTTTTAGTACTAGTTGAAGCTTCTGTGTATAAACTGCTTACTTCTCTGTGACTTATTCATCTATTGCCCTGTTTTTCTGTTGTAGTTTTCCTTCTTATTTACTCATAAGGGCTCTTTAAGTATATTTACCTTTTTACATATGGATTGCTGCATATATGTTCTATGTTACAAATAAACACTTTTTCTCAGAGTTTTTATTTTTATTTTTATTGCGTTGTTTGAAATACATTATTTTAATTGTGTGTAGGTATGTCTTATTTTTTAATGCCTATCCTTCTGGTTTTCAGTTGTTTCAGTGGTTTAGATTGTTTGTTTTTTAAAGGATAATCAATCTAAGGTGAGATGAGTATTCACCTCTTTCTTCAGAATCTCTCAAGACTTTATTTATTACACTTAGTCCTTAATTCCATTTGTAATTCATTTAGTGAATGACAGAAAGTAGGAATTCATCACGACTACCACAAACAGCATCACTGCCATACCGAGGTAACTGAATGTCCTCAAATTATTTATTTAATAGTTCTTCCTTTTTTTCTAATTATTTTTAATGGTTAGGATGTGTAATTTTTAGGATCACACTAATATATTAGCTTATACTCAAACATATTCTTATGTAAATGTTCTAGTTAGATCCTAGAAAACATTGTTTAGGATATGTTAAAACAGAGATAACAGTATCCTATATACCCCAAATGATATCACCAACTATTCAAAATTGTCATGAAGATCTAAAAACAGAATCTTCTATGTATACAAAAAAAAGTCTTTCTGATACTGACTGGAAATATGACCCTTCCCCTCTTCTCTTCTATACCTTTGTACCTTGTCCTGGAGTTTCAGCTGATACAAATCACATTGACTCAAGTTGACCAAACAGGTCAAGAAAACTGTAGGAGGGAGTATTGATTTCAGATTGTGATCATGTTCAACAGCTGGTATTTGTTGCAAACATTAAAGTCTCCAGTTTCAAAATCCAATGTTCTTGATAAGGCTAGAGCAAGACTGAGGTTGTGAAGCTCAGGGGACAAACACAACAGACAGACTTTTATAAGAATTCCATTGGTGCTTTCTTCATTAAAAAAATAAATTCATGCACTTTATTGGAGGATAGCTCTGGGGTGACATTAACAAATTATATAATGTTACTGACTGCAGAAGTTTGGAAGTTAATAACCCCAATGAGGTTTAATATAAGGCAAAGGTGCTACTATTTATGGGAAAAGCCAGGACATCATTGTCACCAGCATTAGTATCCACAACTAACCAAAGGGTGGCATTGATCATATTGGTAAAAATATCTGGAACCAAGTGTTAGGGTCCTCTGCTATAGTGATAAGATGAGGTTCACTGCAAAGATAGTCCCTTTTCTCTATGGCCTGAAATACTCTTTCAAGTTGTTGAAGGGAAAGTGAGGAAAGCAGAGGACACCTCCTTGTGACCTATTTCATGAGTGGGTGTACTGTTTGAATAGTTTTCTAGAGTGCTTAAACAGCTCTTAGGTAACACATATTTTCCAAAGGGGACAGACAACTAAAATTAATCCTTTGCTGTTTTGGTAAATCCCACATAGAACTGTCTAGTCAAACATTGTTTAAGAACAAGCAAGTGAAATAGGTGGGCCCTATCTGACAATGAGAATCAGGATTTTAGCACTCAGTATAGGCAGACATTGGGCAAATGATACCCTTTACAAATTTTTTATTTGAAGGCAATGTTTTGACCAATGGATGCCTCATGATAGATCCAAGAAACCAAATAACTCATCTATATAGACAGGCTGAAGTCTAAATGTCATAGAAGTTAATGGGACTACTTTCAAGAAAAATCATCTTTTTGTGATAAAGCGCTAAACAATTAGGGTATTTTTTTCATTTATTTTTATTAGTTAGAGGCTAATTACTTTACAATATTGTAGTGGTATTTTTTAATCAATAGGCTAAGGGACAAATATATCTTATTTTTGAAAAATAAGGGCTAATAAAATAGATCTAATTCTCAAATGTCATAGGCTGAGGCCTAACCACCCAGAATGCCTAAGTGTATAGGATAATGACACAAAGTCCTTCAGGCAGAATTGAGTTCTCATTAGAGGCTTAAGTTTTCCACATTATAAGGGAACTACCTTTTAAACATTCTCACATTTTATTATATTAGAATTCAATGAGGTTGAGATTAAACTTTTGGCAATGGTTTCTCTTATTTTATACATTTTCTGGGATTCACTTTTTAAAAAAAATTAGTTCTCAAAGTTTCCTCAAAAATGGTAATGTACATAATTTCCTTATTTAGGATATTTTAATGTGTGGGGTTTTTTGGTAGGGATAACAAGTTATTTCATGAATATAACTTTTGCATTCTCAGCTAAAGTAAAAATGTCCTCAGGTAAGATGTGCCTCCAAAAAAGTGTTTATATATAGGTAAGTTGATGGGCAATTGATGCTTCTGTACTAACTGTATGGTTTAAAGAAATATTTCTATGAATAAAAATACACTTAAAATATGAGGTTTATAAATACAAAAATTATGATATAATTATGCCTCTCAGTGACTATGGTTTTTAACTATCATAGTAACAAAAACAAGCAGGCATGAAAAGTAGTAATGTTATCAACTTCAATTTTTTAAAGAACTACCAGAATCAAAAAATTAAATGTATTATTGAAAATAATATTGGGACTTATTTTTAAATTACACATAATCCAATTATCTTCAGCATGATAGTTATCTTCATCATCAATAATCTCACACAGACTTTGACTGAATCACCTTTGTTGGCAACGTAAAAGAATATTTTTAATTGCTATAGCTAAGAATCTCAACTTGCATTTCTTCTCAGACTTCACCTTATGAGAGATTAAAAAATATAGAAATTTAGGAATTGTTTTTAGTACCAAAAGAGAAGGTAATTCTCTTAGGTCCATTTCCTGGGATTATATTCTATAATAGCTTAGCAGATAGAATTAAAAAAATAAATCTGTGATGTTTTCTGTGGTAGTATCAACAGGAAATTAAAAACAAAAACAAACAACAGTATTTGCTTCCTTTGTGCTTCTATTCAAATGTTTGAATCCTGACACTTTGAACAGGTCTGTGTACCCTAAATACCACTCTGTCTTTTGGCCCTTCAAGGTATAGTTTAGCTAGAGATTAGAAGGATAAAATTTGTCCAACTTTCATGTTTTGAGGAAAGTATAATATTCTTCAAATTGTTCAAATTTCCCCTGGTGCCCATGGTTTCATGATTATTTCTAACTGGTATTCTCTGGCTCTACAGAATTCCTGAGCTTTAGTCTTTCTCCTTCAAAATCCCTTTACCTCTGCCCTGATGTTGACTATAGATAAAAAGTACCCCCTTTCCATGATTTTTATTAAACATTTCTCCTAGTTCTTTTTATTAACAGATATTACTTTACTTAAGGATTTTGTATTCTAGAAAGGTAGGCAAGTTTAACATTAATTATTCATGTTCTCAAAAGTGCCATGTTGTTCAAACACTTTTCCTTCCCCAAGTACTTTTGTCTTTAGTTGATATATAGACATAGAATTAAGCAAATATCAAGTTAAAGATTTTTTGGACTGAAGAGGTTTTTTTAAAGTTATACTTTTTTCCCTAAATGACCGCTTTTGTTGGTGTAAATGACTTCCCTAAAAAAAATATATTAAAGAGATGGGATGTTTTGATATAACAATTCAGGCAAGAAAATATTCATCAGTTTATTTGAGCCCAAACTTTCTTATTTGAGAATATCATATGAACTACTCCAGAATTAATTGGCCTGTGTCAGTAAAATGCAGCTGATCAGACATTAAAAAATATATGCTAAAGAGAACAAGCATATGTCCTAAATAGCATGCTAGCTAATAGTATGGAAATGGATGCTTCTAAAGAACATAAAGTGTGAAAAGTGAAAGTGTTAGTTGCTTAGCTGTGTCCAACTCTCTGTGACCTCACGGGCTACTATAGTCCACCAGGCTCCTCTGTCCGTGGAATTCTCCAGGCAAGAATACTGGAGGGGGTTGCCATTCCCTTCTCCAGGGGATCTTCCCAATCAGGGATCAAATATAAAAAGAACATTAAAACTAAGGAAAAAATTTTATTATTCAAGTATTTCTAACTTAGCAGCTAGATCTTCAAAAATTAATTAAAAGCATTTATCTGATAATGAGTGATGTTGAGCATCTTTTCATGTGTTTGTTAGCCATCTGTATGTCTTCTTTGGAGAGATGTCTGTTTAGTTCTTTGGCCCATTTTTTGATTGGGTCGTTTATTTTTCTGGAATTGAGCATCACTCATTATCAGAGAAATGCAAATCAAAACCACAATGAGGTACCATTACACGCCAGTCAGGATGGCTGCTATCCAAAAGTCTACAAGCAATAAATGCTGGAGAGGGTGTGGAGAAAAGGGAACCCTCTTACACTGTTGGTGGGAATGCAAACTAGTATAGCCACTATGGAAAACAGTGTGGAGATTTCTTAAAAAACTGGAAATAGAACTGCCATATGACCCAGCAATACCACTTCTGGGCATACACACTGAGGAATCCAGATCTGAAAGAGACACGTGCACCCCAATGTTCATCGCAGCACTGTTTATAATAGCCAGGACATGGAAGCAACCTAGACGCCCATCAGCAGACGGATGGATAAGGAAGCTGTGGTACATATACACCATGGAATATTACTCAGCCATTAAAAAGAATTCATTTGAATCAGTTCTAATGAGATGGATGAAACTGGAGCCCATTATACAGAGTGAAGTAAGCCAGAAAGATAAAGAACATTACAGCATACTAACACATATATATGGAATTTAGATAGATGGTAGCGATAACCCTATATGCAAAACAGAAAAAGAGACACAGAAGTACAGAACAGACTTTTGAACTCTGGGGGAGAACGTGAGGGTGGGATGTTTTGAAAGAACAGCATGTATATTATCTATGGTGAAACAGACCACCAGCCCAGGTGGGATGCATGAGTCAAGTGCTCGGGCCTGGTGGGCTGGGAAGACCCAGAGGAGTCGGGTGGAGAGGGAGGTGGGAGGGGGGATCGGGATGGGGAATACGTGTAACTCTATGGCTGATTCGTGTCAATGTATGACAAAACCCACTGAAATGTTGTGAAGTGATTGGCCTCCAACTAATAAAATAATATTTTTTAAAAAAAAATTAATTAAAAGCATTTAGTACAGAATAGGTATATTAGAATAGCTATTCAGACTTTTATTGATATGCTGATACTGAAGCAACACTCTCTGAAGTAACAATTCACTGTACTTCACTGTGGCATGTAGACAAGTTTGGCTCCATCTCTAGACAGGATATTTTCAATTATTTTGTTAACCGACCCACAAAATGGTGCCAATCTGCAATTCTGATATTAATAACATTTTTTGTAGATATTTTTCTAGTCTCTAGGCAAACAAAAACTGAGTCAATCCAATGGGTCACCTGTTAATTGGCTAGAAGAAAACAGGTTATTCTGTGATTCAGACATGTTTCTTTGTGTTATAA
Organism: Muntiacus reevesi; assembly: GCF_963930625.1. NCBI lineage: Eukaryota > Metazoa > Chordata > Mammalia > Artiodactyla > Cervidae > Muntiacus > Muntiacus reevesi. Next base: position 134,135,607 of record NC_089251.1, read on the forward strand.
CTATTATTTGACTCAAATATTTTGACTTATTTTATTTTCTTAAATCCAAAGCTAATGGATACAGCATGGTGACTGTAGTTAATAACACTGCATTATTGATTTGATAAGTGAGAGCTAAGTATTTAGTCGCTCAGCTGTGTCTGACTCTTTGTGCCCCATGGAGTATAACCTGCCGGGCTCCTCTGTCCATGGGATTTCCCAGCAAGAATACTGGAGTGGGTTGCCATCCTCTTCTTCAGGGTATCTTCCCAACTCAGGGATTGAACCTGGGTCTCCTACATTGCAGGCAGATTCTTTACCATCTGAGCCAGCAGGGAAGCAGATCTTAAAATTTCTCAACACAAGAAAAGAAACTGTAACTATGTGGTGAGGAATGTTAACTAGACTTACTGTGATTATTTTGCAATACAGACAAATATCAAATCGTTATGTCGTATACTTGGAACTAACATATTGTCAACTATTGCTAAACAAACAAAAAAAACAATTGGAGAGGTTTCTGTCAAGATGTTGGAGTAAGAACCACCAGAAATCTGTCTCCTCACTTAGACAACAATCACATAAGTGGAATCTGTCTGATAAAATTTTTCTGAAAGGCTTGCAACTTGTAGAGGTGGGTTTAGATGGTAAATTGAAGGTAATTTTGGTCCATTTCAGCTCTAAGTTCAGTGCAGCTGCCTCACCCTCCAGTCCCCTGAAAGGCAGTATGAATGTACTCCTGAAGCAGCCTTCACACAGCTTCTAAGAACCATGTGGGCAAACACTGGGGATCTGTATTCTGATATTTGACTGCTGTCTCTGATCACAAAGGTGCAGACGCAGAGGCAGGGAGTAGTGCTCCGCTGGTGTTTAAGTCCCTGCTCCTCCAAATGAATGGACTTCCAGGAAATTCAAGAGCTGGTACCCATTTCCCTTGCTGTTTCCTTTTTCTCTTTGTCCCCTTTTGGGAGAAAAATATTAAAGATTAGTACGTTCAAAATAAACTTCTTATATGGGAAAATTAGAACGTTACCATGCAGGTCCTGGGAAAGGCACAAGCTTAGATAAAGACTGAGAACCCCTTAAGTTTGCCCCTCAGGTTGATCCTTGCACAGAGACCCTACAACAATCAAAATAAAACAAAAACAAAGAAGAGCAACTTTTGAAGAACAGGAAAAGTCATAGAGACAGAAAGTGGAATGGTGGTTTCCAGGAATGGGAGGAGAGGATAGAGTTATTGTTTAGTACAGAGTTTCAGTTTTGCAAGACAAAAAAGTTCTGGAGATGGATGGTGGTGACTGCTGCACAACTTTCTGAATACACTTAATATCACTGAACTGTACACTTGTACATGATTAAGGAGGTACATTCTTATTTATATGTTATTTTACCACAATAGATATTGAAAAAAATACTAATGGGCTGGTGAAGAAAGGCATCTGGAGTCAAATAATATTAACTGTAGATCTATGTTCTACATGTGTTTTAGGTATCTTAGATTTTATTCTGCTTTCTCAAAAGCCCTCAAAAACTTTATATTTGTTTAAGATTACAAATTTTATAAATCTATATTTCATGAGATCTTTCAAAGAATTATAAAAATAACTAACCATTTTTCAGCCAATTTTTGTTTCACATGATTTGTACAGTAAAACAGTACAAATATTTCATGTTTTGAAAATATATGATTTGACTGAATTATAAATGGGTTTGCGCTTTTAAGAATTTTTAGTTAGTATATTGGTCTAGACTTTTACTTGTCTGGCCACCTGACACGAAGAGCTGACTCACTAGAAAATACCCTGATGTTGGGAAAGATTGAAGGCAGGAAGAAAAGGGGACAACAGAGGACAAGGTGGTTGGATGATATCACTGACTCAAGGGACTTGAGTTTGAACAAACTCCGTGAGATGAAAGACAGGTAAAAGACAGGGAAGCCTGGTGTGCTGCAGTCCATGGCGTACCAGAGTTGGACACAACTTACCGACTGAACAACAACAACAACAACAACAACAACAAGAAGTTGTCTTATCTTCTACATGTTCAAAAAAAATAATGGGTTAATTCTGCTACCTAATTAGACATGATTTAGGTCATACCTGAATGGTCTAGTGGTTTTTCCCTACTTTCTTCAATTTAAGTCAGAATTTGTCCATAAGGAGTTCATGATCTGAGCCACAGTCAGCTCCCAGTCTTGTTTTTGCTGACTGTATAGAGCTTCTCCATCTTTGGCTGCAAAGAATATAATCAATCTGATTTTGATGCTGACCACCTGGTGATGCACATGTGTAGAGTCTTCTTTTGTGTTGTTGGAAGAGGGTGTTTGCTATGACCAGTGCGTTCTCTTGGAAAAACTCTATTAGCCTTTGCCCTGCTTCATTCTGTACTCAAAGCCAAATTTGCCTGTTACTCCAGGTGTTTCTTGACTTCCTACTTTTGTATTCCTGTCCCCTATAATGAAAAGGACATCTTTTTTCTGTGTTAATTCTAAAAGGTCTTGTAGGTCTTCACTGAACTGTTCAACGTCAGCTTCTTCAGCATTACTGGCCAGGGCATAGACTTAGACTACTGTGATACTGAATGGTTTGCCTTGGAAATGAACAGAGATCATTCTGTCCTTTTTGAGATTGCATCCAAGTACTGCATTGAGGACTCCTTTGTTAACTATGATGGCTACTCCATTTCTTCTAATGGATTTTTGCCCACAGTAGTAGATATAATGGTCATCTGAGCTAAATTCACCTATTCTAGTCCATTTGATTTTGCTGATTCCTAAAATGTTGACTCTTGATTAAAGTGAAAGAGGAGAGTGAAAATGTTGGCTTAAAGTTGAACATTCAGAAAACTAAGATCATGGCATCCAGTGCCAGCACTTCATGGCAAATAGATGAGGAAACAGTGGAAACAGTGAGAGACTTTATTTTTTGGGGCTCCAAAATCACTGCAGATGGTGACTGCAGCCATGAAATAAAAAGATGTTTACTCCTTGAAAGAAAAGTTATGACCAACCTAGGCAGCATATTAAAAAGCAGAGACATTACTTTGCCAACAAAGGTCCATCTAGTCAAGGCTATGCTTTTTCCAGTGGTCATGTATGGATGTGAGAGTTGGACCACAAAGAAAGCTGAGCGCCAAAGAACTGATGCTTTTGAACTGTGGTGTTGGAGAATACTCTTGAGAGCCCCTTGGACTGACAGAAGATCCAACCAGTTCATCCTAAAGGAGATCAGTCCTGAGTGTTCATTGAAAGGACTGATGTTGAAGCTGAATTTCAGTAATTTGACCACCTGATGTGAAGAACTGACTCATTTGAAAAGACCCCGATGTTGGGAAAGACTGAAGGCAGGCAGAGAAGGGGACGACAGAGGATGAGATGGTTGGATGGCATCACTGACTCAATGAATATTTCAACTAATGGCCAAGTAAAACTCAAGGGCAAATGTGGTCCAAATGCCATCTTTTTTTTTTTTTTTTTTTTTTTAATATTATTTTATTAGTTGGAGGCCAATCACTTTACAACATTTCAGTGGGTTTTGTCATACATTGACATGAATCAGCCATATAGTTACATGTATTCCCCATCCCGATCCCCCCTCCCACCTCCCTCCCCACCCGACTCCTCAGGGTCCTCCCAGTGCACCAGGCCCGAGCACCTGACTCATGTATCCCACCTGGGCTGGTGGTCCGTTTCACCATAGATAATATACATGCTGTTCTTTCAAAACATCCCACCCTCACGTTCTCCCCCAGAGTTCAAAAGTCTGTTCTGTATTTCTGTGTCTCTTTTTCTGTTTTGCATATAGGGTTATCGCCACCATCTATCTAAATTCCGTATATATGTGTTAGTATGCTGTAATGTTCTTTATCTTTCTGGCTTACTTCACTCTGTATAATGGGCTCCAGTTTCATCCATCTCATTAGAACTGATTCAAATGAATTCTTTTTAACGGCTGAGTAATATTCCATGGTGTATATGTACCACAGCTTCCTTATCCATTCATCTGCTGATGGGCATCTAGGTTGCTTCCATGTCCTGGCTAGCCAGGACATGCAAATGCCATCTTTTATTGACAAAAGAAGTGAGAATGAATGCGATAATATTTATTTCATGATATATATGATTGATTTTTAAAAATCATGGTCTTTGATATTTTCTTAATCACTTTAACAATTGATAGTGAGTGAGTGAAAGTCATGTCCAACTCTTTGCAACCCCATGGATATAGTCCATGGAATTCTCTAGGCCAGAATACTGGGGTGGGGTAGCCTCTCCCTTCTCTGGGGGATCTTCCCGACCCAGGGATTGAACCCAGGTCTCCTGCATTGCAGGCAGATTCCTTATCAGGTGTGAGTTACAAGGGAAGCCCTTACCAATTGATAGGTTAAATCCAAATAAGAGAAACACATAAAAAATGCAGATGACTGTCATATAAATGGATATTAACCACATATAGCTGTCACATCAAAGTCAATCAAAAGTACTAAAGTAGAAATAACAGAAATGGAGCTCTAATGACATAGAAATCTGAAAAAAAAATTTGTGAACTATGTCACATAGATTACCTAAATCAATTTTATTAATATGGCAATGATACTTTATTTGCAATAATAATTATAATTTTAATTTTTCAGTAAAACATGGAGGAGATTTGGGAATACTCACTATGGGGTTTTACTATTTAGCCCATTCCTATTGTAGAATATGTCCAAAAGAATTATATTTTATTTCAAATAGAACTTTATTGATTCAAAAATTCTGTAGTTCCCAAACATGGCTAACAACCTTTTAAAGTAACATTCATGTCAAAATATGAATATAAATTCACTAAAGATTTTCCTATTTATTTTGCCTGTATAAATTGCATGTTCAGATTTAAATGAACATTACACGGTGAATTAGAACTATAAATAATATTGTAAGTCAATTTCTGACCTAAATTATCTTTATAACATTTTTTTGTGCTCAGAAATTCAGTGGAACGTCAGGTTAATTGCCCTAAATTTATCTGAGTAATGTTCCAAAGCTTCATACTGACAGGTGTACCTGTCTTCTGTTAACTATATATCCCAGGGCTGTTTAAGCCTTTAACTATTATTAATTATGATTGTTAGATTTATACATTATCATATAAAGCTAGTATCAAGCAGTTTTCCTTCAGCTGAGATTTCTCATCCCTTGTCCTTCTAAGCATATACTCGGAAGTCATTTTTCAATCTAATATAAAGGAAAAAAATTATAGGTTCTGTGTTTTTGATGGATTATATTGTGCT